>NC_042618.1:39039948-39355435 GCF_901001135.1 Rhinatrema bivittatum | reverse complement strand
AGGTTCGCGCACCGGCAGCCCGCCGGCGCACGCATGTTACGCCTGCCAGAGGCGGGCGTAACTCCATCGAATAAGGTGAGGGGGGATTTAGGTAGGGCCGGGGGGTGGGATCCAAAAAAAAGTTCCCTCCAAGGCCGCTCCTTGTGATATAAGAAACACCCCATGTGTCCTGTCCTATTTTTCTTTTTCTTTTTTTTTTTAAACCAACCTAAATGTGACAACCACCCCAACCTAACACCAACTATAACAAAACCCAACCAGTTACCCCACATTCCTTTTTTGGAAACAATGAGAAACCTGTTCACAACTAGCAATCCTTTCATTTCCAGAGGATCCCTCCGCCCCCCCCCCCCCCCCCCCACCACCATCACCTTCCAGTAGGGCATGGCTAGCGTTCATTGCCAACAGACAGGGGAGAACCTAAGGTCTGAAACCTGCCACCATCTGCCCCCCCCCCCCCTTCCCTTCCGCTCCTGCCATATTAACTCAAACCAAGCCCCCTGGCCTCCCCCTCCCCCTTGTAAGAGACTCCCTTCGCACCCACCCACCCCCCATCCTCCCTCTCTTAAATCAAGCTTATACTCTTGAGAATAACCAAGCTCAGCCATTTATATCTATCAGGGAGCCACTGTGCAAGTTACCAAGCTGTTTAGTCGTTCCACAACGCCATCTCTGATGTAGTCCCGTTGATAATAGTGAGGTCCGACTCGATTCAAAGCATCTGTGGAGAGCCTGGGTGACAACCAAAGCAGCTCGATTCCCCCCTCAGCCACAGTGCCGTAGCAGGCGATGATCTCTCTGCTCCCACTCTCTCAGGCTCCAGAGCAGGCACACTAGCATTCGTGATTTGTGGCGACCGTCCACATAGCCGCACTCCGCGGGTGCCTCCATTTTGTGCTGCACAGGAATCTTCACATCTTCACTCCTCCCACCCAGTATCTCGCAAAATGTCTCCGAAGTCCTATGTTCCCAACCCCCCCCCCCCCCCCCCCCACACACACACACAAGTAGCCTATACCTCACAAAACAGCCCCAAAACCAACCATTGTCCCGCCTTTCCCCCAATCTTAATTGTAACTTCAAGGCAGTCAGTCAGCTCCTGATCCCTCTCTTGCTTTCCTGCTGAAACCCTCTCACGTATGGTATCCGCCTTTACGTTTTAGTGGGCAAAGCTGAGGAAGCCGGCAGATCTTTGGCGAACTTTTCCGCATCCTTTGCAACTTCAAAAAAGTTTTGTAATCCCACTGTGGCAGACGCACAAAATGCGCCGGGTACAGCAGAGCATACTGCACTCCACGTGCTCGCCGTAGCGGCTTTGCTTCCAAGATCCCTTGGTGCCGAAGCTTTAGCTCTGCTGAGAAACCTTGAAATATATAAAACGTGTTGACCCTCGTGTTTAAGTTTTGTTATCCTGCGGGAAGCCTCCATAATCCTTATTTTAATCGGTGAAATTGTGGAGCCTAACCAGCACTGCCCGGGGGCCTAGCACTTCCTGCGAGCCGCGATGCCAGGGCCTGATGCGCTCTATCCACTTACAGGATCTGCTTAGCGCCTTGGCAAAAAAAGGCAACCGGGTCTACTCCTTCTGTCCCCTCAGGCAGATCCACAATTCGAATACTAATGCACCGTCTTGCCTCTCCTGTAGCTGCTGGGTAAGTTTTTCCAGTTTATCTAGTCTCCAGCCTGCAGAAGTCACCGTCACCTCCGCGTCTTCCACTCTCTCCTGGGAGCTATCCAGCCTTGCAGAATTTTCAACTACTGTGGCTACCAGGTTAGAAAGCTGCTCCCCCACCAATTCTAGCTTGTTTTCTGGGCGAGTTTTCCTCTGGGCTGCGATTTTACCCAGCTCCTCTCCGTTCGTGTCTAGCATGTCGCCGGGCACTCCTGGTTCTCACAGCAATTCTTCGTCGGACGTGGTCTCTTCCGCTGCCATCGGCTTCTCTGTGGCCACTTTTCTTGCAGTTCTGTTTGGTCTGGCACTTGGGTCAGACCATATCATTGGTAGTGACCTCTTTGGAGGATCTTTAGCCATAATTTGATCGCCAGGAAGCAGGATTATTTATGAATATTAACCAAGGATATCGGGAGCTCACTCTGTGCACAACCATCTGCTACGCTGTTATTTTGGATCCCCCCCCCCCAAGGTGTATACTGTTACCTGTGGGGAAAACTAGTTGGGCTTGGAAACACAGTTAGCTTGGGGGAGACAATAACTTGCATAGTTTTGCATTTTCAAAACTATTTGGTGAATTTTAAAAACCTGGCGCATGCCAAAATCGGGAGATGCATATAAGGCTTACATCTACCCGCCATATTTTATGAAAAATCTTTATTATTATTATCAAGGAAGAGAAAGGCAGACGTCAGTAACGTATCATGACAAATCCAGAAAATACGTGTGTACATTTTCAAATACCTTAAATGATACTTGCAAATAATATCAAAACCACAAGTCCACAATGCTCTCTCCCCGTCTATAGCACCCCCCATCCCACCTCAAACTAAACATAGGTAAGCAATCTAGCGGTAAAGAGATGACAATGGAACTGCGCAGCTTAGGAGATAAGGACACCAGGTATGGGTACCAAATATCTAAAATCCCTTTCCTCTTGGGTTTGCGATGCACAGAACGTTTTTCCATAAGTGCATTCCATTGGTGCATTAGAATTATCCATTGTTCTAAAGTAGAGGGATCGTAACTTGTCCATTGTACCCAGATGCATTTTTTTAATAATACAACACCCAGCATATTTTAAAAGTCGCCACATGCACTTTAATCTCCTGCTACATGTACATCTCTCAGAATCAAAAAGGGGGCACGGGCGTTCTGGGTCAGGGTCAAGAGTTGCGCACACAAATATTTATGCGTGCACCCAGGTCTAGTGCTGCATAATTTACTTCTGCATGGAGGAGATGTAAAAAGCCATTTCTGGGGTAACTTGGGGGAGGGGGATGCAGGGTATTAAACCAGGGGGATTCAGAGGACCTACCTCTACATTGGGTGAACTGGTGGATGAACTGGTGAAACTGGTCTTGGCGTAGATGCACGCCAGTTATAAAATTCCCTAACTTAATGCAGTCGAAACCCGATTTACATGGTCAGGCGTGCCTACTTGCACAATTAGGGACACACACACACGCCGAGGCTATTAAATTGCCAAGGCCCTGGGCGCACATGCATCAGCGTCGCCCAAGTGCCCCTCTGAAAGTTACCATCCCTGCGTGGGGTACTTTAATCTCTAGGCCATTTCCATTTCATGCAAAGATTATGGATAAGAAGCTCCCCCATGGACTTTGCAACTTACATGAGCTGTTTTGAAAACTGCCCCTCCCCCTCCCCAAAAAAGAGGGACATTTTCAAATCCAATTACCTGGGTAAATTTCAATTTTTTTTTACCCAAGCAATGTGGCCATTCTGGAAATGATTCCTCCTCTGCCCAGTCAGAATGACATTTGGGCATACTTTGGCGAGTTAAAAAAAAAAAGGTGTGCTCCCAAGGGGCCTTCGTTGGTCAGGGGAGGAAAACAGTACATGCACGTTCCATTTTCAAAACGTGCACATGCTACTAAGGCCTCACGCAAACACTGAGTACAAAGTACGCAGCGCACATATTTTGCGGCTGCTGATTTTCAAATGAGAGGCAAGATGGGCAGTTGGCTTTTGAAAACTGGTTGCAATGTATGCAGGCTAAAAGTGCCCATGCACGCTGCAAGCAACACGAACTATTCAGAATTGCCCAATATAGATCCCCCTTCCCTGCCCACTCCCAGGTCTTGGAAAATTTTAAACTAACGTTGGTTCCCCTAGCAATACTAGAATACCTGGACCGGATGGTATACACCCCAGAGTTCTGAAGGAACTCAAAAATGAAATTTCAAACATATTAGTAAAATTTTGTAACCTATCATTAAAATCATCCATTGTACCTGAAGACTGGAGGGTGGCTAATGTAACCCCAATATTTAAAAAGGGCTCCAGGGGCGATCCAGGAAACTACAGACCGGTTAGCCTGACTTCAGTGCCAGGAAAAATAGTGGAAAGTGTTCTAAACATCAAAATCACAGAACATATAGAAAGACATCATTTAATGGAACAAAGTCAGCATGGCTTTACCCAGGGCAAGTCTTGCCTCACAAATCTGCTTCACCTTTTTGAAGGAGTTAATAAACATGTGGATAAAGGTGAACCGGTAGATGTAGTGTACTTGGATTTTCAGAAGTCATTTGACAAAGTTCCTCATGAGAGGCTTCTAGAAAAAGTAAAAAGTCATGGGGTAGGTTGCGATGTCCTTTCATGGATTACAAACTGGCTAAAAGACAGGAAACAGAGAGTAGGATTAAATGAACCATTTTCTCAGTGGAGTAGGCAGTGGACAGTGGAGTGCCTCAGGGATCTGTATTGGGACCCTTACTTTTCAATATATTTATAAATGATCTGGAAAGAAATACGACGAGTGAGGTAATCAAATCTGAAGATGATACACAATTTTTCAGAGTAGTTAAATCACAAGCAGATTGTGATAAATTGCAGGAAGACCTTGATTAGTTGATTAGTTAGGGGTAGTAGGGGTAGTAACCGCCGCAATAAGTAAGCTACACCCATGCTTGTTTTACCCAGACTATGTTATTCAGCCCTTATTGGTTGTTTTTCTTCTCCCCTGCCGTTGAAGCAGGGAGCTATGCTGGATATGCGTGAAGTATCAGTTTTTCTTCTCCCCTGCCGTTGAAGCAGAGAGCTATGCTAGATATGCGTGAAGTATCAGTTTTTCTTCTCCTCTGCCGTTGAAGCAGAGAGCTATGCTGGTTATGCGTGAAGTATCAGTTTTTCTTCTCCTCTGCCGTTGAAGCAGAGAGCTATGCTGAATATGCGTGAAGTATCAGTTTTTCTTCTCCTCTGCCGTTGAAGCAGAGAGCTATGCTGAATATGCGTGAAGTATCAGTTTTTCTTCTCCCCTGCCGTTGAAGCAGAGAGCTATGCTAATATTTCACTTGGATGCAGCTCCATCACTGCTCTCTACATTAATGGTGGGGGTGGAAGGGAAATAGAACCAAAGAGCTAAGAGAAACAGATAAGTATGAGAAAAAAATGTGTGAAGCTTGCTGGGCAGACTGGATGGGCCGTTTGGTCTTCTTCTGCCGTCATTTCTATGTTTCTATGGAAGATTGGGCATCCAAATGGCAGATGAAATTTAATGTGGATAAGTGCAAGGTGATGCATATAGGGAAAAATAACCCATGCTACAGTTACACAGGGGGTCATTTTCAAAGGAGTTACGCATGTAAATGTGACATACTATCGTAGCAATTTTCAAAAGCTATTTACTCGAGTAAAGTGCACTTACTTGAGTAAATCCTATGGACAATTCAATGGCATATATTGTAGCAATTTTGAAAAGCCCACTTACTTGAGTAAAGTGTATTTACTCGAGCAAAAACCAGTTTTGCTCGAGTAAATGCTTTTTAAAATCTACCCCACAGTGTTAGGTTCCATATTAGGTCCTACCACCCAAGAAAGAGATCTAGGCGTCATAGCAGATAACACATTGAAATCATCGGTTCAGTGTGCTGCGGCAGTCAAAAAAGCAAACAGAATGTTGGGAATTATTAGAAAGGGAATGGTGAATAAAACGGAAAATGTAATAATGCCTCTGTGTCGTTCCATGGTGAGACCGCACCTTGAATACTGTGTACAATTCTGGTCGCCGCATCTCAAAAAAGATATAATTGCGATGGAGAAGGTACAGAGAAGGGCGACCAAAATGATAAAGGGAATGGAACAGCTCCCCTATGAGGAAAGACTAAAGAGGTTAAGACTTTTCAGCTTGGAGAAGAGACGGCTGAGGGGGGATATGAAAGAGGTGTTTAAAATCATGAGAGGTCTAGAACGGGTACATGCGAATCTGTTATTTACTCTTTCGGATAACAGAAAGACTAGGGGGCACTCCATGAAGTTAGCATGTGGCACATTTAAAACTAATCGGAGAAAGTTCTTTTTCACTCTGGAATTAGTTGCCAGAGGATGTGGTTAGTGCAGTTAGTGTGGCTGTGGTTAGTGTGGTTAGTGTGGCTGTGTTTAAAAAAGGATTGGATAAGTTCTTGGAGGAGAAATCCATTACTTGCTATTAATTAAGTTGACTTAGAAAATAGCCACTGCTATTATTAGCAACAGTAGCATGGGATAGACTTTGTTTTTGGGTACTTGCCAGGTTCTTATGGCCTGGATTGGCCACTGTTGGAAACAGGATGCTGGGCTTGATGGACCCTTGGTCTGACCCAGTATGGCATGTTCTTATGTTCTTACCTATAGTACTTGAAGCACCAAAAAGTGAAATATAAATCAAATCAATAAATAAATAAGCTGAAAGTGTATGCTTCCAGTGTAGCTCCCCTAGCAATGGCAGAAGCGCTGGGCCTGGGTCACAATAGGCTGCTACCATGATCCGGGGCTGAAGAACTTACCAACTGAAGACTGAAGATACCGGGAGGGAGGCCCTGGAGGCTACCATTTGTTAAAAAATTGCAATGAGTGGTGAGGGGGCTGACAATGGCCCTTTAAGTGTATCTTTCTTTAGATGAAGGGGGTTTGGGAGGAAGCGAGCGAGAGATTGTTGGCCGAGCATTTGGAGCTTTAGTGGGTGGGGAATTGAAAGGGCCACTAGGCCGGCAACTTTTCTTTTTAAACCCTGCAGCTCCACTTAACTTTAGACCTGCTCTCAGGCACACGTTGAGTTCTTGAGATAAGCAAATAACATATTTGGCTAATTCCAAATATCAGTGTTAGTTGGATAAGTCATTCGGCTAACTCATCTTCACCCTGGAATTCCCCCAACATGTCCCTTTCTTATTCAGCTAAATCTTCGCCAGATAGATGACTTATCCAGCTACCTTTCAGCCGGATAACCAAGGGGCATATTCAAAACTTGCCCTTTAGCGGGATAACTTGTGAGTTATCCAGCTAAATGGCTTTGAATTTTGACCTCAATATGTTGGTTCAGGACTCATAGGGGCCTATATGTATAGGGGAGGCTGTTTTGATAGTTCAATTTGTTTGATGGCTCATTTCTCAGGTCTGATACTGGGTGGTAGAGAGTTCCGGAGGATTAGGACTAATCCTGAGAAAGATTTATTCCTAGTGTTGGAGAATTTACTTACATTTTGCATCATTTGAACTGCTACAGTTTGGATGAGCTACAGGCATGGGTCTAGTTTTTTTTTAATTCCAATGCAGAGTGGGTTGCAGTGGTCCAGTTGGGAGATTATACAAGCTTGGCTGGGTAGTGTCCTTCACAGTCAGCAGAACAGCAGTTTGTCAAACAAAAATAAATCTGGGAGTTTCAGTTCTAACTGTTGTCGGAGTTAAAGGAAAGAAAGTTATTGCTAATAAAATTTCTAGTCTACCTCACTCCCAAGTTATTATCAACAGGATGCCCATGTGTTCCCTCTGTAGTGTTCTCTGAAGATATGACAAGGAGCCCACATGGCTGCTTTGCAGCTCTCTCAAAGCCTTTCTTGCATATAAAGCAGACACTGCTCTGGAGGACTGGGCTCAGAGACAACTAGAAGAAATCTTATGGGCTTCTCTTAGGACTCAAACAAATCCATTTGGAAATGGACATAATGGGGTAGATTTTAAAAGGGTTACGCGCATAAGTTATGCGTGTAACCCTTTAAAACCCCCCCTGCGTGCGCCGAGCCTATTTTGCATAGGCTCGGCGGCGAGCGCAAGCCCCGGGACGCACGTAAGTCCCAGGGCTTTGCTAGGGGGGGGGGGGGGTCGGGGGGCGTGTCAGGGGGCAGTGCGACGTTCGGGGCGATCTGTGGGGCGTGGTTCCGGCCCGGGGGCATTTCGGGGGTGTGGCCGAGGCCTCCGAAATCACTCTCGGGCTGGGAAATCGCGCGGCGGCGGCCAACCGGGGCAGGCGTAACTTTCGTGATAAAGGTAGGGGGGTGTAGATAGGGCTGGGGGGGTGGGGGAGGCCGAAGGAAAGTTCCCTCCAAAGCCGCTCCGATTTCAGAGCGGCCTCGGAGGGAACAGGCAGCATGTGCAGGGCTCGGCGCGCGCAAGGTGCACAAATGTGCACTTCCTTGTGTGCGCCGACCCCGCCGCGCATATCTTATAAAATCCGGCATACTTTTGTTTGCGCCTGGTGCGCGAACAAAAGTACGCGTGGGCATACTTTTCTAAAATCTACCCCAATCTGGTAGACCTCTCTCTTACCAGCCCCAAGCAATACGAACAAGAGTTCATATCTTCTGAAAAGCTGTCTTTTCCAGGTAACACGTCAAAGCGTTTAGATTTAAGGAGTGATATGGAACTTTTTAGATCAAACTAAAAGAACAACATGACGCAAAGAATTAATTTTTGTAATAAAACTGGGAGCAGTTCCTGGAACAACCTTGTCTAGAAAGAAGTGCAGAAACGGAGGCTGTGTTTTATTGCATTGTGTATTATTGTATAGTTTTGCTGATTTTATTACGAGAGCCACTTCGATGTTATGACAGGCAGGTTTCAAACAGGCTACATAAAATAGTAAACTAAACCCACACAGTTCCAGTCAACGAGGGCTAACTGACCCTCTCAGAACCAAGGGATCAATCAGAATCTCATCACAAACTGTCTGAACCTTTTTCAAATCTCTAAACCTTTCCCTCACTCCTTCGCAAAAGGAGAATACAACCATGTTCTAGGACCAGCCCCGAGAAATCAGTTACGGGGCTTTGAGGCAGAGTGGGGGAGTGAGGGGCAGGAAGAGCAAGCAGTTAAAAGTTAATTCCCTCCACTGTGTTTCCTCCTGCCTCCCTTAAAAAAAATGTGCATAGTTTACTAGGGAAAAGTAGGATTTTTTTCCTCTCACGTTAGCACAAGAAAATCTTTTCTTGTCATCCTTCGAGTGTAGGATGCAAGGAGATATTCATGGACTTATGCAGAGATGGCCAACTCCAGTCTTCAAGGACCACAACCAGGTCTGTCTTTCAGGACAACATATGCACATTAAACTGAGCTCTTAAACTAAACGGTCCTCAAATATTTTTTCTGGAGCTGTTTCTGGCCATCTGTAGACAAAAGTAAAGACCTATTTAGAATAAGTAAAGCATGCCAAAACATTAAAAACATGCATCTCAATTAAAAAACTTACACTTCATACTTATATTGGGAGCACTGTGATTCTTTAAAGAATATGTAAAATAATTATTGGACAGTTACAAATGATTTTGCATCTGCATGGTGTATGTGAATTTGTGATATTCAGAAACAGAAATATTCACAATTAAAGCATCATTAATGCCATTATTATGCCATTGCTCCATTGCTTTGCATTTTCTGTTTCAAGTCTCATGCCTTCCAAAATGCAAATAAAAACCTAAGCTGTTCCCACCCCTCTGGATCTTCCACTTCAATAAATTAAATGAAACCCTGAAGACGTCAAAGGTTAATTTTAAGTGAAGCAGTGTGTCTGCCATGTTAGCCCACTTGAATTTACAGAAAAGAAGGTAACAAAAAGGTGGGCTAACTTAATACTTTTCTCAAGTACCTTTTGAGAGCTAATGCTCTCTCTCTAAGGTCAGAATTCAAATGCGCAAACAATGTCATTACTGGGAAAAGCACAGGAGTCACACTCCTCTATATTTTTTTGCAAAATATCATATCTTGCTCATTTGAATTTGAAGAAGAAGAGAGTATTGGATCTCGAAAGCTACTCAAGAAATATATTTAGTCCAATAAAAAGATATCACCTTCTTTATTTTGGTTTTGTTACCTTCATTTCTGTGAATTCAAGTGGGCTAACATGGCGGACATATTACTTCACTGTTTCGCTTCTAAGTTTCCTGGTAACGTCATCATTTGCTCATTTGAATTCTGACCTGAGAGAGAGAGAGCATTAGCTCTGGAAAGATACTCAGGAAATATATTAAGTTATTCCAAAAAAAAAAAAAAAAAAGGCATCATCCTATATATTGTTGTTTTGGGGTTTTGTTTTTTTTTTGTTAACCTTTTATTTCTGTTTATTTTAAAGCACGAAGAAAAGGCATGAAACGTCATCCCTAACCTGTCTCTGCTGCAAAACCAAAAATAAATAAATAAATACATGTTAAAAGTCCTTGCATTCCTAAAAAGTTTCTTTAAGCAACAGGAAAGAATCCAGGACTTACATTTTGCTTCAGACAGATTCTGGTTGGGGGACCAGACCAGCATCCCGAGATTTTCCCTCTCCTGACAACTCTTTGCAATTTCTGTTCAAAAGAGGAAAACAGAAAGGCAAAATTACGGGAAGCAGTAACAGAAACTAAATTGTCACAAAACAGATTTCCCTCCCCCTTTTCAGATAGGACATGAAAGAATGCTGCAAACTTAAAATGTAGCTCTCTCTGCTGCATAATCACATCATTCTTAGCGCAATATGGACGATACACTTGCTATTCAGCACCTTGCAGGCTGCAAAAACATTCCCTACAGGCTCACATCAAGCCCAAGTTTATATTAATCAAAGCTTCCACTAAAGCAGTTGCTTTTCTTCGGATAAGGGAAGAGAACGAGAAAGAGATGGGTAAGTTCTACATCGATCCAGTGCAAATTAAATTAAAATTTCATGTACAGGCACATTTGAGACAGGAACCCATAGTGAATGCAATACCTGTAACCTGCATTTCCCCCAGTTCAGCAGAAAAAAAAATCCTGCCTGCTAGCATTAATATATACTGCAAGGCAGCGAGGGAAATGCTCCAACACCAGTATGTGCCTAAAAGGGGCAAAGACTGGGCCTGAATCACCTCAGACTGGTTTGTTTATGGCACTCCTCGCACCACTGGCAATTGGGGAAAAAAAAAAGGAAGAGCTGTAAAAATTTCAATTAGAAGTCATAAAAAAAGCAAATTGCCCAATACAATAAATCTTTACATCTTTAACTCCATTGCTTTTGCCTTTGAAGAGGTGATTTAGAGACTAACCATCTGAGAGGGCAGTAACATTAAATGCTAGTTCAAGAAATCAAGAAGCCAGAAGCTTCTGCACCCGAGATACTTCTGTGGATTTCCCTGCATCATCTGTAAAGCCCTAGAATGGAAAGGCAGGACAGCTCCTGAAGAAACTGCACCAGAAAAGGGGAGGCTGAGGAGAGAAAAAGGCCCGGCCTTCCATCCTTGGCTCATCCAGGCCGAACTTTATTGAATCTCCAACACTAGGCCGAGTCATGATGATAGCGCCGTGGTGCAGCCCATCCCCAAAGCTGAATACTCGCAAGCAAACGAGGGAAAAATGTCAGCAGTCGATTCTATTGGGCCATTCCTACACACAAAATTTCTGTTCGCATCATCATTACCTGGTCAAACAGGAGCACTTTTCTTCAAAATTAAAACGCTACTGGTTCGAGCAATCAATAACATTGTTATTACATTATCAGCGCAAATAATGTCACTTAAAACAAGCCTCCAGCAAGAAGGGGCCCTTTGTGCGGGGTTTTGAAAATGCACTCGCTTGCTCCCCAGGGGGTGCATTGCATTTTGTGGGCGGGTGGGCTCAGGAGGAAGAGAAGGATATTCAGGACCCAGGCACAAGAGGCAGCAAAAGTGTGGGGCTCCCGGGAGCGGGAGCCAGGAGGCGGGGAGAGATGGCGGACTTATCTTCAGCTGCAATCGGGGCCCTGGAGGGGTAAAGAGGCAGAGGGAGGGAGACAGGAGGAGAGAGAGAATCTGTACAGGGGGAGGGAGAAGAAAAGGAGATTGAAGAGGGAAGGAGAAGAGGGGAGGGAAAACGAGAGAAGAGTAAGTGGGTGGGGGATGGAGGGAAAAGTGCTCTTGCATTGCATGCAGGAGAAGAGTAAGAAAGTTGCATAGGGGAAGGATAAGTGCAGTGGAGAAGCTGTGTGAGAGAGCTCTACCAGGGTGGGGTAGGAGGAGTGCTCCCACTCACCAGTGGGTAGTGGTAGCTAGAGGACATGGCCAGTGCAATCCGTCCTTCGTAAGCAAGTCCTGGACGAATTCTGAAATGCCTGACTTTGTGAATACAGGACCTTTGGGTTACTTACTTACACGAGGACGTTTTATGGCTCTCAGGTCACAAATCACTTTTATACGGTTTGCTACTGCACAGTAAAATTCCACCAAGACTTTAGAAGGATTCTGCAAGGGGTTTGGCCTTACGTGAAAACGCCTTCTTGGGTCCTACAAGAATCGGCCAGGCCTCTGCATTCAACTGCAGTCGCTTTTATCGCCAACGAGCCGCTCTGACGGCTGCATCCACGCGTGGTGGTGACAGGTAATGACATTTGTTCTTTTTTCGGTCTAACGAAAGAAAGCGATTACTAAACGTGCGTGGCGCGATCCACCTGGCAGGGAAATCCTTCCCAGGAGCTCCACTCAGACCAGGCCCTCAGCCTCCCCTACACAGGAGGGCTTTGACCTCCCGCTGCTACTCTGACCACATTCTGCCAACCTTCCAGCAACTCAAGGAGCAGCCTAAAGGTGCGCGTGTGGCATTCCTCTCTTTTAAGGTGAGTCTATCTGTACCCCGAAACACGTGTTCAAAAAAAGTACAGCCGAAGATGCCAAGAACTAAGCGCATTGAGTGATGTTTTGGGGTTGGGGGGAAAAAACAACATTTCTGTCAGCACAGACATTTTTAACTTCACGTGAATTAGGTAAAAAGTGAAGCTAGGAATGGTTTTCAAAGGTAACTGAGCCGTTACTTCCCCAGGCCGAACTCTCCAAAGGTATTGCTGTGGAGGGGAAAAGAGGTGGGATGATGGCACGTGCAGGGATTTTCATCTGAAATCCCTCAGGGACTGTCCCTACCGGCCCCAAATCTCCAAGCTCCCTGTGGGGGTTTGAAGATTGCCCCCTTAACGTAACCGTTCTTGACCTTCAGATTTCACATTGCTTTAGTCTGCATCAATCCCACATCTTTGAAACTGTAGTAAAGGATTGTTTGTTTGTTTTTTTTAATGATAGTCTATCAAGAGACAAGAAAAGCAAGCAGCTTTGTTTTAAAATAAAAAATATTACTAAATGTATAGGGGGAGGGGGGGGGAGGAAAGCAGAAGCAAAGAGGTTAAACCATGATGAAAGAAATATCATCTGAGGCATCTTCAGCTTGCACAGGCATTGGAAAGGATCTGCGGCTGTGCACCTACAATTCTGCACGGAGGAGAAAAATTCAGCAGTCAGGAAAAAGAAGCTGCGGGAAACCGAATCATGCTTTGATTTCAGGAGGGCAGAGTAAATGACTTGTGTGCATTTTTTCCCATCAGGAATCACATTTGGAGCATCGGTTTCAATCAAAATAATACTGCACTATTTCACTGTTCTGAAATCTAAGTTTAAATACGGATAAGCAAAATGTGTGCCCAAAATCAGCTACATCTTAAAATTTGAGTCTGTACAAGGTTATAGTAAAGAATGGCGTTCTCAATATATATAGATAGTAACATAGTATTGAGGGCAGAAAGAGACCAGATGGCCCACCCAGTCTGCCCAACAAGCTTCTTATGGGAGTAACGGCCGCTCCATACAGTTACCCCCAAGCCTTATGATAAGGGTAGAAATATTTACAATCAATATAGTTAAGACAATTGATCTGTGCTTTGGGGGAGGGGGCCCAGAAGGTAGGGAGAATCTGCACAGGGGGGGCCTTAGCGTGACAGTCGGGGATTGGGGGTTTGCTGGCATGATGACGGCCCACATTGGACTTTGCGATAGTCACAGACCATAACATCGCAAACCAAATAGGATTTAAACAGCTGTTAGTACACTGGGCATTTAACATGATGTTTTGTGGACAGATAATGCCTGCATTCAAAATATCCATTACCAGACAGTTTTAACATGCCTTAGTATTTTGGCCCCCAAAGTTTGCAGTTTTTAAAAAAAATTCTTTATTTAAAATTACATACATCAAGATAAACTTGAGAAAGAAAATCTAGAACCAACACAAAAACAGAAACTCTCATATAGGTAATGAAAAGAATAAGGAAATCATTAATAATCGGCTCTTCAGAACAAGTCCACCATAGTTTAAGAATCCAAGCACACTATCTAAAAAAAAAATTAACAAACATAATCGAGCAATATAGAGAAAATCAGCTATTACGCAGATTATATATAAAATAATGTAATGATGATTTAATAACTATTCTGACATAGAGGCTAAAGGCACAGGATGATTAGATTGAACAGCTTTATCACTAAGCAAAAAAAAAGAAAGCTGATTAGGCTCAAAAAATTAAAAAAACCTAAGAAGCATCATTATATGTAATGCAATGCTTACAAGGAAATTTCAGAAAAAAAGGTGGCACTATTTGCACAACCCTAGGCCTCAGCAAAAGAAACTGTTGTTGTTTCTTCTGAGTTTGCTTAGCTGTATCTGGGAAAACCATAACCCTGTGTTGCAAGAAAACACTACCATGAGGTCTAAAATACATTTTGAGAAGCCATTTGCTATCGGAATCCGGATCAGTATAGTGGAGGGTTTAGCCGCCAGATCAGACGTTTCCAATAATGCTGTTACATCCAAAGAATTATTAGAGATAGGAGACAGTTCTTGAAACCATCCTTAGCTTCTTTTTTTTAAACGAGGGTAAATAATGAATTCTTGCTATAGGCGGTAAAACAGATTCAGGAACCTTATAACCTCCAAGAGATATCTTCTAAACATTTCCTTGGCCAACACCATAGGTGAACAAGGAAAATTAATAAACAGATTCTTTCTCAGAGAGTTCTCAACATTTTCCATTTTATTAGATAGAGAAATGCAATCTTTGAGAAAAGTTTCCAGAAGAGATTTAGTGTGAGTTGCACTAACTCGTAATTCAGAAATCTGCAAAGTCATTTCTGTATGAGAACTTCCCAAAGACAACATACAGGATTTCCAAATATTCTTTCCATACAAGGGAGCTACTTGGGAAGTAACAGCATTCCCCAAGCTCTCCATGACTTCCCACTTAGACTCCAGGGTAAAATGTTCAGGTCTCATCCTCATGAAGCTCCTCTGACTCTTCTGGGGTAAAGTGAAAAAACAGAAGTCCGCCCAGCCGAAGAAATAACATCTTCTGTGTCCTCCTTTTTGTGTCAGGAGCATACCGCAGTCTGCAGAGAAATCCAATCTGGCCTTCCTGCTGGTCATCACAGCAGCACCGTTTCCCCAAGTTAGCCCTGCACAGACAGAAGCCTCAACAGAATCATCAGTTAGCGACTCCTCCTGCCGAGGAGTTGAAGTCCAGCCGGCTGCAAGATCCGGGGGAGGTGTTCGCACTGCCGGGCTGAGTGAGGTCAGTGAGCCTGGGAGAGATGCAGGCAAACTTTCCTCTCCAATACTCCCCAACGGCTCTCCCATCGGTGGCAAGGGACCTCCGGAGCATCGGACCGATGAGCATCCATCAGTCCATGCTCACAGGAGCAGGCAGAGCAGCAGGAAACCTCCAAATTTTGCCTTCCTCTTTCAACCCACAGGTTGGTAACTAACACCGCATGGACAGGAGCTCACAAACTTGGCTGCCAGCCGCCATCTTGGATCCTGGCTCCAAAGTTTGAAGCCCTACAAGGGGTCAGGTTTGCTGAAACATCTCATGAAGAGTTATGAATTTATCCTACACTTAGCACACATATCAGATTTGTATAAACTAAATATTGGATAATATTGCTTACATAAAAAGAAAGGTCAAACAAACAAGTTGTTGTAGTCCATACCTTTTTATTGGACTAACTGATTTCATCTGTGATGAGCTTGCAAAAGACAGTCACAAGTTTATCAAGTTAGTCTAATAAAAAGGACCTTTATTTCTACATATTCAAATGGATTATCCAAGATAAAATTATTGAAATCTATGGAGTAAATTTTCAAAGGGGTTTCGCATGTAAAAACAGCATATCCATGCTTAAGCTGCATGTACTCGCATACGTGCTATTTTATAAATCTCGAGAGTATGCGCACATTTTCCATTTCACGTGTATATTTCACAGGCAGAAAAATAGGAAGGGTGGGGGCGTTCCAGGGTGTAGTTCAGAAATATGCATGGTAGGTGCCATGTGTATACATTACTGAACTTATTGACTGGCACAAGTGAAAATAGACTTCTCTGTTGAGTACAGTTTTTGCTGATGTAGGTTCACAGTGAAGTGCTAGAGGTTCTAGGGAACTAGAGGCAAACAGGGTAAACTGTAGGCGGTAACGGCAAACTGATGATTTCAAGTACGCGCAAATATTTTCAAAATGGTATATGTGCATTCATTATAAATTGTTTGCCTCCATGTATAAATCAGTGTTCTTACACGTACATGTTATATTTTTTTATGCCATAGAAGAAAGTATAGCGCTATAAAGGTTCATGGATCCTTATTTTAAAGGATTCAATTGCATATACTGGAGCAATTTTCAAAAGCCTTTGAAAATTGCTACAGTATATGCTATTGCATTTTCAATATGCGGCACTCATATGGGTTGGCCACTAGATGTCACTAAGTCCTTGCTTAGAACTTTACAGCTATGCACCTTCCATCCCTTTCTGCCCCTCCCAACCTGAAGGGTCTGGATTGGTTGCCTGCTCCTATTTAATCCAGCCATTTTAGGGTTCCATTGAGTCATTCTGTTTAGATTCAGAGCAGTGAGGATGTAGCTTTTCCACTCTCTAGTGAGGCTTCCCAGTCTCATCAGGATCTTTATATTTTTAAGAGATTCCTCTCTGTGCACACCCTGCCAGAGGGGTCGTCCTGTATTTAGTTGCAGTGAGACAGATTTTTGCCTGATTCCCTTTGGGGCAAAAGGGCTCTCAACCCAGAGTCCTGAAGACTCTGGGTTGAGGGAGGAGGAATAGCCTAGTGGTTAGATCAATGGGCTACGAACCAGGAGACCAGGGGTTGAGTACTGCTGTCGCTCCTTGTGACCTTGGGCAAGTCATTTTACCCTCCAATGCCTCAGGTACAAAACTTAGATTGTAAGCCCTCTGGGGATAGGGAAATACCTCCAGTACCTGAATGTAAACCGATGTGATATCTCAGATTGAATGTCAGTATATCTACTAGATAAATGAAGCTTGACCGACCTGCCGCAAATGCGCAGTAGAGAGCAACTCTACCACGCATGCATGGGCAGCACGTCGGTCAGAGCTTACCTGTAACAAAGATGGCGCGGCGAGCAGCGGCGCACGCGAGGGAGGGAGGGAATGAGGGGTAAGGAAATGGACTGAAAAAAAAAAGTTAATGTAGCCCGTTGTTACAGGCTTAACGGCTAGTAAAAATAATAAATAAATATAAAAGACTTGTGAGCCCTCTACACCTTAGATAGAGCAAGCACCAGTGACATCTCCTTCTGAGAGAGATTTCTGATGGCCAAGATGTATCCTGCTTTTTTAAGAAGGGACTCCTGCTTAAACCTTGCACCCTTTGGAGTAGGCTTCCCCCAGACACAGAGGACAAAGGGCTAAAGACCTGTGACCCTTAATCTACCCTCTAGATGGGGCAAGTAAAGCAGCAGTCACCAACAGATTTTTCAGAAAGCAAGGATTCAGATTTTATTATGGGAAGTTTTTTTTGACTCACCCTCTCCACAGGGTTTCAGGGCTGGCACAGCCTGGATCCCACGTTCTAAGACTTTTCCTCCAAGAAAAGTCATCAGTACCAATATCGAGAAGTATAAGATCAAGATTCTCCAGTTCCCACGCAGATCCCACTGTCGCTCCTTGTGACCTTGGGCAAGTCACTTTACCCTCCATTGCCTCAGGTACAAACTTACAGGCCGATACAGTTCAGTGCGGCGGAGCACACTGTTAACCCACATTTGGATGTGCGTTTGATGCGCTAGCTTTACCCCTTATTCTGTAAGGGGTAATAGCGTATCGAAAACGCGCATCCAACCCACCACCCCCCCCCCCCCCACGAAACTAACAGCGCCCGCAACATGCAAATGCAATTTGATGGCCCTATTAGTTATTCCCGCGCGATATTAAGTCGGAGGTCCCAAAGTAAAAAAAAATTTTTAATCGGCCCGCGGCTTGAAAACCGGATGCTCAATTTTGCCGGCGTCCGGTTTCCGAATCCGTGGCTATCAGTGGGTTTGAGAACTGATGCTGGCAAAATTGAGCGTCGGCTGTCAAACTCGCTGACAGCCACCGCTCCTGTCAAAAAAGAGGCGCTAGCGACGCGCCGGTGTCCTTAGTGTCTCCTTTTACCGTGGGCCCTCCTTTAAATACTGAATCGCGCGCACAGGAGAGTGGCCTGTGTGCACGCCGGGAGAGCGGGTGCTCGCCCGTGACTTTTACTGAATCGGCCTGTTAGATTGTGAGCCCTCTGGGGACAAAGAAATACCTACAGTACCTGTTTGTACTCCACTTTGAAGAGCTGAAAAGCAGAATATAAATCATCAGATAAATAAATAAATGGACCAGGACAGGCTGGGCAACCATGAATGAACTGGGCTCAGGTAGGACTTTTCGTGTTTGAGGGGACTCCTCCAATAGGATTCCCGTTCAGCTCACTGGGAAAGTTTTTGTGCACTTTAAAATCACCATAGGAAGCTTTACCCAGATACCTGAAATTAAGGTTACCTGCCCAGAAGAGAAAAACACCTTTGTACATCAGTCAGCTGTAAATTCATCTTTATGGAAAATGGACTTAAATAAATAAAATAAATAAGTTTTAATTTATTTAACATTTTTTATATACCGATATTCGTTTACACATCACCTCGGTTTACATATCAACGGTTTGTTAATGAAAGGAAAATATATCAAACAGATTAAGTAACTATGGCAATAATAACCTGTAACAGATGTGTAATAAAAAAAGGGGGGAGAGAAAGAGCATAAACTGAACTAAAGGAGAACAAAAGGCTGAGAGGAAGAGGTAGGGACAATTCTTGTAGACGAGGGAGCTTGGGAGTTGGGGTGGGAAGCATAAGCTCTGTAGCATGTTAGAGGGGGTGCAGGGGGGAGGAGAATAAGGTTATTGGTAGGCTTGCTGAAGGACAGGCTCGCTCAAAGAGCCAAGTTTTAAGGTTCTTTTGGAAATTGTGTGTGCTTTAGTAATTAAATTAAACACCCAGTGCCTTGTCCTGCTTGGTTTGTCCCAGCATCTCACCCCTTGGGTTGCAGCAGCTAACACCATACAGAGAGACAGACAGACAGACAGACACACCACTGCCTGGGCCACATGCGAGAGCTTCCCCCCACAAAAAGAATCCACCCTTGGGAGAAAGAGAGTCCTGTATGGGACAATCTCCTCTACGGACAACTGTCCAAGGGAATAACTCAAATAAGAGCAACTAACCCACAAAGCTCCTATTTTTTTACAGATTCTTCCCATTCAGTTCTGCATAGCAGACAGTGATAACTAAGGTCAAGCAAAGGGCAGGGTCTTCAGGGTTTAAAGGAAGGAAAAGCTGGATATCATCAGCCATATCTGAAAGAGGCCAGAAGGGCAATGGGTTGCAAACAAACAGGCCGATACAGTACAGTGCGCTCCAATGGAGCGCACTGTTAGCCGGCATTTGGACGCGCTAGCTTTACCCCTTATTCAGTAAGGGGTAAGGGGTAATAGCGCGTCCAAAATGTGCGTCCAATCCACCCGAACCTAATAGGGCCCGCAACATGCAAATGCATGTTGCAGGTGCTATTAGGTATTCCCGCGCGATTCAGTAAGTAAAATGTGCAGCCAAGCCGTATATTTTACTTTCAGAAATTAGTACCTACCCAAAGGTAGGCGCTAATTTCTCCGGGCACCAGGAAAGTGCATAGAAAAGCAGTAAAAACTGCTTTTCTGTGTACCCTCCGACTTAATATCATGGCGATATTAAGTCTGAGGTCCCGAAAGTTAAAAATTTTAAAAAAAAAAATTTTTAAATCGGCTTGTGGGTTGAAAACCGGACGCTCAATTTTGCCGGCGTCCGGTTTCCGAACCCGTGGCTGTCAGCAGGTTTGAGAACCGATGCCGGCAAAATTGAGCGTCGGCTGTCAAACCTGCTGTCAGCCGCTGCTCCTGTCCGAAAAGAGGCGCTAGGGACGCGCTAGTGTCCCTAGCGCCTCTTTTTATCGCCGGCCCTAATTTTAATAGATTAAAATACTGTATCGCGCGCACAGGAGAGTGGCCTGTGCGCCAGGAGCCCGCTCTCCCGCAATTTTACTGTATCGGCCCGAAATATTTAAAAGAAACTGTGACAAAGCCGAACACTGAAGAACCCCCATAGAGATGGCTTTCCAGGAGAAACGTTGGGTCTCCACTTAAACCTGCTGGATGTGCTCTGACAGACAGGGATGCTGGGCTTGATGGACCCTTGGTCTGACCCAAGCGGCCTCGGAGGGAACGGAGGCAGGCTGCGCGGCTCGGCACGTGCAGGCAGCCAATTTTGCGCAGCCTTGCGCGCACTGACCCCGGATTTTATAAGATGCGCGCGTATCTTATAAAATCCGGCGTACTTATTTAAGATCTACCTCTAAGAGGGGATTTTTTTTTTTAACAGGCCGCAAAGCAGTAAAGTCAAGCCTGCTCTATCAAAGGTAGATATTAAAAGCCCTGCACATGAAAAAACGGTCACATACGGGTGTAAGCTGGCCAAGCGGGACCTACGCGAATTTTAAATAGCCGGGAAGGGCGTGTGGACATTAATGTACACCCGCCCTGAAAAAATAGGGGGCAAAGGGGCAGGGCATAGGCGTTCCAGAGGCGGGGGTCAGCATTGACACTCATAACCCCTAATTTTCCCTCAGCCAGCGCGCGCAGGCAACTCATGTAACTTCGCTACGGCTCCTCGATAGGCGTAAGATTCCGGTGAATATCGAGAGAGAAAGCGCCTCTTTATAAGTCTCTCTCTCTCCCCCCCACCCCGAGCGTGCGTAAGATATGCGTGTAAAGCTGCAGACATACACGTATGAAGAGCATTTTACAACTTACGAGTATACTTTATAAAACAGCGCGTCTCTTTGTGCTTGGCAAGATACGTGCGTTTAAGGGCGCACGCACGACCCTTTTAAAATCTACCTGATATTTTTTTTAAATCAGACACTGTGTGTGTACATTGCAACCCAACTCCAAGTCCACCATTCCTCCCCATGTCTTTTAATGCACATAAAAGTATGCGCAAAACCGACTTCCATGTGTACTTATACACGTACTGGGCCTAGATTATTTTATTTTATTTATTTATTTAAACGTTTTTATATACCGCAAAATGGTCAGGGTCTGACCGTCTAAACAATACTATTCATTCATTCTAATTTGACGTGATATACAAATTGACAATGAACTTCAAGCTTTTAGAATCTACATTCAGTAACAAATCTTATCAAGTAAATCAGGTTATTATTTTAGGCATTATAGTCAGTTAACTGATTTTGTAGGCTACAGTAAACAGATATGTTTTTAGATATTTTTTTAATTCTTTTGTATTTTGTACTAGTCTGATTTCTTCTGGGATAGAGTTCCAGAGACGAGGACCAGCAACTGAGAAAGCTCCAAATAATTTTCCAAATGGCACTTACACACATAAAAATCGAGCTCTACGCACACAAGTTATTTTGAAAATCAAGCCCTAAAAGGCAGGAAACCCGTGAGGGAACCAGTTGGGCCACAAATGGCCCAGGGGGTAAAAGGATCACTGTAGGAGAAAAAGGCCACAGCAGAAAAACCAAATGAATTCTTTGCTTCTGTTTTTAATTTTAGATTTATTTAAATTTAGCTCATTGGCAGCTCAAACTGAGTAACATTCAGGTATAGTAATTTCCCTACCCCTAGATGACTTGCAATCTAATGCAATCTATTTCTTAAGCATTTTTGCTATAGAAATAACATGGAAGAAACTAGAGATGTGAATCGGAACCAGAATCGGTTCGGATTTCAGTTCAGATTCACATCTCTATAGATGTGAATCGGAACCAGAATCGGTTCGGATTTCAGTTCCGATTCACATCTCTAGAAGAAACCCTAAGTTTGTATCTGAGGCAATGGAGGGTGAAATGACTTTCCTAAAGTCACTAAGAGTGGCAGCAGAAGTTGAACCTGGCTCGCTGGTTCGCAGCCTGCTGCTCTAACCACTAGGCTACTCCTCTTCTCCTTCAGATATTGAAATCATTCTTTGTAGGTGATGATTTGAAAGAAATAAAACAAATCAATGTGAACTTTGAAGAGGTGTTAGAGAAAACTGACAAACTAAATAGTAGCAAATCACCAGGACATGATGGCATTCACCCCGGGTTCTAAAGGAGCTCAACTACAATATTGCAGATTTGCTACGTAACCTGTAACTTATTCCAATTTGCCTCAGAGCCTGAGGATAGTCAAAGATTTGTCTTCGCTCTAAAATGCCTCAGATTATACTGACACGAGAATAAACATGAGATTATATGCATATATGTTTCATAAAGAAAAAAACTAAAGGTTGTAAGTTTACATCATAAAACGGTCACCATTTTGTAGCAGAAACATACAGGGGCAGATTTTTAATCTTACACACGCGGGGTACATTTGTGCGCGCTACCCGATGCACACAAATGTACACCCGATTTTTATAACATGCGTGCACTGCCGCGCGCATGTTATAAAATCCGGAGTCGGCGTGCGCAAGGGGGTACACACTTGTGCACCTTGGGGCAGATTTTTGAAAAGTATGCCCGTGCGTACTTTTGTTCGCGCAACAGGCGCAAACAAGAGTTCGTCGGATTTTAATAGATTCGCGCGTAGCCATGCGTATCCTTTAAAATCCGGGATTTGCGCGCGCAAGGCTGTGCAAAATCAGCAGTCTGTGCGCGCTGAGCCACGCAGCCTGCCGTTCCCTCCAAGGCTGCTCCGAAATTGGAGCAGCCTCGGAGAGAACTTTCCTTCCACCCCCCCCCCGCACCTTCCCCTCCCTTCCCCTACCTAACCCCCCCCAGCCCTATCTAAACCCCCACCTACCTTTATTGCAAAAGTTACGCCTGCCAGGCCACCTGCCGGGGCACCATGTTCCA
This sequence comes from Rhinatrema bivittatum, assembly GCF_901001135.1. Taxonomy (NCBI): domain Eukaryota; kingdom Metazoa; phylum Chordata; class Amphibia; order Gymnophiona; family Rhinatrematidae; genus Rhinatrema; species Rhinatrema bivittatum. The sequence continues at coordinate 39,332,513 of NC_042618.1, read as the reverse complement.
GTCTGGGGGCTGGTCCGGAGGCCGCGGCCACGCCCCCGGATGACGTGCCGCCACGACACGCCACCGACACGCGTCCCGGGGCTTGCGCACGCCGCCGAGCCTATTCAACATAGGCTCGGCGCACGCAGAGGGAGCTTGGGGCAGGTTTTCAGGGGGGTACGTGCCTATCTACGCACATACCCATTTGAAAATCTGCCCCCTTGCGAGCGCCGAGCCTTAGAGGAGGTCCGATGGCTTTCCCCATTCCCTCCAAGGCCGCACCAAAATTGGAGCAGCCTCAGAGGGAAGTTTCCTTTCGCCCCCCCCCCCCACCTTCCCCTCCCTTCCCCTAACTAACCCACCCCCCTGCCCTATCTAAATTCCCCCCCCCCACCTATATTGCAGGCGTAACTTGCGCGCACCGGCCAGCTGCCGGTGCGCCAACTCCCGGCATAGCTGCTGTGTCGGAGGACTCGGGACCGCCCCTTTTTCAAAGCCCCGGGACATACATGCGTCCTGGGGCTTGTGCGCACTGTCGAGCCTATACAAAATAGGCTCAGCGCGCGCAAGGGTAGGTTTTAAAGGGTTACGCACGTATATTACGCGCGTAACCCTTTGAAAATCTACCCCATACAGTATTAGCAATAGACAAGATGATGGTTTTTGGAAAGCTTGGTAATAGCTAAGCAGGAAAAAAGCTAATTAGGCTATGTAGTCGCCCTTTTAGCAGGTTGGACAACATGGTCTCGGAAGAGAAAGAAAGAAGAAATCCCTGATAGTGAGGAAAGAACATAACCTGATCAGTAAAAGACTTATATTATATAAAGCAATTAGGGAGCAGATTCTCTGTCTGTACGTGTATCTCATCTATTTGCAAGGGTGCTGGATCTTAGTTAGTCCAGATTACAACAAATGCATATATTCTAAATATAGCATAGTAAGTAATGGTATTGCTTGACTGCGGGGAATGGTTTGAGAGATGATTCTGGTCCCAGGGAACTGAGGTGCTGTTGTGTGTTGCAGATAAGGTGCCGTTTTCTACTTAGCTGCCAAGAGGTGCTCCAGAACAGAACCTGAGGTGATTGATTGATTGATTGATTCAGATTTTTATATTCCCCTTTTCGGTGATGCTACTGATAGGAAGAATTGGAGGAGAAGGTAGGCCCATCAAAAAGACGACTACAGGCAGAACTTAACCGGATAAGTGTTCTGCTGAATATCCAGATAAAATTAACCGGGTAACTTTAGGCCAGCTATTTGTGTAGATTGATTTGTCTGCACAAATTTAGCTAAACAACACTATATTGAGTATTATCTGGCAAAACGTGTTAGCTTGTTGCATTAGAAAGGCAGGTATTTACTAAATATAGCAAGGTTATCAATTTAAAATAACAGACTTGTTTCATTTTATACTTTATTTATATAAATAAACTGGATGATCCATTAGCTATTTGTTCAAAGATAACGGACAATTTTCTATATTACAATTTTCGGAATACTTCACATCACTGCATTTTCTCTTTTGGAATCTTTTAAGGGAAAATATGCAATTGAGAGAGAGCGCGCTGTTTTTTTTAATAGTAAATTGATTGTTAGTCTTAAGTTACTAAATGCAGAAATGTATTTGAGGTTCCTCTTCTGTTTTCTTACTTTGTCTTCTCTTTGTTTCTTCACCAGTTAGTGTGTTGGTTATTCTGTCCTTTTCTTTCTTATTCTTCTCTTTTTTTGATCTTTTGGTCTTTTCTACTTTTATAGTTTTGTGCAAGAATTGCAGGAAGATAAGTCACAGGTTCAGTCTCCAGATGTATATTCAATTCAATCAACCTTTAGATGTGTATTCCAGGTGATCACTTCTCAGCTTTTCAGTATTCAATTGTATTAGTCATGTCTGGCTTTTAAGGCAATCATTATTCTGTCATTTTTGTGTATCCCGTTCAATCAGCCTTCAGGTATGTATTCCATTGAATGGTTAAATCTTGAATCTGCAGCCAACGTGCTGGGCAGGCTGGATGGGCTGTGGTACTGTACTTCTTCACATTCAAAGGGGCCGATGCAATACAGTGCGCTCAGTCGAGCGAACTGTATAACCCACAGTCGGACGCGGGACAAATAGGCGCTAATCCATCCCCTAATGCAATAGGGGGATTAGTGCCTATTTAACACGCGTCCCACGCGGAATGAATGAGATAGCGCTCATCACATTCAAATGCATGTGAACGAGCCTATTACTCATTCACTCCGCATGCAAAAAGATAAATCTGTGTCTCAGAAGCTGAGCGTAGGTAAAAGAAGTACAGAAAAGCAGAAAAAACTGCTCTTCTGTGCCTCTTTTTTAAAGTAAAAAAAAAAAAAATAAAATAACTCGGCAGACCGCCGAGTTATGAAGACCGAGGCCGGTAAACTCGGCCTCGGTTTTCATAACCTGCCTGTCTGCCAGTAATGAAAATGGCTGCCGACTCTATCATCACTGCCATGAAACTTAGAAGGCCTAGGCACTGTACCGCAGTCACTGCTCTCTGAGATCTCATGCATCAGGTCTTCCCCAGACAAGACACCAGCAGGTCCTCACTCGGCAGGCCAGTGAGCAAAAAGGTACCCTGTTAAAGTTAACGGGGTACCTTTAGCCAGCGTATTCAGAGAGACATTTCCAGCTAAATAAGTTTCCCCAAATAACTATCTTCTGAATAATGCTGGTTAGGTTTAAGGTTATCCCTGAACAACTTGAAATCTAAACAGCTATATTCAAGCATCTAGCCAGTTTCAAATAATTAAAAATAAATAGCAGGTTAAGTAGGGCGATCCCTGGACCCTAATTATTTGAACACTTCCCAGAGATTCAAATTTAAATCTGGTTCTGAACCTCCTTCTGTCAGACCTAGAAACCCTACTGCCAGGCGGAACACACCCCCTCCCCCAAAATCCTGAAGGCTGAGCCAGAAGTCAGTAGTAGCATCTCAGGGGGCTGTCAGACACGCTGTCGTCGGGTAAGACTCTGGACAGCAACGATGGCAGTATACACTCCCAGTGTTACTGTCAGGGAGCAACAGTGAATGCGGCCGGGAGCACCGTAAGACATGACAGGCTCTTGGCTTGGCCTTTGCAGCTTGGGGGTGGGTGGGATTGCAGGTGAGTTGGGAGGGTGGTGATGCGGTTCTAAGCCTGTCAGAAGGGTGGGACAGGCAGAGGAAGAAGCCAGGAACCAAATTTGGATTTAAATAATCTTGAGGAGGGGTCCTTGGGCAGCCATGGCCCGCTTTTTTCAATTTGGGGATATTGGGCACTACACCCTAACAGAGTTTAACAATTTTTTTTGGAGGGGAGGGAGGGTTGGGGGCTAGCCCTGCTAGTCTGTTTTGTTTTTTTTCTTTTTTTTTTAATTATTTTTACTTAACCGGCTATATTCCTGTTAAGGTTCAAGTTCTCAGAGTAAACGTACCCAGATGACTTCAGGACTGCTCTCTGAGACAGTCCAAAGCTTATCCAGATAACACAGCTGGACAATGCTGGATACCAGCGTTATACAACTAACTGTTCTGGATAAATTTGGCCCGCCCCAGAACACCAGCCAGATAATATAGGGATCTTCAAACTGGCAGGAAACTTAAACTCCTGGGGTTTTTCCAAGGCCCCTCTTCATCAAACAAACTTCCTTGTCGTTTGGCAGCATTCTAATATTGTTCCAGCTGAGAAAACTTACTTCCAGATGACACACAGATTACCGAGGGGGCTGGGGACATCATGACTTTTTACAACTCATCTTCAGGCCCTGATTCTGCAGGGATTTCACAAAACTGTCTCCCACCTCTATTGGGCTACCAGGGTAACTAGCACCTTATAGGTGAATTTTAAAAGCCCAGCCCGCACCGAAACAGGGAAATACACTCGGCGCGAGCCGGCCTGACCTGTGCGCGTATTTTAAAAGCTGCCCAAATATGCAGTATTTCCCACTGCGTGCACAAATGAAAAGCTCCAAAAAAGGGGTGGGGTGTGGGCGTGGTCAGGGCGGGGCATAGGCATTCCTAGATTTTAACTTCAAAATAGCACGTGAATACTCACACACACACACAGGCGCACACCGGGGTCCCCTGCTGCTATGGAGAACGTATAAGCTATAAAATAAAGAAAAATCGATTGGCAGGGTTTTAAGGGTCAGGGCTAACAGGGGAGAAGGGAGGCTATTAAACTAAGAGGGGTTTGGAAGTCCTCTCCCTTACCTGGGCGAACTGGGTAAACTGGTAATGGCGTCGGCACGCATGTATTTTAAAATCCCCCACTTACACAGTAGAAGCGGCATTTGTGTCCACTTTAAATTGTGTGCACACGCGTGTACGTTCAGGCTATTTTATAACATACATGCATACACGCGTATATGTTATAAAATGGCCGCCTCCCTGGGCGTGGCCTATGCCGGTTTAAAAGTTACCATCTTTGTGAATAGCGCTGAAGTCAAACGTCTGTTCAAACAGGGGGCCTCTTGCTGAAAATGTTGGCCATCTACCACTAAGCAGAGGTAGTTCTGTTAACACTGAACAACGACAACCTGGAGACAGTCAATGCGTAGAACAGATCCACGGAGCACAGAAAAACAATTGATCTGAATGGAATGCCTATCTTCCATCATTTAGACATACAAAAGAGTCTTCTGTACCTCAGTTTTTTCTGTCTTATTAGAGTGCCGCACTGGAAGAAACTCCTGTTTTCTTTGGCACAATGAAAGAATTTGAATAGAAAACCGAAAACCTTCCTGTTCCTAAGTCTAACAGATTCCTTATCACTCACCTCCCTCAGGGCCTGTTCCATCTACTGATCTTTCGGGTGTCTGAGACCAACCCCCCCTCCCGCCTTGGTTCAGGCTAGAATCAGAAGTCTATTCTATTACATTCTGACAGAGGCAACAGGGGGAGGAACCACGGGGAGGGGAAGGGGGGGGGGGGGGGGTTCAAGATCAGGGGATCCTGCAGTGGAGCCAAGGGGGCTCCGAATCAGTAAGAATTCACTAGAAACAAACTTACGGAGACCAGTCTCCAGAGGCTCTCTACTGAGCCAGCATTAGGCTGTATATAAGGAACTCCAGCCTGCCACACTTTTCCTGGTCCAACGGTCAATACTAAGTTTGCTCTGTTATCCAGCTGCCTGGCCGTGTTGCTGTGCTCCTGGCTCCTGCTCTGGTCTTGGCCATCGGCTATGCCAGTGGCGTACTAAGGGAGGGGAGGCGGTCCGCCTTGGGTGCCGTCGAGCGGAAGGTCGGCGGCTGCGAGCGGAGCCCACCCCGCTCGCGGCAAAAGAGCGAGGCTGCCGGGCGGCGAGCACGGCCCTGCCCACTTGCAGTGGAAGACAGTGAAGATAGCGGCCAGACAGCTGCAGGCGGAGCCCACCCTCTTGCAGTATGCAAGTAAGAGACTGGGAGCTTGCACGTATGTATGGGCGTGTGTGTGTATGGGACTGAGGGCGTGTGCTTGTGTGTGAGAGAGAGCCGGTGTGAATGGGGTATGTGTGAGGGAGAGAGAAATGGAGGAAGCCTGTGTGCAGAGTGTGTGCAAGAGAGAAAGGGAGTCTGTGAAGAAGAGGGGAATCGGAGTTCCCGGGGTGGGGGAGACAAAGAAATGAACCTTGGAGGGGTGCCAAAGGAAGTATCCATCCTGGGGGCCAAATACTTTAGGTACGACACAGGGCTCTGCTCCTGCTTCCTACTTTAGCCCTGGTGAATGACAGAATGTGCCAAGTTCCACCCCGACGAAGAAGAAATCGAAACATCACAGCGTCAGGTGACATAAGAGATAGCGCTTCAGTGTGGCCCATTCCTGCGGTCTTTAAGAGTGACTCTACACGCTCGTGTTAAATTTCTTTTCTCTGGAGATTCAAGATAAGTTTTACTGGACTTATCATACTTACTTCACCTCTAGAATAAATAATTTTTCTATTTGCAACAATCATATAGAAAAATATACAGACCTGGGATTCCTGGACATTGGGTTTATCCTGGGCCAATGATTATAAAATGCACAGGCACCTGTTTCATTCGTAAGACGTAGGACACTGCATCCAATGGTGCAGTCTAAGTGCCCACTACATGAGGTCTGTTAGTGTAAAATACCTGCACAGCATTGCTACTGTTGGTGAAATCTTGAGTGTGTTAATTCCATTTTTGTCATCAGAATATCACCTGCAATAGGATGGGCAAACAGAATGGTTAAATCAGGGGTCGGCAAACCCTGGCACGTGAAAGCATTTTCATTGACATGCAGCGGCAGCTCCTAATTTGTTGCATCGGTGGGGGGGGGGGGGGGGGTCTCATGCTGAGATCCTTCCTCTCGTGCATAACCAAAATGGTGCAGTGGCTTAAGAAACCGCGGCAGCGCCGAAGAGACCAGGGACCCTGAGAACTGAAGTTACTGTTGGTGGCCCTGGTCCCTCTTCCTCCATGAACAAGCATTGGTGACAATAGGACAGCCCAACTCTTTTGCTCTTTGCTCCAAACCCTCCCCCACGCTGGCACCCTGCAGAGGAGGAGCTGCGGGGGCCCTCCCCCCCATCCTCCTCCTCCTCCTGTTTTAGGATAGGAGCAGGTGACGGAGGAGAGCTGGGCCAGAGAGGGGAGTGAGTGAATGAATCGGGGATCACCGTGGTGGATGGAGGGGGAGGGAGGAAATAAATGAACTAGGGATGGCCATGGGTGGGGGGAAGGAAGGGAGGGAATGTTGCTGCTTTCCCACTGTACACAGAGTCTGGCTTGTTCTGCTTTCCACTTTCTGCACATTTCTACCTATACTTCATTTTATGGTCACTTTTTTTTTCTGTATTTAGTGAGGATCTGCCTGCGGTATCATTTAATTGGGCCTCCCAGAGGCTGGGGGAACAGCATGGAGGGGTCGTGGATAAAAATGTGGGAACTCTTAGGCGCGTGTACTGAAGTGTACAAAAATCAAATGGGCAGACTAGATGGGCCATTTTGGTTTGTATCTGTTGTCATTCTCTGTTGCTGGTTGATTTGCAGGAAAGCTCATGATGCGCGTCACTGATCGCTTTTTTTACTCCTAGGTGGAGGAGCAAACATTAGGGGCAAAATGGTACTTCCTAAGAAAATAAAGCTAAATGTGCACTCATTTTAGCCTTCTTGGGGAGACAAATATGGATCCTCTCAAAATAAAAACCATGGTGTCTGTGTTCTATGAGGTGAGAGCATTGTTTGCTGACACTGAGTGTCCGGCATTTTCAGATGAAGCATGAGAAACACTTCAACAATGAGGCAGACAAGGCCGAGTCAATCAAATGAGCACCTGAAAGACATAGAAAGCAAGGTAATGCCTTTACTAGCTCTGTGTCGGTAAACATGGAGCCACAGAAAGAAGTTACAAAATTGCACAATGCATTGCAAAATTCCTTACAGATGGGGAATATATAAAAGTTCTTCGAAGTTTTGTTGAATGGATAGTCCAATAAAGACACAATAGATTTACCTGTGTCTGCAAGATCAGTGGAGACACACAAGCGAAATGGCAGAAAATGTTAAACAGATGGCGGCATTAAAAGATGCAGTGGTATTTAGTGTTGCGCTTGATCAGAGTGTGGATATAAATGACATAGCACAGTTAGCAATTCTTGCAAGATACTGTAACTCAGATGAAATCTGAGAAAAGCTAAGCTGCCTAAAACCCATGCACGGCACAACAACAGGGGATAGGAAGGGAATGGCAAATAAAACGGAGAATGTCGTAATGCCTCTGTTTCACTCCATGGTGAGACCGCACCTTGAATACTGTGTACAATTCTGGTTGCCACATCTTAAAAAAGATATAGTTGCACTAGAGAAAGTACAGAGAAGGGCGGCCAAAATGATAAAGGGCATGGAATGTCTCCCCTATGAAGAAAGGCTAAAAAGTTAGGGCTGTTCAGCTTGGAGAAGAGACGGTTGAGGGGGGTTATAACACAGGTCTACAAAATCATCAAAGGAATAGAACAGGTAAATGTGAATCAGTTATTTACTCTTTCAGATAACAGAAGGACTAGGTGCACTCCATGAAGTTAGCATGTGGCACATTTAAAATAAACTGGAGAATATTCTTTCCCTTAACACTCTGGAATTCATTGCCAGAGGATGTGGTTAAGGCATTTAGTGTAGCTGGGTTTAAAAAAGGTTTGGCTAGGTTCCTGGAGGAGACGTCCATAAACTGCTATTAATCAATAGGGAATAGCCACTACTTGTTGCCTGCATTAGTAGCTTGGGATCTATTTAATGTTTGGGTACTTGCAACTTGGTTGGTCACTGTTGGAAACAGGATACTGGGCTTGATGGACCCTTGGTCTGATCCAGTATGGCATATCTTATGTTCTTATGTAGACATTTGTTAATCATTTTGAGGAAAGTCAAATTAAAATCAGAAAAATACTTTCTGTGACAACTAACAGTGTCCCTGCTAAGGTTGGAAAAAGAAGGGTTTTGAAAACTGAGGATCAAAATGACCATCTGACAGTAAATTTTCATTGTATTATTCATCAAGAAAATCTTTGTGTCAAGATTTCTAATTTTGATGACTACAGTGGTAAAAATCATGAATTTTCTTGTTGCTCAATCAGCCCTGATGCACAGGCAGTTTTAAGCTCTACTTGAGGATATGGATAGTGCAAATGAGGACATTCTACTTCACAGCAATGTTCATTGGTTAAACCTTGGGAAGGCTTTTGCATACTTTGTGGACTGTCTCAATGTAATCAAGCCCTTTTTTGTTAGAAAAAAGTCAAAACTGCCCTGAACTAGATGACGACAAATGTGTTGTACCACTAATGTTTCTAAGAGTCATCATTGCACATCTAAATGAACTCAACCTCCATCTGCAGGAAACCGGCCAGACTATTATGGGTCTTTATGAAACATGGAAGATACTTCTTGGGACACTGATACTTCAACTTTCTGCCATTTCCAACATCTTAATAACCTTTCAATACATCACACCATTGGTGTTTGTGAGATTAGAACGTACATTTATTTCCTGCCTTATCTTCTTTCCAGCTTGTTGCAAGCTTCCAAGTTCTCTTTCCCTGTTGATTGTAACTTTGACTTATTCCTACCTATTGTTATCTATCATTTACTTGAATTGTTACTCCAGTTATACCCTTGTTAAATGTAAACCGATCCGATATGGTTATTTACTATGAAGGTCGGTATAAAAAAATGTTAAATAAATAAATAAATACATGCAAGAACTCAAATCAGAATTTTGGATCAAATTTCAAGATTTCCAGCAAACTTTGATACCAGCAGCATGGATTTGACAGTGGTTCAGTGGATGGGTATTGAGGATTTGGAAATGCAGCTCATCGAATTACAATACTCGGACCTATGGGTCTCAAAGTTTAGGGATCTGTGGCGCACACTCAAAGCTACCAAGAGAGATGACGGGGCCTCTCTCATGACTTGATGGAATCCCCTGCCTGTGAAATTTGACTGTTTGAAGAAAGTGGCATTTTCATTGTTCTTAGCATTTGGTTCTACATATTTCTGTGAACAGTTATTTTCACATAAGAAATCAGTTCTTTGTCCCTCCCGGAACCAGTTAATGATTGAACCCTCGGAAGCTTGAGTGCTGCTCAGAGCTTCGAGATCAGAGAATTCCGCAAGGACAAGGATGACACTGAGGAACCTTCTTGACTACAGGCTTTACACCTTTACCCTCAGATCTAAGAGCAGTGCCTTGCAAATTCTTCACACCCTTGTACATTTTTACATTTTGCTGTCTAAATAAATCAAAAGGCATTAAAGGAGAAATTTGTTTCACTGATCTAGACAGCATACTGGATACTTTCATTGTGAAAGAACAATTCTAGAAATATTCCAGGAGTCATAAAGACGAAAAATCAAAAAGTCTCATTTGAATAAGCCTTCACATCCCCATCACAGCAAACCCAAATTGGCTCCTGTATTGTCGGGAATATACAATCTACATCATCCTGTCATCCTTGGCTGTTATTTTCTATGTGAAATCCCTACAAGATTACAGCTGGAGCATCAGTTTGGGGAAGTTATGCCCCCCCAGTAGTCTGAAGATTTGTTGTTTTTTTTAACCCAGAACAATGTTAATGCTGTCAAAGGACAAGGAGACGGAGGTAGCAAGACTCACATGAACTCAAAGAGCAGTGACTGCAGAACAGTGCCAAATCTATTAGGCTTCCTGATTCTGACCAGACAGAAGGCAGAGCGAGGCTACAATGGTGTTTGCAGTTGTCCTAAGAAACTGTTCAATCTACCTTGGACTTAGAAATTTAGAAGGGAAAATCCTTATTGAGAAAAAAAAATTGGATATACAATTTCAATGGATGCAAGCTTGCTTGAGCAGAGAGCCAATATGTTGGGACCTTCTGCTCAAGGACTTTGATCTCAGGAAGAGAGAATGAGATGCAAATATTCTGGAAATGAGCAGTGGGGAATGATCTAGTTAACATTCAGCAGAGGGCTGTGCAAAAGCATGTGGCATAAAAGTATAGATGTTGTAACCGTAACGGACTTAAGCAAGCGGGGACAAGAGTTTCAATATGAGGAGGATAAAGCGTGCAAAGGTTCGGTCAGTTTATCAGCCGTCCAAGTAGCTGGAAAGAGAAATTTGCAAGTAGGCCAACTCAGCAGGCTGTCAACAGCCGGAGAGTGAGAACTAAAGCCGGGGACTTTCCTGGCCATGTGCTGAAGGCTTCAGGGAGTTTCAGCAGATTCAGAGATCTTTGGGTAGAGATTACAGATGCTTCTAAAGAGGAGCAACTCGAGGTTTTCCTCCATAACCTATGATGAGAAAAGTGGTGTAAAATGCAAAAGTCCTCAGACTGAAGTGCTTGTGATAGCACCTTACTCAGCAAGGGAAAGCAAAGACAAGGAATGGTAAGATCTGCTTCTTAATTTATGTATTAATGATGCTTTTATTGACATAGAAACATGACAGTAGAAAAAGACCTTACGGCCTATGCAGTTTGCCCATCCACACCAAGTTAATTATTCAAAAGTATTAGGTTGGCTGCATGTTGAAGAGTTTGGCAGCCATTTGAAAGATGGGATAAATTGAACTAATGAGCTTGGAGGGGGGGCGGGGCAGGGGAAGGGAGAGAGTTGAGAGGAAAGGGCTTATGATATTGTTGGATATTTATTTTTGTTGTGATCTGTGCTGAACAAAATGAATTTGCGGAATATAAAATGTATAAAATAAATGTAAGAATGAAGATAATGTTCACCTGTTTACTAATGTTCTTTAATGTTTTGTTATGGAAGACTATCTGTATTGCATGATTGCTTTGTGATAAGTTACACTTTTTGAGCTGATATGATCTGTCACTCAGGAAACATGTTGAATATAAAAATGTTAATAATGATTAAATTTAAAAAAAAAAAAGTATCAATGGCATAAGAATCTGTAAAGAGACATGAATAGGCGCAAAATGTATTTCCGTGCACCATCTCCATTCACTGCATGCGAATGCATCTCATATATATTTATTGTGGACACCATGACAACTCTCACAAGTGCTTGTGGCACTTTAAGACGGAGTTGCCTATCCCTGATTTAAATCTTGGCAAACCGCTTCAAAGAGGTTTCCTACTCCTGCTGTAGAGTAGTATTTCTGCTGTTTCTGTAACTTTCATCAGACAAACCGGATGCAGTTACTCCCTATGGCAGAGTCTGCATATAACAACGAGCAATCAGCAACTAAAACCTCTCTATTCTTTGCAAGCTATGGTATTCACCCCAGTTTCCACTCAGGGGAGGCTCAGTAGTCCAGGGTCCCCGAAGCAGCACAATGGGTAAATGCTTTAAGAGAATTAAATGTGCAAGCCCAACGTGAATTGGAATGGACTAAGAATTCACAGAAGAAACTGGAAGATGGCACCAGGAAGCCCCCCAGTTCACAGTAGATAATAAAGCCTGGGTCTTCACAAGGCACATAAGAAACAAGAGATCAAGTAAGCTCCAGTAGAAGTTTATGGGACCATTCCTAATTCAAGAACAAATAAATGTTGTTGCATTCAGGCTTCAGCTTCCAGACAATCTGGGGTAGATTTTACAAATCTACACGCGTGCGTACTTTTGTTCGCGCACCAGGCGTGAACAAAAGTACGCGGGATTTTATAAGATACGCGCGTAGCCGTGCATATCTTATAAAATCCAGGGTTGGCGCACGCAAGTGGTGCACATTTGTGCACCTTGCGCGCGCCGAGCCATGGGCGCGCTGCCCGTTCCCTCCGAGGCCGCTCCGAAATCAGATCGGCCTCAGAGAGAACATTCCATTCACCCCCCCTCCGCACCTTCCCCTACCTAACCCCCCCCCCCCCCCGGCCCTATCTAAACCCCCTCCCTACCTTTATCTTAAAAGTTACTACTGCCTCCGGGCAGTAGTAACTTACGCGCGCCGGCGCAGCAGGCCCCGACACAGGCCGCTTTGTCGGGGCACTCGGCCACGCCCCCGGACCGCCCACACACCCCGAATATGCCCCCAATCCTAAACTGCGCTCCCCTGGCCACACCCCCAGCCGCCCCTTTTTGCAAGCCCCGGGACTTGCGTGCGCCGCCGAGCCTTTGCAAAATAGGCTCGGCATGCGCAGGGGGCATTTAAAAGGGTTATACGCTTACCTTATTTATTTATTTATTTGTTGAGTTTTATTTACCATCATTCCGTAGAGCCATCACAACGGTTTACAAAAGTATACATTTTTCTTAGCAGTTGTGTAACAGAAAAGCAATGTGAACGTTTTACATTTTCTTAGCAGTTGTGCAACAGTAAAAACAATTTGAACAATATCAGAAATAAGCATATCAAGTCCAGAGAGCATTATTAGGTTGGATGAGGAGGGTATGCAGGTTCAGGGTGAAGAGAATGTATTAAGAGGTTTACAACTGAGAGTTCAGTTGAGAGTTGGGATGATCAGACGTCTGAAGGTCAATGTAGAATTTGCGGTACATTAGTATTTTTAGGTCTTTTTTTGAATGTTTTTAGGTCGTGTTGGGTTCTCAGGAATTTAGGTAGGGTGTTCCAAAGTTTAGGTGAGGCAATTGAAAAGGCTCTTTCTCTTGTGGTTGCCAGATGCGCATCTTTGATAGGGGGAATGTTTAGGTAACCTGAGTTATTAGAGCGTAGGTTTCTTGGAGGATTTTGAGGGATTATGTTTAGGGTGTTAATACCTTGATGATCATTGTTTAGGATTTTGTGGATTATGGTCATTGATTTGTAAGCAATACATGCAGTAATGGGGAGCCAGTGAAGTGAGGTCAATATTGGTGTTATGTGTTCACTTCTTTTTGTTCCAGTTAGGACTCTGGCAGCTGAGTTCTGCAGTATTTGGAGTGGTTTGAGGGATGAAAAAGGTATTCCAATTAGTAAGGAGTTGCAATAGTCGAAGGTGGAGAAGATAAGAAGTTGTAGTACAGTTCTGAAATCGTAGGGGTTGAGAAATGGTTTCAGGTGTCTTAGTGTTAGGAGTCTGTGGTATCCTTCTTTAGTTTTATTTGCTATGTGGTTCTTGAAAGAAAGTTCTTTATCAATGATAACTCCGAGGTTCCTGGTGTGGGTGGTAGGGAGTATAGTTATCATTTGTTTGTCAAGTATTGTCAGGGGTGGCGGAGTTGGATTGGGTTTTTTGTCCATGAGTATTATTTCAGTTTTGTCAAAGTTGATTATGAGTTTCAGGGAATTTAGGAGATTTTTGATTGAGATAAGTAGTTCTGAGGTTTTCTTGTAGGTGTCTTCAATCGAATTTTGTATGGGAATGAGGAGCTGAATGTCCATCAGCATAGAGGAAGTGTGTGATTTCATATTCTTTTAGTAGTTGGCAGATGGGGAGAAGGTATATGTTGAAAAGGGTGGCTGATAAAGCTGATCCTTGAGGGACTCCGGTGTTGAGGTTGATTGTTTTTGATAGGTTGTTATTGATTAATACTTGGTATGTTCGATCAGATAAATAGGAAGAAAACCAAAGTAAGGTATTGCCAGTTAAACCAATTTGGGATAGTCGCTCCAATAGTATATTGTGGTTCACTGTGTCGAAGGTGGCTGAAAGGTCAAGAAGAAAGAGCATGTATTTTTCACCTTTGTCAAAGCCTCTTATAATAATGTTATTTAGGGAGATGAGGAGAGATTCCGTGTTTAGGTTTTTTCTAAAACCATATTGGGATGGAGGTAGGATGCTGTTTGTCTCCAGGTAGTCATCTAGTTGAGTGTGTACGACTTTTTCAATGGTTTTGGCTATGAACGAAAGGTTTGATATGGGACGGTAGCTGGTAAGGATTTCCGGATATAGGCTGTTCTTTTTAAGGACTGGTTTGATGACAGCAGATTTGAGGCATTCGGGGTAGTTAACTTCGGTCAGTGATAAATTGACAATTTTGGTGATAGTTTTTGATATGGTAGGTTCAAATGATTTGAGGGTTGTTATTGGGATGTTGTCTAATGGATGGCTGGCGGGGTTCATTTTATTTATTATAGATTGAATTTCAATGGTGGAGGCAGTGTCAAAGTTTTACCATGATGAGGTTATCTTGTTGTTAAGTTTGGTGTTCTGGTTGTTGTTGGTTATGTTGGATTGGATTAGATGAGATATTTTGTTGTTGAAGAAATCAGCAAAGTCATCGCTTCCATGTTTGGTGCATGAAGACTCTTGGGTGGTTTTGGTAAGTTTCTGAACTATTGTGAATAACATTCTGAGGTTATGATGAAATTTGGAGATTTTGTTGGAGAATAATTCCTTTTTCGCATTGTTGATGATATTTTTATATTGAGCTAAGTTGTTCCGATAATTATTTAGTGTGGTAGTATTTTTGTTTTTTCTCCATTCTCTTTCTTTTTTTTGGAGTATGCGTTTGGCAGTTCTGATATTTTCGTTATACCATTGGTTGTTGTGTTTGTATTGTTGTTTAGTCTTTGTAATAATGGGATTGATGTTGTCTGCAACTTGTTTTGTGATATTTAGCCATGATGAGGTAGCGTTCTCAGAGCTAGATAGATTGATGTTGTTTAATTTGGATTGAAGAGTTTTTTGTAAAAGTTCTATGTTGAATGGTGGACGGTAGGATATTTTGTTTGGGGTAATTTGAGGAGGTTTAAGGTTGATGTTGGTATGTAAGTTAGCTTGGATTAGATGGTGGTCGGACCAGGGTATCTCTGTGGTGTGGGTAACCCTTTTAAAATCCGGCCCTCTATGTATTCACCCAGTGTTCCATGTGGCCATTCTGAAGCTTTATAAACCCAATCCTTTCCGAGGAAGACAGCCCCCTCCTCTGGTGCCAGTCATGGGGAAAAGACATCATGAGTTTATTGTCTGCCAGATTCTGGATGCCAGGGTTATCAGGAGATGCCTGCACTATTGGGTGGACTGCAAAGGGTAGGATCCCGAGGACCACAGTTGAGAGCTGGCCCAAAATGTCCATGCAAAAGAACTGGGGGCCAAATTTTTTTCAGGAACACCCAGAAAAGTCAAGATTGAGAGCCTCAGGAGGGATTACTGGAGGTGGAGGGTATTCTGTCAGGGCAGTAGGAACTGAATCTGTGACCCCAAGTGTTCAAGACCAAGGGATTTTGCAGTTGAGCCACAGAGACTCTGAATTAGCATGAATCCTCTAGTAAATATTAAGCAAAGCAAATTTATGGAGACCCGCCTCCAGAGGCTTCCTATTGGACTTGTATTAGGTGTGGCCCAATAGACAGCTGTATATAAGGAGCTTTAGCCTGCCACACCTTTGTTGATACAACAGTCAATATTGAGTTCACTTTGTGTTATCCTGTTGTCTGGCCATGTTCCTGCTCCCGTCCTGGCCCTTTGCTATGCTCTTGCTTCCTGCTCCAGTTCTGGCCTTGAGCTATTTTCCTGCTTCCTGCTCCAGTACTGGCCATCAGCTGTGCTCCTACTTTCTGCTCTGGTTCTGGTCTTCAGTCCGTTCCACTTCCTGCTCTTATGCGGAAGTCCTGGTGGGCACCTGAACCCATGGGGGAACAACAGTTGCCTTAGGTGGAAGACAGTAACTCCAAACCATCCAGCCTCTCAAGGTACATCAACAATGAAGTAGGTCGTGACACATTCTTATATCACACTTAATACCCAATTGTCTCTGATTGATGCATTCCAGGAATCCTATTTCTGCATGCCAGCAGAACACAAAGACTGGAAGAGAAGCAGCAACAGAAAGGATTCTGGGAAAATGGAAGCATCATGGGAATTCTTCCTAAGAAGACTGGTGTTGACTACCAACGCAGTTGGCGTTGTATTCTACATGGTACAGATTGGCAGAGACAAAAACAGAACACCAGCATTGCCTCTTGTTGTTTGTGTGTTTGGCCAGCTGGCTCTAGAGATATGACTGAACTCTATGTTAAGCTTTCATTAAGGATGCTCTCAAATCTAGCTAGACCATTACAATTCAGGGAGAGTCATTTCGTTATGGAAAGAAACTGAGCATACATTACAGGGTTTGGTTTTAATCAATCACAATTTCTTGCAGGATTTTTGCTGCATGCACAAAATGAGAGAAAGCTCATGATTATAAATAAATAACTACCTTTTATGTGGCCTAACCAATTAAATAAGTGATATGCTTCTTGAGCTTTCTACAGCTCTAACTGGAATCTGTTCACCTTACACAAAGCATCCCTTTGTTTAGAAGAATGCTGAACTCAATGGGCACAAAATTATTTTCAACCTAACTGTATAAAAATGCCATATTGACTGCACCATCCAGTTGTAACACCTATGATCCTTACAACAGTAACAAGAAGCTCAAGATAATTTTATCTACAGGAACATCTTTTCAACTGTAAATTGTATTTCTGGTAGTTTCATATATTCGCGTGCAGAGGTACTTACCTGCTCCCCCAAGCAAGAGATGGGACAACTCAGAGGAGCACATCTGAAGAATTCTTTATAGGCTGCTTGTCTGCCATACTTTAAAAATGCACTGCATCATTTTAGAGATGCATCTCAATTTCACAGACTCAGGAGGGCTTATTTACTAAAAGGGGGTTAACGCACATCCAAAGCCTGTATTTTGGCTGACATGGGGGAAAATGAGGCAACGCATTCACCTTAACGGTTATGCGTGTTTTTTCAATTAACGAGGACTTAACGTTACATTTTAAGTGAGCTGATTAATATGCAAATTTGTGCTAACCAACTTGTTTAAATGTAACACGTGTTGCATTAATCTGTGCACACTGATGTGCTATTAAAAAACCCCACTTAACGAAACCTCTAATTTTAAAGCGTTAGCATGCATTTTCTTTGCTGCTTCTATGCACATTCAAACAGTTTTATAAATAGTCCTCCAATTCTGTAAAGTTGAAATGCTCCCCAAGGGTATATAGTACTCCATCAGTGTTGAAGTTAGTGCCAAACTGGCCGAGGCAAACTCTGCATTTGGACATCTGAGCACGGTGTGTGTATGATGACATAGCTAACGGTCTACCATGCAGTTGTCGTCACAACTCTACTCAACCATGTCAAGTGCGTACTCACTTCCTCCCTCAAATCCCATATAATCTCCAGCTCCCAGCCTCCCCTCCCCCCACCCCCTTTGTGCTCTCTCTAATTTCTATTAACGAAACCGTGAATGAAGCTCGCTGGCACAATAATATTCGCAAATGAAGATCTTTATTGGATTGATATGACTGCAGCATAGGTCGAATTACATTAAAAACATTCAACCATTAATCAAACCTTTAAACATACTATGCAATTCCTTCAGGGTGACCAGGACCTTGCCTGAGTTGTAGTTCGTAAGAACTCATTACATATCATGCTAATGCAATGTTCTGACGTTGGGGACGCAGAGCCGTCGAAGCCTCGCCCCTCAGATGTCATCCTAGTCTGTAGGAAGAGCAGGATTAACTCATTCAGGATGCAGACGTTTTGGAGTTGAGCAGGCCAATCCCGGCCGTCAAAGCCAAAGACTTGTCTGGCAGCCCGCCTACACGCTCACCCACCTCTGCAACATGGTGGATGGAATACCTGCTTGTAATTTGCTGCCTAACTAGCATTCACATCACACTTACCATTCAAAATGTAGCAGCCTGAGTTCCCGCTTGTAGTCTCTGCCTGATCACTTTCGAAACAGCACTTGCCCCTATGTTGCGACTATTCAGCCCCCCACCACCCAGCCTTGAGGCCACATAAGGGGGTCCCGAGAGGGATGGGCTGGGTGGGAAAAATGTCAAATTAAGAGGCTGGCGGGTGGACTGACCCTGGTTTAAATTGAGCTCAAGGCCCTCCCCCACCAGCCTCTGTACCTCTTCCCATTCTGGAGGCGGAGCACCTCCACAGAACCTGGGATGGGGGGGGGGGGGGTCGGCTCCTTTATGGATGAGGGTCCTGGACTTTATTCCGTCGCCACATCCTGAAGCTTGGTCAGTTCCATCTACGTTATCTCCGCAGAACTGCCAATATCAGAGGAAGGTGGAGATACTATGCACATGAGGCATGTGTGTATGGACAGCATTCATATTACCAAGTTTTCTTTGGGCAGCTGGCAAAGGGGTAATCACAAGATGGACAGTCTCAAAGAGACTATATCATGGCATGTGGCCTGGAGAACTCAGACCTCCAGTCAGCCACAGAAAACAGAATAAGGTGACCTCAAATTTGCCACACGGATGTATATCAGCTTGAAAAAAATTGCATCTTGTCACTAATGGAAAAATGTCAGTGCACAAAACAGCTGTGTGTATCCATCGAGTCCTTCATCTGTATGCGATCTCTGCAGAAGACTGTACAGTTCAAGAAGTGGCCTGTATTCACATCAACCACCGATGGCTCAGTCCAGGAATGCGTGCATTCAGGCATTGTGTTACACAGACCTCAAATTATATAAAGCTGAAATGGATCCTCAAACAAAGAAATTGGGTTTTGGAAAATGTACAATTTTCAGGACTTACTGCTATGTACTCTGATGCCACCAGCAGACCCCATCAGTGCCTTATCATGAGGTTCAACAGGGCTTAAATAGAGGTTCTCTTGGTGCACATCAAACCCCTTTCCATTCAGTAGTTATTTTTCCACTTGGAGGGACAGAGTATAATATTTTAGATCAGGGAGAGTAAGATGTTCAAATTTGGGCTGATGTGTGTGCATTTTGTTTAAATAAAAAGGGGTTTTTTTGTTGTGTTTTTTTTAAAGTGATCAAATCCAAAAAACAGTTCAACTGCACTGCAAACAGTAACAAGCAATA
Organism: Rhinatrema bivittatum; assembly: GCF_901001135.1. Taxonomy (NCBI): domain Eukaryota; kingdom Metazoa; phylum Chordata; class Amphibia; order Gymnophiona; family Rhinatrematidae; genus Rhinatrema; species Rhinatrema bivittatum. The sequence goes on along the minus strand of NC_042618.1, from coordinate 39,313,353 downwards.
AATATTCATAGCAAGAATTTGCAGTCTTGCATATTGCTAAGATAGCTGTCTGCACTGGGGTGCATGCTGGAAAATTTTCTGGAAAAATGTACCCATGTTTTATTTTCCTATTAAAAAAATAATAATACTTTTCATTTCTAAAAATTCATGGTTTCATAAAATTCATTAGTAGGAATGAAGGGATGTCAATACAATATTAGTCAAGCCTTGAATTTGCTTTGGCAGACAGCAACACAGAAATGCAGAGTCTGCAGGAACTTTTTACCAGCTGACTGAACCAATTTTCAAAGGGAAAACTTTCTCTTTGTAAATTGCCTCTGAAAATATTACCTGCACAACTCTCAACCTGCTTTTTGTGCAGAAACAAACAAACAAAATAAAGTAAAACAAACAAAACAAAAAAGTAAAACAGGATGCATACTTTTACAAAACCATGCATGTTGTGCCAATCCCCACCCCGGGGAACACCTTCCCCAGATGCAGGAAACATTACACACCTAGCAGTGCCACGGGACAACTTTTACCCAATCTTCAAAACAATCAATCCGTGCATAAAGCACAGATGTAACCATGGAAATTACCCTCTTAATATCTTTATTGATTTTTCCGACTGCAACTACCGTATTTTCTGGTGTATAAGTCGCACCTTTGCCTAAACAGGACCTTTGCCGGCAAAATCCGTAGATAAGTCGTACCAGAGGATAAGTCGCACCTCTCCATCCCCCGTTTGATTGACGCAGTGATAGTGGCTGATGGCGTGCTAGTGGATCATGTGTACGAGGTACGTAGTGGCGGGGCATTCATGCACATGTGCATGAACTGGAGAGAGCGCAAGGCGCGTGGCAGCGGGACATACATGCAGATGTGAACAGTATAAGGCAGATGAACTGGAGAGAGAGAGAAAAAATGCAACAGTTAAGTCGCACCAGCGTATAAGTCGCGCCTACAATATGTTGGGAAAAAATGCAACTTATATACCGAAAAATACGGTACTTGAAAACAGATGTGGCATGGGAAATTTAATTTAAGGGGGGAGGTCTTTTTATTTCATATATAGGTCAAATAGCACGTCAAATCAGATCACAAATCTATTTAGGATATCAGGGAAAATGTTTAACAAAAATGTATTATGCAAATTGTAAGCAAATGAGAAAAAGAATTTTCATGGGAAAATTTCTCATTTCAAAACTTTCTGGAAAATTCATATGTAGTTCTGGTTTCATATATCCAAAACAATTTGCAGGTGAGGAAAATCTATGCCCTTCATGCTGCAGTGCATAGACTCAGCACCAGCCTCTTTCATGAGGGAGACACCGATAGTTCAATTTATGAGAGATCTTAAACGTACTGATCAAAAGTACAGTCAGCAGAGCTGCCAAGTAACCAGTTCCAGGAGAGCGATTTTAGGCCAGCCCTGGATTCTGGACAACCCCCTTCTGATGCATTATGGGACCTGCAGTTTGTAGTCCCCGACAGAGTCGGGGACTACAAATAGCACACTGCATTCAGATGTAAGTTCAAAACCAGGACTTTTCTCTCCAGGCAACGAGTAACTTTGCAGCTCCAAGTCAATGTCCGTGCTGCTTGGTAAAGACATTCAAAGCTCTACACATAGTTCCACACACTAAAACCTGACGCATCCTCACCCATACCAAATGTAACTCCTAGTAAACAGGCAATACCGGAGCAGCATGTTTATCAGTGATAGAGCAGTCCTGGGTTCACACCCAATACCTGGCCTGAGAAACAGCTTCAGAAAAGTAAGAATAAGCAAAAAGGCATTTGTCCTAAAAATCTGCAGATCCCCCAAAAAATGCCTCACAGGCTTATGGAAAAAATGTCTGCACAAAGGCAGAAACTGACCAGGTTTTATAATTTTACCATTAATAGTTAGGGAAGGAAAAAAAAGTGAGGACTAGAAATCATTTGCCAGCTCTTCCCACAGACAAAAGATCTTTCGTCCTCCATTCTCTTTACAAAAGTCCTCAAAAATGAACAAACTCGCCCTCCCATCTGTCTTTCTAGGTCAATTAATAGCCAAACTACCATCTTTTTTTTTTTCTGAGCAGACTCAGCCTTTTGGTAAGAAATCAGCCACAGTCTCTCTGACCACCTTCTCCTGGTAGAATTTCAGAAAGGGAATTCAATAAGAAAAAAAGCTTCTCGGTACCACCATTCTTTGCCATTTTTTCACATTTCAGACAATTACTCACATGGGAAAAACATTCAGCATAAGGGGATCCTACTTATGCTCCTCCTCTAATGTAGTAGCAGCGTATATCATTCAGCGCAGAAAATATGAGACAGGCCAGACATTAAAGCAAGAGTCAATTCACACCATAAGAACATAAGAAATTGCCATGCTGGGTCAGACCAAAGGTCCATCAAGCCCAGCATCCTGTTCCCAACAGAGGCCAAACCAGGCCACAACAATCTGGCAATTACCCAAACACTAAGAAGATCCCATGCTACTGATGCAATTAATAGCAGGGGCTATTCCCTAAGTAAACTTGATTAATAGCCGTTAATGGACTTCTCCTCCAAGAACTTATCCAAACCTTTTTTGAACCCAGCTACACTAACTGCACTAACCACATCCTCTGGCAACAAATTCCAGAGCTTTATTGTGCATTGAGTGAAAAAGAATTTTCTCCGATTAGTCTTAAATGTGCTACTTGCTAACTTCATGAAATGCCCCCTAGTCCTTCTATTATTCGAAAGTGTAAATAACCGAGTCACATCTACTCGTTCAAGACCTCTCATGATTTTAAAGACCTCTATCATATCCCCCCTCAGCCGTCTCTTCTCCAAGCTGAACAGCCCTAACCTCTTCAGCTTTTCCTCATAGGGGAGCTGTTCCATCCCCTTTATCATTTTGGTTGCCCTTCTCTGTACCTTCTCCATCGCAACTATATCTTTTTTGAGATGCGGCGACCAGAATTGTACACAGTATTTAAGGTGCGGTCTCACCATGGAGCGATATAGAGGCATTATCACATTTTCCGTTTTATTAACCATTCCCTTCCTAATAATTCCTAACATTCTATTTGCTTTTTTGACTGCTGCAGCACACTGAGCCGACAATTTTAAAATATTATCCATTATGATGCCTAGATCTTTTTCCTGGGTAGTAGCTCCTAATATGGAACCTAATATCGTGTAACTACAGCAAGGGTTATTTTTCCCTATATGCATCAACTTGCACTTGTCCACATTAAATTTCATCTGCCATTTGGATGCCCAATCTTCCAGTCTTGCAAGGTCCTCCTGTAATGTATCACAGTCTGCTTGTGATTTAACTACTCTGAATAATTTTGTATCATCCGCAAATTTGATAACCTCACTCGTCATATTCCTTTCCAGATCATTTATATATATATATATATATATATTGAAAAGCACCGGTCCAAGTACAGATCCCTGAGGCACTCCACTGTTTAGCCTTTTCCACTGAGAAAATTGACCATTTAATCCTACTCTCTGTTTCCTGTCTTTTAACCAGTTTGTAATCCACGAAAGGACATCGCCTCCTATCCCATGACTTTTTAGTTTTCGTAGAAGCCTCTCATGAGGGACTTTGTCAAACATCTTCTGAAAATCCAAATATACTACATCTACTGGTTCACCTTTATCCACATGTGTATTAACCCCTTCAAAAAAATGAAGCAGATTTGTTAGGCAAGACTTCCCTTGGGTAAATCCATGTTGACTGTGTTCCATTAAATCATGTCTTTCTATATGCTCTACGATTTTGATCTTGAGAATAGTTTCCACTATTTTTCCTGGCACTGAAGTCAGGCTCACTGGTCTATAGTTACCCGGATCGCCCCTGGAGCCTTTTTTAAATATTGGGTTTACATTGGCCAACCTCCAGTCTTCAGGTATAATGGATGATTTTAATGATAGGTTACAAATTTTAACAAATAGATCAGAAATTTCATTTTTTAGTTCCTTCAGTACCCTAGGATGCATACCATCCGGTCTAGGTGATTTGCTACTCTTTAGTTTGTCAATCTGGCCTACTACATCTTCCAGGTTCACAGTGATTTCGTTCAGTTCGTCTGATTCATCACACTGAAAACCATCTCCGGAACTGGTATCTCCCCAACATCCTCATTAGTAAACACGGAGGCAAAGAATTCATGTAGTCTTTCTGCAATGGCCTTATCTTCCCTAAGAGCCCCTTTAACCCCTCGGTCATCTAATGGTCCAAACGATTCCCTCACAGGTTTCTTGCTTTGGATATATTTTAAAACGTTTTTATTATGAGTTTTTGCCTCTATGGCCAACTTCATTTCAAATTCTCTCTTCGCCTGTCTTATCAATGTTTTACACTTAACTTGACAATGCTTATGTTTTATCCTATTTTCTTCAGATGGATCCTTCTTCCAATTTTTGAAGGATTTTTTTTTTTGTCTAAAATAGCCTCTTTCATTTCACCTTTTAACCATGATGGTAATCGTTTTGCCTTCCTTCCACCTTTCTTAATGCATGGAATACATATGGACTGCGCCTCTAGGATTGTATTTTTAAACAATGTCCAAGCCTGTTGAACACTTTTAACCTTTGCAGCTGCATCTTCCAGTTTTTTTCTATTTTCCTCATTTTATCAAAGTTTTCCTTTTGAAAATTTAGTATTAGAGCTGCAGATTTACTTATTGTCCCCCTTCCAGTTATTAGTTTAAATTTGATCATGTTATGATCACTGTTGCCAAGTGGCCCCACCACCGTTACCTCTCTCACCAAATCCTGCGTTCCATTAAGAATTATTTTATTTTATTTATTTATTGGTTTTTTTTTTATATACCGACATTTGATCTCAATTAAATCTAAAATAGCTCCCTCTCTTGTTGGTTCCTGAACCAATTGCTCCATGAAGCAATCATTTATTACATCCAGGAACTTTGTGTCTCTAGCAAGTCCTGATGTTACATTTACCTAGTCAATATTGGGGTAATTGAAATCTCCCATTATTATTGCACTGCCAAATTGGTTTGCTTCCCTGATTTCTCTTAGCATTTCATCATCTGTCTGACCATTTTGTCCAGGTGGACGGTAGTATACTCCTATCACTATATCCTTACTCAACACACATGGGATTTCTACCCATATAGATTCTACTGAGTATTTAGTCTCTTGAACGATCTTTATCCTGTTGGACTCTATACCCTCTCGGATATAAAGTGCCACACCCCCACCAAGTTGATCCTCCCTATCATTGCGAAATAATTTGTACCCTGATATAGCACTGTCCCATTGGTTATTCTCCTTCCACCAAGTCTCTGTGATGCCAATTATGTCAATCTCATCATTTGCTGCTATACACTCTAACTCTCCCATCTTACTTCTTAGACTTCTGGCATTGGCATACAGACATTTCAAAGTGTGTTTTTTGTTTAACAACCTGCTTTTCAGTTGTTTGGGATAATTCAGAAATCATTAGCTTTGGTGATTTTTTTTACATAAAGGCATATGGACTATGTTTGCTTTTAATGGAGCCTCTCTGTTGGGATGCCCTAACTCTCCTGTATTATTAGTATTCTTCAAGGATACATTCCTTCGAACCATGCACTGCTGAGTGACTGTCTGCTTTCCTCCTTGTTCTAGTTTAAAAGCTGCTCTATCTCCTTTTTGAAAGTTAGTGCCAGCAGCTTGGTTCCACTCTGGTTAAGGTGGAGCCCATCCTTTCGGAAAAGTCTCCCCTTTTCCCCAAAGTTTCCCCAGTTCCTTACATAGCTGAATCCCTCTTCCCTGCAGCATCGTCTCATCCACGCATTGAAACTCTGGAGCTCTGCCTGCCTCTGGGGACCTGCACGTGGAACAGGAAGCATTTCAGAGAGTTTCACCCTGGAGGTTCTGGATTTCAGCTTCCTACCTAAAATCCTAAATTTGCTTCCAGAACTTCTCTCCCACATTTTCCTATGTCGTTGGTGCCCACATGTACGACGACAGCCGGCTCCTCCCCAGCACTGTCTATAATCCTATCTAGGGGATCGTGAGAGGTCTGCCACCTTCACACCAGGCAGGCAAGTTACCAGGCGATCCTCACGTCCACCAGCCACCCTGCTATCTACATTTCTAATAATCAAATCACCAACTATGATAGCCGTCCTAACCCTTCCCTCCTGGGCAGTAGCCCTGGGAGACTTGTCCTCAGTGCGAGAGGACAATATATCACCTGGAGTGCAGGTCCTTGCTACAGGATCACTTCCTGCTACACCAGGGTGATGTTCTCCTACTGGGAGACCTTTCTGATCCAAGGCAGCACTGGGGCTGCCAGACTGGATTTGAGACTTGGCTACTATGTCCCTGAAGGTATCATCAATTTACCTCTGTCTCCCTCAGCTCCTCCAAGTCAACGCGAGATCAAACACCACAGGGAAGATCAGGCTCACACCTCCGTGGGGAAACATGGTGGGGAAACATGTTTCGGATCCAGGCCTCTGCATCAGTGACCTGATGACCAGGATAAAGCAAAAGGGAAATTCAAAACCACCCAGGATTGCAAGGACTTTTGAAGTCAAAATAAGACACTTTGGAACCGACAAAAAAAGGAATCCATAAAGACCTAGGTTTCCTGTCACATTATGACAGGGTGAACACTGCTGGAATAGGGGGTAAACACTATTAGAGTGGAACAGCATATATATGTATGAAAACATGTAATGTGAATATAATGAATTAGAGGTTAAATACGAGTCAACAGCGTTGGAATCTTGGGGATGGAATAGAGCGACATATGAAATGTATAAAATAATGAATGAATACTGAAATACTAATTGGATTTTATGGGTGGGTTTAGATTTTATGTGTATGAATGAGTGTGAATGTGGACATGGGATATTAAAGATATAGGGACATTAAAGATATAGAGATATGATATGTTTGTAGAAGACTATAGTATGATATTATGTGATGTAAATATGACATTTCCACAGCTATAAGATGGATGAGGTTTCTCATCTTGGTTGATTAAAGTGTATATTTTATGCAAATTGGTAAAGTGCAATATAAATTAATAAAAATTTGAAGAACATTATGCTCTCTTTGTATGGGATCATACACAGGGTGTAAAATATAAGGTATTGGGGGGGTGGAGTCAAGATGGCCGCTTGCAAGTAGCGTTTGACTCAGAGCTCCCGTGGTGAATTTCCTTGCAACCGTTGTTTCTTCGATTAAACATGCCGCCAAAGAGAAAGGGGAAACTGAGGACTTACCCCTCCAGTTCCTCAGTACTCCCGGGACAAAAGACCATCGAAGAGTGCACTCGTGCTCACCATAATCGGGAGGAGCCGTGCCCCGCTGACGAAACAGGCAAGGAAGCAGCCGTTTCGCCTGGGGAACTATCTTTGAGCCCCCCCCATTCCTAGGATACCACAAGCGACGCCGTTCAGCTCTCCGGAGGAAGCTGTTGCGGAGACACCCAGCGCAAGTCGCATAGGAGAGCCCGCGGAGGGCACAGAAACCGGAGACTTGGACAGAGGAACTTCCATCTTACAAGGAGAGCAGACAGCTTTAATGTCGGTAAATATTGAGCAGCCTGGAGAAGCCAGCAATGGTAAGGCTGTTTTGATTCCCACTTCAAGTATTTCTTTGTTATTAACACCGAATATGGAGCATCAACAAGCTGAGTTAACCCTTCCTAGTAAACCCGCGGTGGTAACAATGGACTCCCTATGGGAATTGATGGCCCAGCAAAATTTAGTCCTCCAAGGCTGTATGAACCAAATATCTCAATTTTCTTCTAAACTGGAAATGGTTACTCAGACTCATGATAAAAGAATCAAGGAACAGTCAGATAAAATGCAGTTAATTGAAAATCAGATGAAAGAGATGCAGAGAGTACAAACGGCTACAATACAAGACTGTATTGCTTTAAATAAAAAAACAGAGTTGCTGGAAAACAGGCTGAGAAGGCTTAATTTAAGGCTGTTAAACTTCCCCAAAGTAATGGGAGAGCAACCAAGATTAACTCTGCGGAGATATTTAAATGAAATATTAAAAATCCCTTTTGAAAGTATACCAGCATTTAATAAGGTCTATTTCCTGCCATACACTCGGATGAGAGAAGGGATGAGACAGAATCAACTGGATTTGGAAAACCTTACTGACTTTTTAGAGTCATCTACTGCAGAGATCGAGAGAACTACTTTATTGATATCTTTTATTTATGAACAAGATATGAACGTGATAATGAAGAATTATTTCCAGAACATGGGGGAAATATTTATGGGCCAATTTGTTCAGATCTTCCCTGATCTGGCAAGAAGCACACAAGAAAGGAGAAAGGGTTTCCTTACAATTCGTAAGGAAACCAGAGAGATGGGGGCTACATACCAACCAAGATACCCATGCAAATGTATTATTAAGTTTGGTGGTAATACATATGTGTTTACGACTCCTGAACAACTGAAATTGTGGCTCAATTCCCATAAAAGGGCGATGATAACATCATCGCCTGCTGAAGGTCCAATAACCTAGGTAATTAAAATTAAAATGGGTGATTAGTGCAAGTTAAGGGCAGTTTCTTATGTTTATCTCTGTAAAATATAAAGAGAAATCATAGCTTCCCTAGTTTCTAAATACCCACCCCCCTGCATTATATAGGGGACTACAGAAATAATGTATTTTCTTTGAAAGTTATGTTGATTGTATTAATCTTTTTCTTTTCTGTACAAAGATGGATATGCTTTGTAATTATTAAAAATATCAATAAAGAAAAAATTAAAAAAAAATATATATAAGGTATTGTAGTATTATGTAAATGTATGATATTAATCATTACTGATTCCTATTGTGTGATGATGATCTGTCACATTATGAACCATAAAATCACACTGCTTGTCACCTTCTCACCACCCATCAAACCTCCCTTGCCCCTTCCTCTTCACCCTACTACTACTGGTGAGCCTTTTATGATTCACTCGTTGAAACCACAAGTCATCTTTTGCTCATTTGAATTCTGATCTGAAAAAGAGAGCATTAGCTCTCGAAAGCTAAACAACGTATTAAGTTAGTCCAATAAAAAAGTATCACCTTATATATATTTCATTTATTAAAACTTCATATCCCACTTGATTAAACATGTTACCCAAGTGGTAGGCGAAATAAAAAATATAATCATAATAAACTCCTATCAACCCTGGGCCTCCCCCACTACATCTACGCCAACGATATGCAAATCCTCATCCCCATACAAGCATCCCTCCCCAATTCACTCAAGATCTGGGAAAACTGCCTTAATGAAATAAACCACCTACTCACCAACCTACACCTTGCACTCAACACAGCAAAAATTGAGCTCTTATTCATCTCTAGCCACAATAACACAGTACCCCTTCCCCCTTGATCCCCTTCAAACATAATGCACGCAACCTCGGCGTAATCATCGATAACCAAATGAACCTAAGAAAATTCATCAACACCGCCTTAAAAGACTGCTTCTTCAAGCTACATGTCATTAAAAGACTGAAACCCCTCCTTCACCCTCATGATTTCCGCACAATGCTTCAAGCCACAACCTTCTCAAAAATCGACTACTGCAATGCTTACTCCTAGGCCTCCCCGCCTCCACTCTTAAACCACTCCAACTACTACAAAATGCTGCCGCCAGAATCCTGACTGACGCCCGTAAATCAGAACACATCACCCCCTGTCCCTCAAGGAACTCCACTGGCTGCCAATATCCTTCCGAATATCCTACAAGATACTATCCATTCTACATAAACCCTACCCACATGCAACATACACTGGCATGGCAACAGTATACGCTTCACCGCTCCTAATCACCTTCCAGGGCTGCATACCTAGGAACACTACACACTCCCTCTCCAAAAACAGTCCGTCTAAACTCTACAAAAGAGCGAGCACTGTCGACTGCCGGACCTACCCTCTGGAACACCGTGCCATCAGACCTTCGTCTAGAGCCAGCCACCCAAAAATAAAAAACTAAAGACATGGCTCTTTAAACAAGCGTTCCCAGAATAACCCATCCAAACCCTCGCTTCAGTCTCCCTCCCCACCCCACCCCCATTTCTTTATATCCATTTGTTTCAATCAATTCTCGATCACCCACTTTCTCCCCCCCCCCCACCCCTCTCCTGCTCCAGTAATGCCATTTCTACCCCCTCTCCCTCCACCCCCCACCCATAATATTATACATAAGTTCAACATCTTCATATACATATTCCCCCTCTCCCTCAACTCCACCGCTCCAATAATCTTTCCTCCCAGCCTAACCTCTCTCCCCCTTAATCTTTGTATATGCCCATTTTCTCCCCTTCCCTCCTCCCCTTTCAATTCTTTGTATATACTTATTTAATTCACAGCACTTTGCCCAAATCAAGTTCTCTTAAACTGTTTTATTACCCCTTCCAAGTTACTGCTCCTTGTTCTTTGTACAATGTTTCAAGTTCCTTGTAAACCGATATGATGTACCCACGAATACCGGTATAAAAATGCTTTAAATAAAAAAAAAAATAATAAAAAATAAACTAAATTATAATAACCAAAAATTATTATACATAAACATAGCATATATATATATATTTTTATTTGTTAACCTTTATTCCTCATATAACAGAGAACGTCACCAACTTATGGAAGGCTTCACGCAATTAGATCCAAGCTGAGAAGCAGGGTGCGGAGGCTTTAATTCTGCAACTGAGCAGCTTTACTGCTATGACAAAGCCAAGAACAGGAGCACAAGAGGAAGTCTTTGGTGTCTAATGCTTCCTGCACCAGTGTTTTACTCTCTGCCACTGCCAAAAAGCCACCAAAGGCAGGAGGCTTGGAAGAACTGGCTTCCAAATGGGAATTCTTTCCTTTGTAAAAGTTTAGATATATTTTTAGTCTGAGCTTACCTCTAAATTTGAATACATGCTTTTTATATTTCCACAAATTAAAATGTACTTGACTTCCTCAACTATAACCAACGTTATTTTAATACTATAGCTCGAATTTAAAGAAGGATCCTATCCAATAACATAGGTTGAAGGTTGCTTCAAGGATCATTAATAAATCAATTACTGTTCTCAGTTATGAAACTTCAGTGAATCATTAAATTGAAAGAAGGATGTTACTCTATTAACAGTAATTATATTCTAGATTTTCATTGGCTGGGAGCTTTGTCATGCCTCTTGTAGACTGTGTGTGTATGCACATCATATATCCGTGGTTCTCTGTAAAAAGGCAAAAAAAATGAGCACATTTCTCTGCCTGTTCAAGGTTGCCACAGTATCCAGGTTAACCTTGAGAGATGTAGCCAGCCTCAGTTCTTTTGCACCATCTTCTATTGTATTCTGGAACTGCTACTCCAGTAGTTTCTAAAGCAGTAGCACTACAAAGAATTCTCCATTTTTCAATTTGTCTCTTACTGAAGAAAAAAAAAAAAGTATCCCAAGGCCTCCTTTAGTTTTTTTGTCCTAATACTCAAGTTTTGGTACTTGTACACATGTTTTTGTAATAAAAGAGCACTAGGATATTATGACCATGCCTGTTGCATGTTAAATATTTCCCTCCCAGAAGTTCACTCTTCAGGCTATTGCCTCACTTTGTACGTTATCCGTGCAATGAGAGAAAGATGCCCGACAGACTTCAGACCACATTATGGTTATCCTATTGCCAGAACCAAAAACCACAGCACCATGCAGGCTTTAAGAACAGCGACAATGTCAGCATACTCATGGGCTCTCTCTATGCTCTCCAGCACTTGCAAAACTGCCCCTAAACACATACACAAACTTCTAAGGCAGCTGGCGAGAGGAGCCCAAGCTAACAGGGATGCAAATTGATTCAGAGCAGCAAAAGCAGAGATCTGGAGGGCTTATTCATCTGTTCAGCAACAGCACTCTAACAAGATGTTTACTCACGACTGAGATACCATAGTATAAATTAACTTTTCCAATAAGTAAACAGAGACTACAACTGGGACATATGGTCAAACCTCTGGAGCTGTCCCCACCGCTCAGGAGTCACTAAAAGGGTAATTTTGAACCCGCAGAATTTAGCCAGACATGTGTGCAGATATCCCTGGTGAACAGACATAACGGCAGGAGGTTACGCCGGTTTCCAAGCAGGTGTCATTGTGTGCGTGCAGATTTTCGAGCTCAAAAGTATGCACTCATATCCTTTCCCTGCCCCGACTCTGCTCCGTGGACTGCTTCTTCCTACCCCAGTAAAGGTACCTGCGATATCGGGGGTTTCACCCATAGCTCCAGCGGAGCCCGTGGGGTTGATTCTCAAAGCCCAGTTTACGTGCACAAAACAAGGGTTTTTTTCCATGTAAAGGGCTTCGAAAATCAACCCCTACGAGGGGCCATTTTGAGCAGCTCTTGTTTGTTGCAATTGCATACATACGCCACAGCTTTTCCAAAATAAGCAGCCGCACATTATGAGGCTCTGAAAGCGGCCGCGTACTCGCGCCTGCTGCCTGCCAAAGGCTGGGGGTGCGAAACAGCACACAATGTACAAAAAAAGCCAAGTACGCATGCAGTTTTCCTCCTCATATCTAAACTCGTTTGAACTTGGCCAAAGTACGCCCGCTCTGGCAGTACATGCACGCTTTCGGCTTTGGGTAAATGGCTTTAAAAGTTTTCCTCTTTACTATCCGATTACATTATAGCGATTCAGAGGCCAAACGCAACGGGGTCAGTATTCAGATGGTTTGCCGGGACTTAGCTGGACAAGACACAGGTTAACTTTCCCCCCCACTGTAACCGACTCAAACTTATCCACCTGTTTCGCCAGATAAAACAAACCCAAAAAACCAAAGTTAAGCAGAAAAGTAGGAGATGTTCCAGGAAGCAGAGTAAAGTTAGCCAGATAACTTTAGGACAACCAGGCTGGGTTAGATAAGTTATCAGGATAGGTTTATCCAGCTAACTAGGGCTTTATCCAGCTATATTCAATGCAGCACTAATAGGCCGCGCTCTGCTGAATATCTGACTATGTATCCTGCTATCTTTAGTCGAATATGTTGTCCGCTCGCTGTGCTGCTGAAAATTGACCACAATGCCAAATCGGTTTGCACATGCTGCATTTATTTTCAAGCGGGAATTTTTTTTTTCCCCAAACTTTGGAAAAAAAAATTTTAAAGTGTTGCTCGCACTAAAAAGCCCATATACGCGAGTATCTGGGCTGTGCGCGAATGATGCGTATTTTAAAAGTCCGAATTTATATGCATATATACGCGTGCACAAGTGAAAAAAAAAAAAAAGGGGGGTGAAAAACAGGAGGAGCTGGGGCAGTACATGTGCGTTACTGGGCAGGGCTAAGAGTAACGCACTTAACTCTGAATTTTAAAACTGAGGCCACGGCGCACAGTGGCTTGTTAAGCTGTGTAACTTTACTGCTGCTTCTGATGAGGAGCAAATCTGCAGATCTCACGTTTTTGGGCTTACACGACAAGGTGAGGGCATTCAGGATGAACCAAAGGGGTCAGGATGAGCTCGAGGTACACTGGGCAAACTGGTGGACTAATTGGAAAAAACTGGGAACGTCCTTCGCGCAAGCATGTTTTAAAATTTGCTTACATATGCGCGTTAAAAGCAGTGAAGTCCTATGAATGATGCACGAAGTAGGTGTGCGCAAGTAACCTCTTAAAATTAGGAGCATGCTTATATGCACTAGGGGCCAAATTTTAAAAGGGGTGCGCGGGCAACCCGGCGCGAACAAATCTACGCCCGATTTTATAACATGCGCGCTACCGCACTCATGTTCTAAAATCCAGGGTCAGCACGCGCAAGGGGGTGCACAATTGTGCAACTTGCCTGCGCCGAGCCGTACAACCGTCCTCTGTTCCCTCCAAGGTCGCTCCGAAATCGGAGCGGCCTTGGAGGGAACTTTCCTTCCACCTCCCCCCCACCTTCCCCTCCCTTCCCCTACCTAACCTGCCCCCCAGCCCTACCTAGAACCCCCCCCTTACTTTTGTCAGGTAAGCTGCGCCTGCCTCCAGGCAAATGGCCACTGTGCCTGGAGGCTCTGGCCATGCCCCGCCCCCGGACCGCCTACACTCCGCCCCTTTTTGCAAGCCCCAGTACATACTCGTGTCCCGGGGCTTGCGTGCGCTGCCAAGCCTATGCAAAATAGGCTCGGCGTGCACAGGAGGTGTTTTTAAGGGTTACGCGCGTAACCCTTTGAAAATCTACCCCTAGGCGTATTTTAAAATCTTACATATGCGTAAATGTGTGCACAATTTAAAATTCCACCATATGTTTGCTCGCATGTCCATACATGCATGTACGGGTGCCTGCATGCTCATTTTAAAATTAGCCTGTTTATGTTTCAGGTATATTTTCTTGCATAGAGCACTGAGGTTACCATGTTAGCCCACTTGAATGTACAGAACAAAGCTCAATAAACAAAAAAAAATGATATAAAGGTGATATTTTATTGGACTAACAATATATTTCAAGGACAAATTTTTAAAGCTAATTCTGTTTTAGCCACAGAAATGGGCCTTTTGAAAAATCACTCACCCTACTTGCAGGTAAAATAATGCATGTTGCTTCACATAAGAACATAAGAAATTGCCATTGTGGACCAGACAAAGTCCATCAAGCCCAGCATCCTGTTTACAATAGTGGTCAATCCAGGTTACAAATACCCAAACAGTAAACAAATCCCATGCTACTAATGCCAGTAATAAGTAGTGGCTATGCCTAAATCAACCTGGTTAATAGCAGTTTATGCATTTGATATCCAGGAAGTTGTCCAAACCTTTTTTTAAACCCAGCTTCACTAACTGCCTTTACCATGTCCTCTGGCAATGAATTTCAGAGCTTAATTATGCATTGAGTGAAAAAGAATTTTCTCCGATTTGTTTTAACTTCACGGAGTGCCACCTAGACCTTGTATTATCTGAAAGAGTAAATAATCGATCCACGTTTACCCGTTCTAGTCCAATCAAGATCTGATAGACCTCTATCATATCCCCCTCAATATGTACTTTTTTACCTGCATACATAGAAACATAGAAACATAGAAATGACGGCAGAAGAAGACCAAACGGCCCATCCAGTCTGCCCAGCAAGCTTCACACACTTTTTTCTCTCATACTTATCTGTTTCTCTTAGCTCTTGGTTCTATTTCCCTTCCACCCCCACCATTAATGTAGAAAGCAGTGATGGAGCTGCATCCAAGTGAAATATCTAGCTTGATAAGTTAGGGGTAGTAGGGGGTAGTAACCGCCGCAATAAGCAAGCTACACCCATGCTTATTTGTTTTACCCAGACTATGTTATACAGCCCTTATTGGTTGTTTTTCTTCTCTCCCCTGCCGTTGAAGCAGGGAGCTATGCTGGATATGCTTGAAGTATCAGTTTATTCTTCTCCCATGCTGTTGAAGCAGAGAGCCATGCTGGATATGCATCGAAAGTGAAGTATCAGGCACATTTGGTTTGGGGTAGTAACCCGCCGTAACAAGCCAGCTACTCCCCGCTTTGTGAGTGCGAACCCTTTTTTCTTCTCCCCTGCCGTTGAAGCAGAGAGCTCTGCTGGATGTGTGTAGTATCAGTTTTTTCTTCTCCCCTGCCGTTGAAGCAGAGAACTATGCTTTATATGCATAGAAATTGAAGTAACAGGCTTATTTGATTTGGGGTAGTAACCGCCGTAACAAGCCAGCTACTCCCCCCTTTGTGAGTGCAGATCCTTTATTCCACATTTCCTCTTGCTGTTGAAGCTAGAACGATGTTGGAGTCACAGTAAGCATGTGTACGTTTATTGAATAAGGGTATTGTCTCCAGGCAGTAGCCATCATTCTGGCGAGTCACCCACTCTTCATTGGTGGCCTCTTGACTTTATGGATCCACAGTGTTTATCCCACGCCCCTTTGAAGTCCTTCACAGTTCTGGTCTTCACCACATCCTCCGGAAGGGCATTCCAGGCATCCACCACCCTCTCCGTGAAGAAATACTTCCTAACATTGGTTCTGAATCTTCCTCCCTGGAGCTTCAAATCGTGACCCCTGGTTCTGCTGATTTTTTTCCTACGGAAAAGGTTTGTCATTGTCTTTGGATCATTAAAACCTTTCAAGTATCTGAAAGTCTGTATCATATCGCCTCTGCTCCTCCTTTCCTCCAGGGTGTACATATTTAGATTCTTCAATCTCTCCTCGTACGTCATCCGATGAAGATCCTCCACCTTCCTGGTCGCCCTTCTCTGTACCGCTTCCATCTTGTCTTTGTCTTTTTGTAGATACAGTCTCCAGAACTGAACACAGTACTCCAGGTGAGGCCTCACCAAGGACCTGTACAAGGGAATAATCACTTCCCTTTTCTTACTCGATATTCCTCTCTCTATGCAGCCCAGCATTCTTCTGGCTTTTGCTATAGCCTTGTCGCATTGTTTCGCAGACTTCATATCATTAGACACTATCACTCCAAGGTCCCTCTCCTGCTCCGTGCACATCAGCCTTTCCCCCCCCATCGAATACAGTTCATTCGGGTTTCCACTCCCCATATGCATGACTTTGCACTTCTTGGCATTGAATCTCAGCTGCCATATCTTCGACCACTCTTCCAGTTTCCTTAGATCCCGTCTCATTCTCTCCACTCCTTCCGGCATGTCCACTCTGTTGCAGATCTTAGTGTCATCCGCGAAAAGACAAACCTTGCCTTCTATCCCGTCCGCAATGTCGCTCACAAAGATATTGAACAGGACCGGTCCCAACACCGATCCTTGAGGTACACCACTTAAAACCGCTCTCTCTTCAGAGAAGGTTCCATTTACCATCACACATTGTCTTCTGTCCGTCAACCAATTTGCAATCCAGGTCACCACCTCGGCACTCACTCCCAAGCTTCTCGTTTTATTCACCAGTCTCCTGTGCGGAACCGTGTCAAAAGCTTTGCTGAAATCCAAGTATAAGATATCGAGCGCTCTTCCTCGATCCAATTCCTTGGTTACCCAGTCAAAAAAGTCAATCAGATTTGTCTGACAGGATCTTCCCCTGGTGAATCCATGTTGCCTCTGGTCCATCAATTCTCCGGACTGTAGATAGTTCACTATTCTCTCTTTCAGCAGTGACTCCTTACTTTTCCCACCACCGAAGTGAGGCTGACCGGTCTGTAGTTGCCAGCCTCCTCCCTGTTCCCACTCTTGTGAAGCGGGACCACCACCGCTCTTCTCCAATCACTCGGCACCACTCCCGTTTCTAGGGATCTATTGAACAGGTCACACAGCGGAGCTGCCAGAACATCTCTGAGCTCCCTCAATATCCTTGGATGAATCCCATCAGGCCCCATGGCTTTGTCCACTTTCAGGTTCTTTAGCTCTTCCCACACATTTTCTACTGTAAAAGGATTTTCATCTATTCCACTTCCCACCAGTTTTTTGTTTGTGTAGAGATGGTCCTTCTCCAGGGTCTTCTTTAGTGAACACAGAGCTGAAGTATTCGTTTAATATTTCTGCCATTTCTTCGTCTCCCTCCACACATTGATCATTACCACCTTTCAATTTCACTATACCACTTTGGATCTTTCTCTTTTCGCTGATGTATCTGAAAAATGTTTTGTCATGGGAAGCCTTCCTGGAGAAAGAGACCCGTGTGAGGACGTGAGGGACCGTACCGGAGAGTCGCTAACCCGCCTCCCTACTCCGGCGTCATCAACAGCTGATGAGGCTGCGCCATAAAAAGAACTGCACAGCCGCGGAGAACCGGAAGCCTTCCTGGAGAAAGAGACCCATGTGAGGACGTGAGGGACCGTACCAGAGAGTCGCTGAACCCGCCTCCCTACTCCGGCGTCATCAACAGCTGACGAGGCTGTGCCATAAAAAGAACTGCACAGCCGCGGAGAACCGGAAGCCTTCCTGGAGAAAGAGACCCGTGTGAGGACGTGAGGGACCGTACCGGAGAGTCGCTGAACCCGCCTCCCTACTCCGGCGTCATCAACAGCTGACGAGGCTGTGCCATAAAAAGAACTGCACAGCGGCGCGCAGCCGCCGGCGCGCCAAAGCCGCGCGCCAAAGGGGCGCTCCCCTGGAGGAAAATTTGAGGAGTGCTCCACATGGGGAAGAAAAGGAAGATAAAGCCCGTAACGTCTACTCCAGCCTCCAAGGAGATGAAAGGCCCTATGGATAGTCACATTACCCGTAGAGGGAGTCAGCAAACTGGAGAGACTGTTCAGGACTTATCTTTCTCTTCCGGGATGAGCGCTAGTCCCGTCCAGGACCAAAGACCCATCAAGGACCAGAGTAATGGGGTGGTAAGTAATTTTAATACCACCGCTGTTACTGAACTGCCAATTCCAGCAGAGGGAGGCACCAGAGAATTGGAGCCTATACCATGTGCTGGAATAATGGAAGGGGAAGCTGAATTGGCAGACCCTGAGAATATCTCCTTGGCAGATATTTGGAAGGCTGTAGTGAAAATGGAAAAGAGACTTTCTCAATCCATGACCCAATCCACAGTTTTTGCAGCTGAGATTAAGGGGAAGGTGGACGACCACGGGAAAAGGATAGAGTGTTTGGAATCTGCAGACAAAAAAATGAATAATCAAATCACCTCTTTGCAAGCGAGTGGGAATGTATTCATTAAAGATTCTTTAATGATATATAGAAATCTTGAAATGTTGGAAAATAATATTCGAAATAAGAATTTAAGGTTCTTAAATTTTCCTTATACCAGATTGTTGTCCCCGCAAGAGCTATTTAAAAAATATACTAAGGAAGTGTTGGGTATAAGTAGTGATCTATTGATATCAAACATTTATTATATATCTAGTTTTAAGAGAGATGTGAAAGCAAAAGAGGGTGACTTGGATGAAATAAACGATAAAAGTCCTAATCTGACATCCTTTTTAGACGCATCAGGGGATGATATAGCAACTAGAGCAACTTTAATAGTTGCTTTTGGATTAGAAGTTGAAAAAAATCTTGTTCTACAGAAATACTTCAGGAATAAAAATTTCTTATTCTGTGGTAAAACTGTCCAGGTGTTCCCTTATGTCTCTAGACCTACTCAGGTGAGGAGGAAACAATTTTTGGCAATGCGAGGAAGAGTTCTGGCCATTGGGGCCACATTCTTCCTCAAATTCCCATGCAAGTGCATTATTTTCCATCAAAAAAACAAATTTGTTTTTCAGCAACCCGATCACCTGGAGGTATTTCTTTTAGATAAGGAGGGACTGGGGATTCATGAACAGCCTACATGATGGGTTAATTAATTAATTGGTCAAATAAGGATCTCACTCATTTGTTCTATGATTAGACATATTTCCTTTATTAATTGCTTATGTTGCTTCCCAGATAAAGGGGACTAAAATTAGGGATAACATATAATGTTTACTTTGTATTTTTCTTTGTTTAAATTGGATATGTAACCCTTAAATTCCTAATTTCTTTTCATTGTAAATGTTATGAAATTCAATAAACTTTAAATAAAAAAAAAAAAATGTTTTGTCACCATTTTTTACAATGGAGAAGGGATTAGGTTTGAGGATACAACAACTCGGGTACTTTTAGATTTTCAAAACTACTTGCGTTGTCTGGTCCAGAAGAAACACACCCATAGAAAAAGCAGGAGCAAATCTCTCTGGGTCTTTTTTTCCGGGGACAAATATCAAAGCAAACTACTAACTAATTTCACTTGAATTACTGGTGCAAACCCTGCAGGAAATAGTATCTGTGGAAGTTTCACCAATGCAGGCACTCTGATTATTGCTCCCTTCTTGACTGGCTTTTGGAAGCGAACATACCCTTCCTGAGGTCAAAACAGAATGAATAGGTTAAGGCAAAAATATGATATTGTCTCAACAAGCAAGTGTAATCTGACTACCTCCAAAATGCAGTCAGCTAGTCAAATAAAAAGGTACCACTTTATTTAGTTTCTTGGCCTTTATTTCCAGGTATTATTTTCTGGAATTTTCTTTTACTACTTTAATCTACTGTGATGGGCATCTCGCCACGCAGGCCCTGGGGACCCTTGAAGTCTACCAGCAGGGAGGAGTCCTGCAGGTTCTCTCCGCCAGCAGGTGGACCTGGGTGAAGCAGAGAACTGGTCTGGAGCTTCACCTGTACCAGCCCTCGTTCCCCTTGGGTTGAGCTTTTGGGTGCTGGGGGCCGGCAGCACTTAGGGCAAAGGTCTCTGGAGAAGGCTGGACGTGATCCAAGGGCAGGCTAAGGACAGAGGCAGGCAGCAATCAGGCATAATGGGAGTCCATGCAAGAGTCCAGGCAGGCAGAAATCAGGCGTAAACGAGAGTCCAGGCATAGGTCAGAACCGGGTATCTGTCCGAGGCAGAGGAAGAGGGATGGGGACAGGGCTGGAGCGGACTGGGGAGTTGAGGCAGGAACAGGCTGGGAAGACAAAAGCTGGAAGAGGCTGGGCAGACGAAGGCTGGAAGGGGCAATATGCACTACTACTCTAGCTGGACCTGTTACTAAGGCAGGGGGCATTGGGACAGCTGCCCTTAAATAGGGCAAAGACGTGACATCACCAGCAGGGGCTGCGGGGACATTCCTATCATGGTCTCTTTTAAGAGGCCCGACGTTGGGCGCGCATGCTCCGAAGGGGAGGACGGAGGAACAGAAGCCGGCAGTGTCCTGCCCACAGGGAGTTCAGTGGCCTCTTGCCACGAGACGAGTCGGCAGCATAGGCAGCGGTCAGCCGGAGCATTCTGGCAGTGAAGGTAGCCCGCAAGCTGCTAAACAGAACAGGGCACCCCCTCTTAAGCCCCCTCCCTGAGGCTTTAGGTTTGGGTTTCCTTGGGTAACGCTGGTGGAAGCTCTTCAATAGATTGGGGTCTAACATGTTCTCACATGTTCTCACATGTTAGACCCCACACCTCACACGTGTGACACACTGCTCATTACAATTTATGGCAGAAAAAAATAAATAAAGGTCCAGTATTATTTTTTTTGTTAAGAATGACACAAGGAGAAGATACATATTCTGTCTGAAGAGAAACTGCATAAACGGTAAACATCCCACACCAAAACAGCAGCAATTTCCAGCACTTAACAGTAACCACCTTACCTAAGAAAAGGCAACACTGAAAATATTACACCAGGCCTTAAGACACCAATACATCTCCTATT
Source organism: Rhinatrema bivittatum (assembly GCF_901001135.1). NCBI lineage: Eukaryota > Metazoa > Chordata > Amphibia > Gymnophiona > Rhinatrematidae > Rhinatrema > Rhinatrema bivittatum. The sequence continues at coordinate 39,292,319 of NC_042618.1, read as the reverse complement.
AGGAAAACGGACCAAGCCAGGCTGCTATAGAGCCCTACACAGAAACTGCACGCCAGCAGAAAACCTCACCTAAATCACATGGGCTGACCCTCACCTAACAAAGAATAAAGAGACCAAAATGCATAACTAGAAGCATGCAGACAAAAACTGAATTGGAAACTGCAACAAGCCAGAGTCTCTGTATGCAGTGCAACAAAGGAAAAAAAGAAACATCACCCATCCTTCTAAAACAAATCAAGAAATATAAAATCAGTAGCAGTAAAACCCATACTAACAAAAAGAACAGATTATTTCGAAACACTGATGAGTGGAATATCCAATAATTAAAAACTCATATCAAAAATTTCTAGATACCAATAAAATATTTCAAAATGACAGACACAAAGACCCAGTAATGAAAAATAATAAGGATACAAAACATATTTTGCTCTGCATACCTGGGAACATTTGATATCCAGGTGCCCTGAGATTGTTTTGAATTAACAGGAGGAGGGGTGGTTTGCTTGGAACTTTCTCCTCTCTCTCTCTCTCTCTCACATTGGCTCACATATACACATGCTTTTTCTCTCTCACTTATATATGCTCTTAATTACACAATTACACACATACTGTCTATCTTTTCAGGGTTACACACACAGGCTTTCAATCACACACATACATGCTATCCTTTTCTCTCACACACAGGTTCTCAATCACATACTTACATGCTCCCTCACATAAATCAGCTCTCAATCACACACATGCTCTCTCTCTCATTTACACACAGGCTCTCAATCACATACTCACATGCTCCCTCACCTAAATCAGCTCTCAATCACACACATACTCTCTTTCACATGTACAGGCTCTCAATCACATACTCCCTCACCTAAATCAGCTCTCAATCACACACAGACACACACATGCTCTCTCTCTCATTTACACACAGGCTCTCAATCACATACTCACATGCTCCCTCACCTAAATCAGCTCTCAATCACACACATACTCTCTTTCACATGTACAGGCTCTCAATGATTCACATACATGCTATCTCACTCACACACACACACACACACACACACACACACACACACACCCCCAGGATCTCAAACACACATGCTTGCTCATTCACTCACTCTCCCCCCCATCCCCCGAACTAGCGGCAGCAGCAGCCTCCTCCACTTCTAACCCTAAAGGCAGCAGCAACCTACTTCATTTTCAGCCCTCGCGGAGCAAGGAGTCCCATCGGCCGCGGGGGTTGACCACGTTCTTTGTTTTTCTCCAAGCCGCGCTGCTCATTCCTCAGGCTGCGCCTCTCTTTTTTTCGGGCCGATGCTGCCTGCACTAATAAGGTCTCTTCTTCCCGCGCACACACCCGCTGCTCACCACTTCCGCTTCCAGGCCACGGGGGGGGGGGGGGGGCGGGAAGAAGAGAGCATGCCTGTGCTGCTGACTCCAGCTCTCCTGCCGCGTTCCGCCCGGGCTTTCAGCGTTTTAAGCCCAGGTGGAGGACCTATCTTGCTCGGGTAGGGGGAGCAGCTGGGTCAGCAGGGGACCGGGAAGTGTGGCGACACACCTGCGTGTGCTTGGCGACACACCGGTTGAGAACCACTGTGTTAGATGATGGCTCCCATGAGTTTTCCTTTGGGTTGCAATTCTTCCAGGAGATCAGGTACTCCACGTTTTTGCCCATCCAGCGGGAGTCCAGGATTTCTTGGCCTTTATATACCATGTCTTCCTCTGAGGCAGCCTCCTAGGGTTCAGGCGGCACTCTGGAGGACCAGCAATGAAACGTGGAATACGCTGTGAATTTTTAAAGTGGGCGGTAGCTAGAGCTGGTAAGTGACGGGGCCCACTTGTCGTAACCCTGGGAATGGTCCAATGAAGCGCAGTGCCAATCGTAGTGAGGGAAGCCACAGGCATAAGTGTCTGGTGCTCAGCCAAACTTTCTCACCTGTCTTGAATTGGGAGGCTGGCCTCCTTCAGATGTCAGCAGTTTTCTTGGCTTGTGTGGTGGGCCTTTTCAATCAGCAGATTGGTTTGCTCCTATAGGTCATGTAATTCTTGAACCAAAAGCTGAGCTGCAGGTGATGGGACTGTCACAGGTAATGGCAATGAAAGCAGTTGTTTTCCCTAAACAATCTGGAAGGGGGAAAAACCAGTAGCTGCATTAAAATGGTTGTTATGGAAAAATTCAGCCCAAGGAAGAAGGGCAGCCCAGTCGTCCTGATGTTCATTAACAGAGGAGCAAAGAAATGTTTACGGGTTTGATTAGTACACTCTCAGCTTGCTCGTTGCCCTGCGGGTGGTAGGCAGTCGTACAGTCAAGTGTTCTGTCAAATTTCTTGCAGAGGGAGCTACCGAGCGGTAAACTGAACCCCTCTATCCAATAGGAAGGGTTTTGGTAAGCCATGCAGGCAGAAGATATGGAGGGTGACGAGACATGCCAATTCAGGTGCAGAAGAAAGGCCAGGCAATGGGATGAAATGCGCCATCTTGGAGAAATGATCGATTACCAGCTACAACCCAAGAAAGAGATCTAGGTGTCATAGTGGATAACACATTGAAATCGTCGGTTCAGTGTGCTGCGGCAGTCAAAAAAACAAACAGAATGTTGGGAATTATTAGAAAGGGAATGATGAATAAAACGGAAAATGTCATAATGCCTCTGTATCGCTCCATGGTGAGACCGCACCTTGAATACTGTGTACAATTCTGGTCGCCGCATCTCAAAAAAGATATAATTGCGATGGAGAAGGTACAGAGAAGGGCTACCAAAATGATAAGGGGAATGGAACAACTCCCCTATGAGGAAAGACTAAAGAGGTTAGGACTTTTCAGCTTGGAGAAGAGACGACTGAGGGGGGATATGATAGAGGTGTTTAAAATCATGAGAGGTCTAGAACGGGTAGATGTGAATCGGTTATTTACTCTTTCGGATAGTAGAAAGACTAGGGGACACTCCATGAAGTTAGCATGGGGCACATTTAAAACTAATCGGAGAAAGTTCTTTTTTACTCAACGCACAATTAAACTCTGGAATTTGTTGCCAGAGAATGTGGTTCGTGCAGTTAGTATAGCTGTGTTTAAAAAAGGATTGGATAAGTTCTTGGAGGAGAAGTCCATTACCTGCTATTAAGTTCACTTAGAGAATAGCCACTGCCATTAGCAATGGTTACATGGAATAGACTTAGTTTTTGGGTACTTGCCAGGTTCTTATGGCCTGGATTGGCCACTGTTGGAGACAGGATGCTGGGCTTGATGGACCCTTGGTCTGACCCAGTATGGCATTTTCTTATGTTCTTATGTTCTTATATCACGGTGGCACTGTTAGAGAGAGGGAGGTCCATGATAAAATTCGTGGACAAGTGGGTCCGGGGTTCCCTGGGGCCTAGCAATGGCTATAATAGCCCCGAAGGTCGGCCATGCAAGGATTTTTGCTGTACGCAGTTGGGACAAAATTTGACATAGGCCTTGATATCCTGCTTCACTTGGGTCACCAGTAATACCATTAAATCAACTTGAGTGTTCATGCCTGTCCAGGGTGTCTTGCTATGCGGGCATCATGGGCCCATCTTAACACTTCATGCAATCTGGAAGGCACTACCATCTTCCCTAGAAGGACAGGTACCGCTGTGGCCAGGAGTATCTTAGCGGGATCGATGATCTGTCTTGGAGATTCCAAGAAGTCCTCAGTTTAAAAAGAGCAGAAGAGGGCATCTGCTCATTGGTTCTTGAACATGGGGCGGCATCGCAACTCAAAATCAAAACGGGCAAATAATAAGGACCAGCGAGCCTGTCTAGGGTTGAGTTTGATGTAGATATTCAAGATTCTTATGGTCAGTGTATATGGCGATGTAATGTTGAGCCCCCTTAAGAAGATGATGCCATTCTTCTAGGGCCAACTTGACTATCAAGATCTCCCGGTCTCCAATACTATACTTATACTTGGCCGAGGAGAACTTCTTGGAGAAGGAACATGGACGAAGAGCACCTTCAAGGATGTGTTGGCTGAGGACAGCTCCTACTCCAAGGGTAGAGGCATCTATCTCCAGAATGAAGGGCCATGTGGGTTCCAGGTGGCATAGATAAAGTCTGTGGGAAAAGGCAACTTTTAGTCTCCGAAAAGCCTCAATAGCCTCTAGCGGCCGATCTTTGGTGTTGGTGACCTTATGGGTGAGGGCAGTAACTGGGTCCACCAAGGTGGAGTAGCCGGGGATAAACTAGTGGTAATAACTAGCCAAACCTAAGAAGCTTTGTAAGGCTTGGAATCCAACCAAGCGAGGCCACTCTAGGACAGATTTTACCTTGACTGGGTCCATCTGAAATCTGTCTCAAGAGACCATGTACCCAAAGAAAGGGAGCTTCTCTTGCTCAAAGAGACATTTCTCCAGTTTGGCAAGGAGATTATTTTCCCAGAAGCACTGAAACACAATCTGAATATCTGTACGATGTGAACTCAAGGTCTGGGGAAAAAAAAAAAAATCAGTCTGTCATCCAGATATACGACCACAAAGGTGTGCAGCAGGTTGTGGAACATCTTGTTGACCATGTTCTGAAGGACTGCAGGGGCGTAAAAAAGCCCGAAGGGCATTACCAAATAATCATAGTTTCCACTGCATTTGTTAAAAGTGGTCTTCCATTCATCCCCATCCTAGATGCAAATGTGTTGCATCTGTCAGTCGCAGATGGCTGCAACTGCTCTGCCTTACCTCTTTTTCTCCCCTTTCTCTCTCTTTGGGCAAGATGGCTGCCTCCGGTGCCGAGTGCCAAAGGTCTCAGCATTTCCAAACCAGCATGGGTGTCCCCATCTGCCATGCTCACTCCCGTGGCCTCCTAGGGCGCGAGCGTGCACATCTCCTACGGTCAAATACACATCATGGCGGGAACCTCGGGGGCAGCCCCACCGCATGATATCAGTACCTCCGGATATATCTAGCGTTTGCTTCCGCTACCACCTTGAGTTAGCAAGGACTTCGGTTTAAGCTACTCTGACCACTCTAAGCTGCATGCTTCACTCCAAGGGCCCCGCTCCAGTAGAAGCTCAAGATACCTGCTCCTCAGGGGTCTCGAGCTTCCAACTACCCTTCAGGGTCCTCTCTAACTAGACAATAGCTCCTCGGGGGTCTTTCTCTCTCTTTTACATTTCAGGATATCGGATCATCGGGTACTCGCTCCTCGAGGGCCTATTAGCCATTATATCCTGCACCACGGACTTTCGGTCCCAACTTTCCACCATCAGGAAGATGCCATCATTCCTGCGAGTACCTCTACGATCCGGTGCTCCAGCTCCACCCACCAGCTGCGACGTTAACCGCACTACGGGCTTCCGCCTATCGTGACACATCTGGGTGAGACTTCACATCTGAGCCTGTTAAACGTACTGGCACTTCTTGGATCAGTGCCTTACCTTCCTGCTTTACCAACTATTTACAGCAGTACAATAAAGCCTCTATCCATACTGTGTCTGCTATCTGAGTTCAGCCTATCGCAGTGGTTCCCCATGGGGCCCCTCCCCATGGGCGGAGTCATCTCCATTGGGACCAAGGGTCCACAATGCCACAAACACAACAAAATGAGATTGTAGGTGCCCCAGAGGTCCAATTTCATAAATCTATGCACAATCTCAGAAATTCATCTTTCTTTGCAGTGAAAAAGAAATCATCTCCCATCAGGGAGGAGAGATGGCCAGATGAATCCAAGGGCCAGGTTTTCTTGAATGTAGGTCAAAATGGCAAGTGTCTCAGGTGGAGAGAGAGGGCGACCAGACCCCATGGGGGTGTAGCGCTGGGAATGAACTAAATGCTACAGTCATAAGGGCGATGAGGCAGCAGGGTCTCTGCATTCTTAGAGAAGACATCTTTATACTCTGCATACTGAGGTAGAAGTCTTGGGAATGCAGAAGCCAGAGACACCGGACAAGACAGTTCCACCAATAGTAAGCAGAAGTCAGCACATTCACGCCCCTATGGGCGAGTTCCAAGGTGGACCAGTCAAACTGAGGATGATGCTGCTGGAGCGAAGCCATGGTAGGCCTAATATTATAGGATTAACAGCTCTGGGAATGACATGAAAGGTAATATTCTCCGTGTGCAAGAGACCCGTGCTTAAGATCAGAGGCACGGTGATCCAGGTAACCTGTCCCAGAAGTGGGTCCCCATAGACCGAGGATATTATGAGTGGCGAGGACATCTAGATGGTGGGTATTTGTAACTGGTGGACCAGGTCCTGCAAAATGACGTTTCCCCAAGACCCGGAGTCCACGAAGGCCTGGGTGGAGAAGCGAGTCGGACCCAGTTACAGTGTAACTGGCAGTAGAAGATGAAGAGCAGGGACAGTGAGGTCTAAGGTCTTCTCCCCAGGTGACCGTAGGTATTTAAGTTTTCCGGCCTCTCAGGACAGTGAGCCAGGAAATGTCCCAAGCCATGCAGTACAGGCAGAGATCCTGTTGCCTGCGATGGAGCCTCATCTCTGGGGCCAGCTGTAGCAGCCCAGTTGCATTGGTTCTTCCAGTGCTGAGGGCATGGCAGTAGTGGGCTAGAGTGGGTGTTAGAAGCTTGGCACTAATGTGACACTTCTGCATGTTAGTGACACTTCTGCATGTTAGTGGATAGCATAAACCTGCAAAAAACCATAATCGCAAAAGAACCAAAACAAAAAAACCCATGGTACACGAAACAAATTAAGGAACTAAAACAAAAACTTAGGAAAATAGAGAAAATCTGGCAAAATCACAAATCGGTCAACCATCTGACACAATATCGAAAACAACTAGCCTTTTACAAAAAAACAATCCTCGAAGCCAAAAAAACTTACTTTAGCATAAAGTTAGAGAAACACATGAATAACCCCAGAACCCTATTCAGAATAGTTGATAATCTTACCAAAGACAACGCAAACTCACCAGAGAATATACCCGAAAACAGATGCAATGAAATAGCAAGATTCTTCAATGACAAAATTGAGACCCTGAGAAACAAAATACCTAAGACACCCAAACAAGAGATTAAAATGTGTAAAAGAGACGTGACACTATGGTCCGAATTTGTCGAAATAACAGACTATCAGGTTGAGAACATGATCAAGAAACTAAATCCTGCCCCACACCAAATAGACTCACTACCCATAGTAGAAATCAAAAAGCTTACTGAAATCACCGCGCCTACTTTCACAAAAATTATAAACTACTCCCTAGAAGAAGGACACGTGCCAGACATACTGAAAGGAGCAATCATCAAACCAACAATCAAAAAGAAAAACATGGACCCCCAAATACTAGCAAACTACAGACCAGTGTCAAACTTATCTCTAATGGCCAAATTAATCGAAAAAACAGTACAAACGCAGTTATCTGAGCACTTAGATAATAACAATATCCTTTACCCATCCCAGCACGGTTTCCGTAAGCACTATAGTACTGAAACACTCCTACTCGCACTAACGGATAATATACTAAGAGGGTTCGACAACGGTAAACAATATATTCTGATTTTATTAGATTTATCTGCAGCTTTTTACACAGTGAATCACATAATACTAATCAAAAGGCTCGAAGAAATAGGTCTGCAAGACAAAACAATCAAATGGTTTAAATCATATCTAAATAACAGAACATTTCAAGTTCAAATTAAAAACACACTATCCGACAAGATTACCTTGAAAACTGGAGTCCCACAAGGGTCAACACTATCTGCTACGCTGTTTAACATATATCTTCTGCCACTATGCCATCTCCTCGCTGGACTTGGAATCATACACTACATCTACGCTGACGACATGCAGCTAATCTTACCAATCGATGAAACTATTGAAAAAACAATAGGCCTAGCCATGATGTACCTTGAAATAATAAAACAACTTCTAAACCAAATGGAGCTAATAATCAACATTGATAAAACTGAATTTATACACTTAGAAAGGAAAAGCATGAACATTACACAAACCCCAATATTCCTCAATAACAACCAACAAATTGACTTAGCAAAGATAGTTCGCAATCTCGGAGTAATAATTGACAATGAACTAAGCCTCAAACAACACATATCAATAAAGGTTAAGGAAGGATATGCTAAACTCATGATACTAAGAAAACTCAAACCATTACTATCATTACCACATTTCCGTACTGTGCTTCAGTCGCTGATTTTCGTCAGCACAGACTACTGTAATGCCTTGCTACTAGGCCTACCTAACACTACAGTAAGACCTCTACAGATTTTACAAAACGCTGCTGCAAGAATTCTCACTGGAAAAAACAAAAGAGATCACATAACAGATACGCTCGCCACCCTACATTGGCTTCCCATAGAACAAAGAATACAGTTCAAAGCACTGTGCTTAATACACAAACTTATCCACGACGATGAAGCAGAATGGCTGAACACAGCACTTAGAGTACATGTCCCACACAGAAATCTAAGGTCAGCAAACAGAGCACTCCTTCCCATCCCTTCTGTGAAAACCGCAAGACTTACCCAAGTAAGGGAGCGAGCTCTGCCTCTAGCCGGTCCCACTTTATGGAACTCCATGACCCTTGACCTTAGACTCCAGAGCAATCATAAACTTTTCAAAACACAGCTCAAAACCTGGCTTTACCTACAAGCCTTCAAGAAAGAAAACTGATGAGGGAAATGAAGTAAAAGTTATGAGGAATAAAGCACTAAATGCCTAATTTCATAAATCCTTACTGAATTATTTCAACATTTTTTTTAACTGTAGGCAACCTTCAGGACATATTGCTATGAAACACTTAACCCCCCTAATAAACGCCTTATTGTTACCGAATACTACTGGCACCACCTATGTAATGTACGACCCATATTTTTTACTGGTGCCCTATTGTAAACCGTTGTGATGGTGAATAACTTAATGACGGTATATAAAAACTCTTAAATAAACAAATAAATAAATGCCAGACCAGTCTCCTGGGACCTTTCCTGCAGGCATCAGTCAATACTGCCGGTTAGGACAATGAGGGCCTCCGGTGAGGTAGGGAGCTCCTGGGCGGAAATCTCATCCTTAATCTTCCCCAAGAGGCCTTCTAGGAAGATGGCAACCAAACTATCCTCCCGCCAGTTCAGTTCAGAAGCCAGGATTCTGAATTCCACGGGATATTCGCCTAACATGAGGCAACCTTGGCGGAGGTGAAACAGATCAGAGACTAATGAAGCTGTTTGACAGGCTCCTCAAAGACGCAGCAGAATTGTTCCAGGAACTGCTGGAGGTCAAGCAGAACGGAGTCCCCTCGCTCCCAGAGGGGAGAAGCCCAGGCAGGTGCTGCCCCATCTAGCAGAGAAAGGATATAGGTTATTCTTGGCTTGGTCATCAGGGAACAGGGGTGCCTGCAGCTGGAAGTGCATTCTGCACTGACTGAGGAAAGCTCCAACACCACTTGGGATCCCCTGCATACCAGGGCGATGCTGGTAGCTGAGGAATGGGCCAACTGGGCATTGGAAAGTGTGGTGGAATCAGCATGGGCGGTGGCGGTGTGGAAGGTGAAGTTAGGGCATCCAGGCGGGCTGCAAAATGGTCCATGGCCACAGCAAGGGGCTCCAGGGCTCCCTGTTAATCCTGCAGCCTGAGAGCTATACCTGGAATGGTTTGAAACAAGATCAAGTCTGCTGAGTCCATGGCCTCAGCAAACTGTTGTGTCTGTGGACCCTTGGGCTGGGGTGAGACTGGCTCTACCAGCAGGGAGGAGCCCTGCAGATTCTCACCACCAGCAGGTGGACCTGGGCAAAGCAGAGAGTGGTCTGGAGCTTCACCTGTACCAGCCCACCTTCCCCTTGGGTTGAGCCTTTGGGTGCCAGGGTCGGCAGCACTTAGGGTAAAGGTCTCTGGAGAAGGCTGGACGTGATCCAAGGGCAGGCTATGCTCAGAGGCAGGCAGTGGTCAGGCACAACTGGAGTCCAGGCAAGCGTCAAGACAGGCAGTGATCAAGCATAACGAGAGTCCAGCAAAGGTCAGAACCAGATATCCATCCGAGGGAGAGGAAGAGGGACAGAAAGGGCTGGATAATCACCCACCAGTTCATACCATGTTAGTCATTTAACAACTCACTCATCCACAATGTTATAACAGTTCCCAAGTTCAGACGAGTTCCCAAGGCAGACGAAGAATGGAGCAAGCAACAAGCAGTGCTCCTGTAGCTGGACCTATTGCTGAGGCAGGATGCATCGGGAAAGCTGCCCTTAAATAGAGCGAAGATGTGACATCATCATCAGCAGGGGCCGTGGGAACTTTCCCACCAGTGGAGAAATAAAAAGCAGGAAGGAAGCGTGGTTTCCTCCCTCACAGGTAAATTTTAAAAGGAGCACGCATGGGCCCACTGTGCACGCAAGCAAAGATACACTTAATTTTAAATTGTGCGTGCAAGTACATGCGTATCATTTAAAATATCCCTGCCAGGCATATGTGTGCAGCCTTTACGTGCGCAAGTGTGGAGACAGACAGACGATCTGGCACTCTCTATATATCTCCCACTGTAAGATGGGCAATTTCAACTCGCGCCCTGCCCCATTTCTGCCTCCTTACTCTTGACCCGCGTACTTCCTGGCTTCTTAAAATTTGCGATGCTCGCGCACGGGCCCACATACACGAGCATGGGGCCGTTTTTTTGCGCGAGCGACGCTTTTAAAATCTACCTGTTAACAACGGCCACGGAGAAGAACCTAGAGAGATCGGAGAGTCTTCCAGAAGCAGGGAAGAATATTGCCGGCAGAAAACACCTGAATCCCAACTCAGAGAGCTTGCCAGTGCGGCAGTGTGGTAGTGGGACCCTGCAGAGTCGCCAGCGAAAGAGAGAGACTCCGCAGGTAAAGCGTTTGGCTCCGTTTGAACTTTTGGACCCTGACGCACGGGAGGTAAGGCAGCTCTGCCCAAGTAGGGCAGAGACATTGAAAAAATAATTGTTTGTTCCTTTTCCTTTGAAAGACAGATAAGGAAAGTTTTAGACTGTGTTGTAGTAGCAGGAGTTAACATTGTGATGCCTTCAGTGATGCTGGCGCTAGAACTAGGAGTATGTGTTTGTGCTAGTACTGTTTACTGAAGTCTTTTTTTTTTTTTTTTTTAACCCCCATACTCGAGGTTTTAGCAACAAGGCGGGAATGGGCACAGCCTCCGGAGCCATTGAGGTGGCCTGGAGTTCCCAAGCAAACTCTTGAGAGCTGTGGGTAATTTGGGACAATTGATGTGTCTGATCTTGGGAACTGTTATAACATTGTGGATGAGCGAGTTGTTAAATGACTAACATGGTATGAACTGGTGGGTGATTACCTCCGAGTCTTCTCCAGAACTTTGAGCCCAGAACCTGCAGAGGGGAATAAGGGCAAGAAGTTGAGTCTGTGTTCTGACAGAGGTAAATCAGCTGGAGGGCGAGGCCTTCACCATTAAAGTCTACAATACAGAGAAACCGAACACATCAGAACAATAAAGTCAGCTGCTATAGTGCATCTCTGGTGCATTGGGGGCTTCGGGCATTAGAAGAGGCTAAACCAGCCGATCAGAGAGTCAGCGTGATTTGGTTTTTCCTTGAGCCAGAACACACTGGAGGCGAGTGACCCGATATACTATCTTTTGTAAAAGTCCATCAAGCACTTTTGATTTCTCCTCTAGCTTTCCCTCCAAGCACCTTTCAGAAAGGAGATCTTTTCTTGTATGTGTGAAGATTTTAAGTAGGTATCACAGAAGCAGCTAAACTGCAGGCTCAATTTAACTTTTTATTCTGTTTTATGAAATGCAAACACATTCAAACCAACTCCTGCCAATTAGGATGGCGGCACTTCTGCATCCTGTTTTCCTGGGAGAAGCGTTGATTGTCTTAGGTGATCGTCCAAGGTAATTCAAAAGGAAGTGTTCTGCTTCCTTTCATGTATGATTTATCATGTTATCCTTGTGACCTTTATTTTCTGTTTCTGCAGGAGTGCCTGGGTTTTTGAGCACTATTGCCTTGTTAGAGCATTGTAGACAGTGATAGTAAACCTATTCCAAGTCTTCTAGAAATGGAAAAAAAAAATAATAAAGAAAACAGCTGCAGGTCACTGCAGACTCTACCAGTTGGGACCTACCACCACACTACCCCTCCTCTGCATCCGAAATCCATGTCTTCCAAGTCGCATTTATTAATCCAATAATCTTTAGTTAATGTGTGCATCACTGCCAGGTATCCAGGACTCTATTCTAATGACCATAGAAGCAGCTACAGCATTGGCAGAACGAGCTTTCAAAAAAAACCCCCGATATCTGATAATTACCAGCTACGTAGGCTTTAAAGGTATCATTTTTAACCTATCTGGAATGGAAGACTTTGAAGTGGTTTGCCGGTAGCAGTACATGCGTAATCCCACCACCCAATTGATTTTGTCCGCATTGCAGTGGACGCAGGATTAGGGTAGGGCAGAAAAAAACACCATGCGTAGGTTCGGATTTTCAAAGAAGGCACTTTTGTTTTCAGGTTGAAAAGTATTCGCAGAAAAAGCGTACTTTTTTTTTTTCCCAGGGCATTTCCAGGGCATTTTTAAAAGGGGAACGTATGCACCTGCTTTCCCTTTGAGGACTGGTACAAAATCCGCTGGTAAAAGTAGCCACGCACTTTGCACCTGCCCCACAGACTTTAAAACGTTTTTGAGCTCAAGATTTGCCGTTTAGATTGGATTTTCTGAAATGAAAAAGCTTGGCTGGAGATTCTTTGATGGACTATTGCAGAGATTTTCTTCCATAAACCTTTCTCTATCCTGTACCCCAAATTATTTCCCATTCCATGTCTTCATAGAATTTTGGCTTTCTGAGCGGAAAAGGAACAGGTAACATTGGAACAGAGGTATATATGTTACTGGTAAGCAGACCAGCTTATTCTTGGGGAAACAAGATTTCATTAAGCACAAATTGGAAGAAGCAGTTGAGCAACGCCTAGGATTTTAGCAAACTGCTCTCTCACAAGCACTGAACAGCATTACCACTGCCAGGAAATATTTATTTAAAAAAATATTATAATGATTTGTTGGAGATTCTTCTGGCTTCTAAAGTATTCTGAAAGATGGTATCCTTAGAGCGAGGCAAGAAACCCATCATCCTGTACAGTATTTATAGAACTGCCCTTTCTCCACCTAGATCAGTTTCCAATGTGCTGAGCTAATGATATTCATGAGAAAGGCAACTGAAGTAAGCAGGCTGCCATCTCCATCCAAGCCAACTTTCCGACCCGGAAACTGACCACCTGCACTGGATGCCAAGAGGACTCCATCAAGATCTGAAAACAAGGGGGAAGCTCTTTGGTGAGTAGGTTCTTGGGATATTTTGTCATTTGGGCCTTTCGAGCCTGTTCTCAGATAGGATCAGTGTCGCAAAAACCCAGTAGCCTCTTGGCAACCAAAGAACCAAAGTGGTGCATGTATAAATGCAGCGCAAAACTCAAAGGGCACACTGAATCATGAATAACAATTTTAAAAAACCCTGCAAGCTAAAAAAAAAAAAAAAATCAAAGTCAAAATATTTATTCAATATTAATGAAAAATAGATAATTAAAACAAACTGAATCACGTAAAAATATACAATAAAATATCTTAACCCAACACCTTCATGTTTTGGCGTAATGCCAGAACAAGTAAGGCCAAGGGACCCTACCAGAGCAAGGAACCTAAAGCTCTCATGTTACTTCTGCAATTCTGGTTTACTGCAAAGCTGCAATCAATGCAGAAGATAACTTCCTAAGCCAATACAGCCACCTCACATCCTCCTGACAGACATTATTTGCAACCACCAGAACAAAATTCTCTGTACTGAGTCTGCAGCTCTGCACCATAGCTGAAATAATAAAGGCAAAAAGAACGGCATTTAAGAAGTATGAAGGATCTCAAAAAGAAGAACATAGGGAAGGGAGATGAAGAAAAATCAGGAAAGCAAAAGGTCAAGTGGAGGAAAGGACTGCCAAAGAGGTAAAGCGAGATGACAAAACATTTTTCAGATACAGTATATCAGAGAAAGAAGGGAGGCGGAAAGTTGTATAATGAAATTGAAAGGTGACAAGGAGCAATGTATGGAGACAGACAAAGACAAGGCAGAAATATTAAACAAATGCTTCACTTCAATATTCACAAAAGAAAACCCTGGAGAAGGACCATTGCTGGTTGAGAAGACTGAAGATGGGGGTGGAGTAGATGAAACTCCATTTACAGAAGAGAATGTTTGGGAAGAGCTAGGCAAACTGAAAGTGGACAAGAATATAGGGGTACGTCCCAGGATACTGAGGGACCTCAGAGATGTGCTGATGGGTCCGTTAAAAGAACTGTCCAACAGATCCCTGGAAACAGGAGTGGTGCTAAGAGATTAGAGAAGAGTGGTGGTGGTCCCGCTTCTCAAGAGTGGGAGCAGACAGAAGCCTGGAAACTACAGACCGGTTAGCCTCACCTTGGTGGGGGGGGAAATTAATGGGAGACGCTGCTGAAGAAAAGCATAGTGAGCTATCTACAATCTAATGGGTTGCTGGACCCAAGGCAGCATAGTTTCAGCAGGGGAAGGTCCTGTCAGACAAATCTGATTGATATTTTGTATGGACGACTAGAGAATTGGATCAAGGAAGAGCGCTCAATGTGATCTACTTGGATTTCGGCAAAGCTTTTGATACGGTCGCACATAGAAGGCTTGTAAATAAAATGAAAAGCTTGGGACTCTGCGCCAAAGTGGTGGAGTGGACAACAAACCGGTTGACTGATAGGAGACAGTGTGTAATGGTAAATGGAACCTACTCTGAAGAGAGAACCGTGTTAAGTGGAGTGTCACAGGGATTGATTTTGGAACCGATTCTATTCAATATCTTTGTGAGAGAGACTGCGGAAGGGATAGAAGATAAAGTTAGTCTATGTGCAGATGATACCAAGATCTGCAGCAGAAAGGACACGCCTGAAGGAGTAGAGAGAATGAGACGAGATTTAAGAAAACTTGAAGAATGGTTGAAGATTTGGCAGCTGGGATTCAATGCCAAGAAGTGCAGAGTCATGCATCTGGGGTGCGGTAATCAAAAAAAGCTATATGTGATGGAGGGTGAAAGATATGCACAGACCAAGAAAGGGATCTTGGGGTGATAGTGTCTGGCAATCTGAAGATGGTGAAGCAATGTGACAAGGCGATAGTTAAACCCAGAAGAATGCTGAGCTGCATAGGGAGAGGAATAACCAGTAATAGAAAGGAGATGATAGTCCCCTTGTACAGGTCCTTGGTGAGGCCTCACCTGGAGTACTGTGTTCAGTTCTGGAGCCCGTATCTCAAAAAGCACAAAGACAGGATAGAGGTGGTCCAGAGAAGGGCAATCAAAATGGTATGGGGTCTGTATTGGAAGGCTTATGAGGAGAGGCTGAAGCATCTGAATATGTATACCCTGGAAGAGAGGAGGTGCAGGGAGGATATGATATAGACCTTCACATACATGATTGGTTTTAATGATTACCCCTGGGGGAATTCTGTGCTACTGCGGAGCACAGAATTCCCCTCCTGCGCAGAATTTGTATTTTTTACACAGATGTTGGAGAAAGGCCTGCAGGCCACAAGCAAAGCCATTCCACTTGCAGCAAAAAAAAAAAAAAAAAAATTAGGAGAAGCAAGAAAGCCTTTGTGAGAGAGAAGTATGGCACTGTGCACATTAGGGTGAGTGTTTGTGCCAGAGAGTGTATATGCGAGTGAGAGATTAGTAGCCTGTATGTGTGTGTGTGTGCGCGAGAGAGAGAGAGAGAGAGAGAGAGAGAAGTAGCCTGTGTGAGGGTGGGTGTGTATGTGCGAGATAGAGAGAGGAAGCATTATGTGTGCATGAGAGAAAGTGGGAGCCTGTGTGAGGGTATGTGTGTCTGTAAGAGAGACAGAGGGAGAGTGTTTTATACAAGAGAGAAGTAGCCTGTGTGAGGGAAGGTGATTGTGTGTACAAGAGAGGGAGCATTTGTGTGTGCATGCACGCACGCTCAAGACAGAGAGAGGGAGCCTGTATGAGGAGGGGTTGTATGGAGAGATAGTGGAAAGCAAAGGAGTTGGGGCCTATGAGAGCAGAGTGAAAGGGGTCTGGTCAGAGGAGTAAGGAGAGAGGCAGATCTGACACTCTTACAGTGTACTTTTAGGGGAATTCTGCTCAAAATATTTAAAATTCTGCCTATGAGTAATAACTTTTCTGCATTACATTTTTAAATTATTTTGATCAATATAAAATGTGCAGAATTTTGCAGAATTTTAAATTTTTATGCACAGAATTCCCCCAGCAGCAAATGACGCATGTTCCTCGAACCTTTCCCAGAGGAAAGCAAACAGTAGAACTAGGGGGTCACAAAATGAAAGTTCAGGGGTGCCGACTCAGAGCCATCATCAGGAAATGTTTCTATACAGAGAGGGTGGAGGCTGCTTGGAATGCACTTCCAGAAGAGGTGGTGAAGACAAAAACAGGGAACGAATTCAAAAAGGCATGGAATCAACACTGCGGATCAGACTTGGACATTAAGAAAAGGGTGCATGAGGAGTAACCAGCAAGGAGCGACATGGGGATTTCTACCCTTCACCAATTAGCTTACATGATTTTGACACAATTGCAGGATCGCTCTCCACTTCAGAACCTGGGGAGGGGGATTGGATCCAGTCGACCACCAACTCTGGGCCCTGACTTTTACGGTCCAGGGATCTGAGACGCAGACATTAGGGAAAAAGCGCAGGACAGCTTCTACGGCCAAGTCCAAAAGCAAAACCACCTTCAAGCAGCAGCACTGTATGAATGAACAGGAAGGCTGCTCATCCTGTAAAAATGTTGATGTGGGTTTGACAGTTGCTTGGGTTTGATTTTTTAATATTAATACCCTTAACATAAGGCTTGGGGGAAACCTGCACAGAGCGGCAGCTACTACCTTATGAAACTTGCTGGGACGACTGGATGGACCATTTGGTCTTTTGCTGCCATCGTTACTAGGTTACTATGTTATAGTTTCAACCATTGCAGAAATAACATAAAAGATTTAGGGTCCTTGCCAAGATGGCACAGTTGTGCCCCCTTGCGAGGGGTCTAAGGGTTGTCACCCTGGTAGGGTCTTTTGGCCTTACTTGTTCTGGCAAGAAACTTTATACCTTTTTCTCCTCCTCTTTATTAATTGAAGGCACTCTCACAGCAAAGCAAATCACCATCATTGCAAATTGATTGTACGTACCCCAGAGGAAGGCATTACGCCAAAACATGATCAGGTCAGGTTATGGTATTTTATTGGATATTTATGTGTGATTCGGTTTTATTTTATTTTTTTTATTTTTTTATTAGCACTGAATATTTTTGACTTAGTTGCTTTATCTTGCAGGGGGTTTTTTTTCTTCAATTTTCAGTGTAAATTCTGCGGTGTATTTACGTGTACCACTCTAGCACTTTGCTTTGGTCGCTTGCCTCACTCTCTTTTTTCCCATTGGTAACCATAGTCGACTGAGTCACCAATTTCCGTGAGCAGGAGGTTAAAAACGGCCACCATGCTTGGTTGGGTCTAACATTTGGCCGCTGGCGGGATGGCCCCCGCAAGCAGTCTCACTCACTCAGACCCCAGCACGTCATCGTTCTCTCCTCCAGCGACATGGACGCCACCAATCTGATCCTGCCGATGCTGGCCTCCCTAGGCGCGTGTGCATCGCACGCCGGGTTAAGAAGGCTCCGTGGCAGGAAACCTCTACCCAGTGCTCCCCGACGACATCAGCGCAGCTGGGTATTTAAAGCCCAGCCACGCTTCAGTATGGTGCCTCAACAACAGGTCCCCTACAGCCTTGCCGCGCACATTGCTCCCTGGGATCCCATCATGCTCCTGATCCTGCCTTGTTCTCATCCAGCCTTACTCCTACCTTGTCCCCTTTTTGGTCCCACATCTGCTTGATAATTTGGTACTGACCTGCGCTTTGGACGTGGACCTCTCTCTTGCCTGCCGCCTGCCACTGACCACTGCTACAGACTCTGTCTTCACCTAGATCGCTGCCTGCCCTGACCCTTGGCCTAAATTTGGTAACTGTCTGACTGCTGCCTGCCCTCTCCATAGCTCGACGCTGGACTCTCTCACTCTGACCGCCCCTTGGGATGTTCACCTAAGTCCTGCTGGCCCCTGGAACGCAAGGGCTCAGCCTGCAGGGAACAGGGCTGGTATAAGTGAAGGTTCAACTTGGTCCTCGCCAGGGCGTGTCCGCCATTTGTCGGTATGGGCCTAGTGGGTTCACCCGCTAGGCTGCGTCAACCATGCCACGGCACAAGGACTCATAACCGTGACAATGGGATTTCTGACGCTCTATATGGGCTGAACTTCCAGCCTCTCGTCTAGCACAATTTGTATTACAGGTATGTTGAAATAACAACAGGAACTTTCAGATAAGACACTGCCTAGACACACACAAGAAAAAGGATGGAAACTATTCCGTTTTCAAGAGAAAATAATAATTGTGCATATTAATTATGCAAATTGTATGTAAGCTTATGGTAATGTGCCACAGAATACTGGAAGCCGTTCTGATAAGTAATTGAACAACTGAGTTAAAAGGTTCCCGAGTACAATCACTTCGGTCTCTTTCAGTATTCAGACGGATCGATTACCATGCTATATGATTTGTTGGGAAAACTAAGATTATTAGCAATCAGGCCACTAGCCATGAAGACTGTAAATGTTCTAGTTTTAGTACAAACTCTAGTCTACTGTACTGTGCTTTCAGATCATACCTAGCTTGTGAATACCAAAGTAGAAATGTCGTCGTCGTCTTTAACTCACTTCTTTGGATAGGAGACAAACGAATTTTGAAACTGGATCTTAATCCTCAATTTAAAAAAAAAAAAAAAAAAAAGTTTTCACCAACTTCAAGGTGCAGGGAAAAATTAAAGGCGTAATGATTTCACAAACAGCTAATAAAAATGCAAAACGCTTTCTTCCGTTTTGTTTTTTTTTTGTGCCTTAAGAGAAAAGAAAGAAGCAGCATCTGAGGTGGTAGCTCATGACTAATAAGATTCATGTGTTTTCTCACAGATCTGGGCTTTTCCTGTATTCCTAAAAGCAGCAGAACACCCACAGCTTCCTCTCCTACTGTTCTGCAATAGGAATATCAGTCATCACGCTGAATGGAAGAAGTGGATGCACTGTGCTAGCTCACCAAAAAGTACAGGGATTTTAAGGCATCAGCTCTGTCCTAAAATTTAAGTTTTGCAGCAAGGTGAAAGTGGCAGAAGAAGAATGAGAAATGAAAATATGTCCTTGGTCCTTTCTTTATTATATACAACAAAGCCCTGGTAAAGCTTAAATTCAAAGCCTCAGTTAACCAAATATTCCACCGGCATTGCTTCTCCGGGGCTGAGTCGCCAACTGGAAGCTAAGGAGGAAGCTCCTTGATGGTGAAACTGGAGGAAGGGGGCCCTGGAGAGAGAGCGAGGGGCCAGTGGGGAAAGAGACACAAGGGAGGGGCCACTAGAGAAGTGCTGTGAGCAGAGGGGCCACCTAACGAAGACATGAAGGAACAAGGAAGAGCCCTGAGGGGTAAGGAGCCACTGGAGGAAGAGATACGAGGGAGCTCACTGGCGGCATTTTATCCATCTTAACTGACCTTTACCAAGTGAAATGTTTTCATTCTCCATCCCTTCATCCCCACAGCTGCTTGCTGGCTGCCATTCCCCAGGCAGATTTTATTCTCAGAAAATATGTCAAAGACAGGCCAAGTAGAGCTTCAGAGCACACACAGAAAAGATATTCCTGAACGTGAAAGTCAAATATTTCTCTTTCTCCCAAAGTACTCATTCGTCCCAAAGCATCTGTGCGAAGCTGCTTGAAAAAAAGAATTTCATTTGGACCACTCACCATCTTTACTTTAAAGACCTCCCATTCTTCCTCCGTCCTTCTGACTTTCAGCCCTTCCCTTGTTCCTTCTTTCTGCCCTGCAGAGGATGCCATCGCTCCCTCTCTCCGCTGCCTCCTTGGCATTTTCCTCGTAAGCTTTCAAACCGTTGCCAAAATCCGGAAAAGCAGAGGAAGGCTGCCTGCCTGCCAACTGGAAAGCAGACTTCCTTACTGGGCGCAGTCCCTCGCACTCTAATTCATTCAGACTGCCCTCAAGCACGGTGTCTTTGCTTTTAACGTTCTCCAATCCACTTCTCCAGGCCTACCTCACGTACAATGAAATAATACAAGTTCTTTTCCATCGTAACATCAGGATTGAAAGATCCGTTTCACCACCCCCTTCCCAAGAGCTTTATTTTATTGATTTATTTTCTCTTCTTTCTATACCGCCTATCATCAAGCCAGGCAGTTTACAAATTTTACATACATAACATTTCAAAATCAATAAAACACAATACCAGTACAAAATGGTATAAAACATACAACATGAATAAGTGACTCTTGACCTTCCCTTCTAAACCCTCTTGCTGAGTAACACTTTGGCCCTGTCTCTTTACCTTTAGATATTATAAGCCTCTTTTATATTATAGACACAGCCCCCAAAATCATAAAGAAGTTCAAGGGTGCATTTTGAGACAATGGCAGATTTGTGTAAACTTGAATAGAATTTTTTATGCAAATACCACTTTTTTTTTTTTTTTAATTAAAAAATTTGTTTTTCCAATATGGTCCTTTAAAATAAAATATTTCTCCAACCTATTGTCTACATCTGAATCATTCTGTTATTTTTATTTTCCAATTGAGATTCTCACTTTTCTTTTTTTTTGCAAAAAACAAAAAGTGAGAACTTTTCTTTCCTTTTTCCAACTTCTTTTTTTATCTGTACTTGGACCGGTGCTTTTCAATATATTTATAAAAATCTGAAAAGGGATACAACAAGTGAGATGATCAAATTTGCAGATGACGCAAAATTATTCAGAGTAGATAAATCGCATGCAGATTGTGATAAATTGCAGGAAGACCTTGCGAGACTGGACGATTAGGCATCCAAATGGCAGATGAAATTTAATGTGGACAAGTGCAAGGTGTTGCATATAGGGAAAAATAACCCTTGCTGTAGTTACACGATGTTAGGTTCCATATTAGGAGCTACCACCCAAGAAAAAGATCTAGGCATCATAGTGGATAATACTTTAAAATCGTCGGCTCAGTGTGCTGTGGCAGTCAAAAAAGAAAGCAGAATGTTAGGAATTATTAGGAAGGGAATGGCAAATAAAATGGAGAATGTTATAATGCCTCTGTATTGTTCAATGGTTCGATTGCACCTTGAATACTGGATGCAATTCTGGTTGCCGCATTTCAAAAAAAGATATAGCTGCACTGGAAGGAAGTACAGAGAAGGGCGACTAAAATGATAAAGGGCATGGAATGGCTCCCCTATGAGGAAAGGCTAACAAGGTTAGGGCTGTTCAGCTTAGAAGAGAAATGGCTGAGGAGGGATATGATAGAGGTCTATAAAATCATGTAAGGATCGATTATTTACTCTTTCAGAGAGGTCTAGGAAGCACTCCATGAAGTTAGCAAGTAGCACATTTAAAACAAATCAGAGAAATTTTTTTCACTCAAAGTACAATTAAGCTCTGGAATTCATTGCCAGAGGATGTGGTTAAGGCACTTAGGGGGTCATTTTCAAAAACTTTCGCACGCGAAAAGGGACTTTTCACGTGCGATACGGTGATCGGGGCAGAGTCGGCCCCAGAAGAGGAGAAGTAGGGGCGGGACCAGGGCCAATGCTGCGGAGAGATTGCTGGCAGCGAAAGATAAGGTCCCTTATCGCCGCCAGTTTCGCACTGAATAACTACACCATAAAAGGTGTGATGGCTGACAGCTTTCACAGGCCCACCCCCCCGCCCCCATTTCCGCTGTATTTTCTAAGGTCTGCGACCTTAGAAAATACAGCTCTTAGTGTAGCTGGGTTTAAAAAAGTTTGGATAAGTCCCTGGAGGAGAAGTCCATAAGCTGCTATTTATAAATAGGGAATAGCCACTACTTGTTGCTGGCATTAGTAGCATGGGATCTATTTAATTTTTGGGTACTTGCCCGAGGCGCACATTTTTACTCACCAAAATTAACGCTTGCTCCCGGAGCAGAAAATACTGCTTTTCTGTACTTCCTCCAACTTAATATAGTGGCGACATTAGGTCGGAGGAACTACAAAATTTGAAATGTCCCATTAAAAAATTAAAAAAAAAAAATTGTGCCAGCGGTCAGGTTAGGAAAACGGATGCTCTAAAAACGCCTCCTTTTTACCGCGGCATTGGGCGCCCCAGAGAGGTGGATCGACGCACATACAGGAAGCGGGCACTCGGTCATGAGCGCCCCTTTAAACGCATGCCGATACTGCGTCGGCCTGTAAGAAAGCTCACCTTAGAAATGCAGTCCCCACTGCATCCATTAAACTGCTTGGCACTCTGCTCTCTTCCCCCAAATTTGCTTAACATAGCAAATGACAGCAGCAAAAGATCCAAATGCTCCATCCAGTTTGCCCATTAATTTTTTTTTTTTTTTAAATGTCTTTTAGGGTAATAACTGCCGCTTCACTTCTCCATTTCCATCCTTTAGCTGCTAGGGATCCTCTATGTTTATCCCATGCCCTTTTGAACTTCACTACCGTTCTGGTCTTCACCACTGCTTTCAGGACAGCATTCCCTGCATCACCACCATTTCCATAAAAAAAAAATATTTCCTGACATTGTTCTGGAGTCTATCCCCCTTGGAGTTTCACCTCATGACCTCTACTTCTAGATTTCTTTCCACTGGAAAAGGTTTGCATCATTAATACTTTTCAGGATTTTAAAGGTCTGTATCATATCTCCCCTCTCTCTCTCGCCTCTCCTCCAGGGTAAACATATTCAGGTCCTTTGGTCTCATCTCTTTGGCTTTCAATACAGACCCCCTCACCATTTTGGTCCCCTTTTTCTGGATTGATTCCATCCTGTTTCTATCCATTTTGAGTTACGGTTTCTCACTTGAATAATTATCCTGGATTCCTGACTTGGTGATAAAATCCCTTGCCAACCAATTAACTCGTGAACCAGTTGCCAAGGGTTGAGACAACCACATTGCCAACCACTGGCTCAGACACAGACGCATATTCTGCTATTGGGCTGCTGCTCATCTGCTCACTAAAGGCCGGATTTTTAAAAGGTCTGCCTGCGTAAAATCCAGGGTGTGCGCACGTGGCTGGGCCTTGCGCGCACCGTGCGAATTTTCAAAGAGGCCCGGCCATGCACGTAAACCCAGGCATGCGCAGAAGTGCCGGGCCAGCGCTGTCCCGATGACTCGCCGGACGGCGCATGGAACTTACTTCAGGGCCGGAGCTGAAGTAAGTTGTAAAACAAAACAAAACAAAAAAAGATAGATAGGAAGGGTTTAGGGGGTGGGGAGGAGAGGGGAAGAGGGAGGGAGTTTAGGTAGTGGGGAAGGGAAGTTCCCTCTTCTTAAGTGGAGTGGACTGGGAGGGAACTGGGGGAGGCAGATTGCGTCGCCGTGCGGAAATTGCAAAAGTTGACACCCCCTGCGTGCGCCGCCCATACATGCGTGCGTGGACCCCCGATTTTATAACATGCGCGCGCATGTTATAAAATCGGCACATGCGTATGTTTGAATATCCGTCCCTTAATGAGTGCCCCTTGCATCATTATGTAATGTTCTTGTTGCTGCCAGCACGTCCCCAACCTACGGCATTCTCTCCCTTTCCCACCCCCCCCTTCTTGGCACCCCCACTCTCCAGAAGACTCACTGGTTCTACAGCCAACTGCCCTTCTCGGAGCTCAGCCTAGTAACCTCGGACAGAAGCCTCCCCAACACTGCACAGCCATTTCCCTCCTGGCTTAATCCTCCCTTTCTGTGATTGTAGCTTGCCTCCACTTCTCTGGGCCACCAACATCCCTCCCCGTCTGCAACTCCAGCACCTTCCCATTGACTGTGTTCCACAGTTTGCTGCTTTTACAGCTATGATTCTCCAGGGTAGGGAGGACCAGAAGTGATCCATGCTGCTGGATTCCTCTGGGATTATAAAAAAAAAAAAAAAAGAAAGACAAGACTGCATGCATCACTGCTGCAGCAGAGACTGGGGACGGCCATTGACACGAAGCTCAGGATGGAATCCTGCTTTCCCACATGGAGCCAGTGCAGCCAGGGCATAAGGCACCCTAGATGAATCTTACAGCCCTGCACATTTATTTATTTATTTTGAACTTTTTAATTCCGACATTCGTGTAAAAAATACATATCACATCGGTTTACAGTGAAACAATTATAGGATAAAGGCATTACATAGAACAAGGGGATGCACAGAACTGGGATCCGGGAAGATAAAAAGTTAACAACTGCTAATATATAATTAAGATAACCACCAAGCATTGAAATGGAACTGAAATCGAAAAGTCATCACCTCCTGAGGGGATCTCAGAGTTATTTCCGTGGTGGGATAGAGGCACAGATCTAGTGCGGATCTAGGGTGGGAAGTTGTGGAGAGGAGATTCTTAAGGTGGATTAGCATAAAACGATTAGCATAACAACGATTAGGTCAATTTAACATAAGGATTACAGAAGGTGACTAAGGGACTGAAGTTATTGGAATGAGGAAGTGACTCGAGAGGGAGAGACGAGAGTTCGTCTATTAGGGCGAAGCTTGTCGGAGTAGCCAAGATTGTCCTGTCCAGAATGAGCAAAAGTTCGTACCATTAGGGGAATGCTTGACTGAATAGCCACGTTTTGAGCTTTTTTTTGAATGTCAGCGGGCAAGGTTCTTGATGGAAATCTGGAGGGAGAGCATTCCATTGTGGGGGACCAGCTGTTGATAGGGCACATTTCCTTAAGAAGGTCTTGGCTGGGGGGGCATACAGAGTGCCTTTGTATGCTGATCTGTCAGGTCTCGAGGACATGTGGAGACGAAGAGGGATGTTTAGATCAAGAGGGGAGAGATTGTAAATGGCTTTGTGAATTATCGTTAGGACTTTGTGGAGTATTCTGAATTTGATGGATAGTGAAGGTTCTGAAGGATGGGAGTAATGTGCTCTCTTTTGTTGGTGTTGGTCAGAATCCTAGTGGCGGAGTTCTGTAACATCTGCAGGGGTCTGATAGTGTTTGCTGGGAGGCTGAAAAGGAGAGAACTGCAATAGTCGATTTTAGAGAAGATGATGGATTGGAGCACCGTGCGGTAATCCTGATAGCAGAGGAGGGGTCTCAGCTTTTTTAGGACTTGTAATTTGAAGAAACATTCCTTTGTGGTATTGCTGACAAATTTTTTTAGGTTTAGGTGGTTGTCCGGAGTAACACCAAGGTCTCTGACTTGGGATGAGAAACCTTTTTGGGATGTGCAGGGTTTGTTGAATATTTCATTGTTGTCATCATGGGAGATAAGGACCTCCTATTTGTTAGTGTTGAGGACTAAGTGGAGGCTGGTGAGTAGGTGGTTGATTGACTGAAGACAGCTATTCCAGAAGCTGAGGTTTTTGGGGAGGGAATCCGTGATCGGTATGAGTATTTGCACATCGTCGGCATAAATATAATAAGTTAGCTTTAGGTTTGTAAGTAAATGGCAGAGCGGGAGCAGATATATGTTGAAAAGCATTGGGAAGAGAGATGATCCTTGTGGGACTCCCAGAGTGGAGCTGACAGGGTGGGACTCTTTATTGTTGATTCTGACCTTGAAGTTCCTGTTACTAAGGAATGATTTGAACCAGCTGAGTGCAGTTCCAGAGATGCCTATGTCAGCGAGACGGTCTAAGAGCATTGAGTGGTTCACCGTGTCGAAGGCCGCAGATAGATCTAGAAGAGTGAGAAGGTAAGGTTGTCTTTTTTCTAGGCTCAGGAGAACGGTGTCCGTGAGCGAGATTAATAGGGATTCAGTATTTAACAACTTACGGAATCCGAACTGAGAGGGGGCGAGGATCTTGTGTTCATCGAGGTATTCTGTGAGTTGCTTGTTGACGATTTTTTCTAAGAGTTTTGCATTAAATGGTAAGTTAGCTTTAGGGCGGAAGTTAGCAGGATCATCTGATGACATGTTTGGTTTTTTTAATAGTGGTTTTAGAAAGGCAAGTTTTAGAGAGCCTGGTACTAGAACTTGTGATAAGGAGCAATTGATGATTTCTGCTATAGGCTTGGTGATGGTTTTTGGGATGGAGATGAGCAGCTTTGACAGTATTGGGTCAGAAGGGTGAGAAGACTGTTTAAGCTTCTTGAGAATGGTTTCTATCTCCAGAGATGACGTGAGTTCAAATGATTCAAAGACTGACTTCTGGTGGTTAGTAGAGGTGAAGGGGGGAGGGGGCTTGTTAATTTTTTTCTCAAAATAAGAAGCGAGTTCGGTAGCTTTGTTTAGTGCTTGATCATCAGGGATAGTTGGTGGGGACGGTTTGGTGAGAGCTGAGACATAAGAGAACAGGGCCTTAGAGTCAAAGAAGTAGTGATGGATTTTGTGGGCGAAGAAGTCTCTCTTTGTGCGGAGGATAGAGTTCCTGTACCTGTGCATGAGAGATTTGTAGGCGGCCAGAGTCGTAGTGGAGGGGTTTTTACGCTATCTGTGTTCTCTTCTCCTTAATTCTTGTTTGAGAGTTTTTAATTCTGGTGTGAACCAGGGCTTTTGGTTGTCAGGGGTAGAGTTTAGTACTTTCGTAGTTATGGGGCAGGTTTGTTCTGCTACCATATTAGTAATATTGAACCAGGAAGTAGTGGCTGCAACTGCATCTGAGAGATCTAGATGTACTAGTTCTTTGGAGAGATGTGAGCTGAGGTTGTCCATGGTACAAGGTTTCCTGCATTGGACTGTGGTTTTGGGGTAAGATTGGGATGGGAACTCGGTGATCGAGGTCCGTAGTGATCAACCAATGGTCGGACCAAGGAACAGGTGAGCATATAGGCACGGAGGAGAGAGTAAGGCCTGCATTTATGAAGATTAGATCCAGTGTATGTCCTGCTTTGTGAGTGGGACTGTTGATGATTTGTTCGAATCCCATGTAACTGAGGGTGGAAAGTAGAGTTTTGCAGTTGGGGGATTGAGGAGTCGAATCAACATGTAAGCTGAAGTCTCCCATGATTAAAGCTGGAGCATCGGTGTTTATATGTTTGGCAATGAGTTCAATTAGTGAAGAGGGGTCTGATTCTAGGAGCCCCGGCGGGGCATAGATAAGACATATTTGAAGATGTTTAGATTTGAAGACAGAGAATTCAAGTTTTGAAATTGGATTTGTGTGTTGAAGGGTTAGTCTTAGTTCTTTTTTGGCTGCTAATAGTAGACCGCCGCCTCTTTTTTTAAGTGTGGGGGTTGAGAAAATGTCATAGAGCTGTGTGGGTAATTGATTTGTTAATGCTATGTTGGTGGGTTTCAGCCAAGTTTCTGTAATGGCACATATGTCTGGATTGAAGTCTAATAGATAGTTGTCGATGATGTGGGGTTTTTTTTTCGAGAGATTGGGCATTGAAAAGAGTTAGTGAAAAAAGAGAGAGGCCGAGTAGTTGCGTGAATGGAGAGATCATAATAGGAATCAGCCTCTTCTGTTGGATGGAGGGAAAGGAAGAGGGCTTAGTGCGGTTTTTGAAAGGATTGCTGATAATAGGGATGGGGAAGGTGCGCATCTTTTGGATAGGTGGTATGAGTGGGTTGAGGGATGTAAAGAAGCAGGTGGTATCCTGAGTACAAAAAAGGGAGTGGAAGGAAACTAGCCTGTGTTGAGAGCGTAAGATGAGAGTTGTGGGCTGGGACCCAGTCATAGTCTGAGATGCACTCCGGTGCTGCACGAAGGGGCGCACAAAGGGGCAGGCCCCTTTGTTGCACTCCTTCGGCGTGCGGCGCCTGGATGAGGTACAGGGATTTAAATCCCACAGAGACGCCGACTGATTAGCTCACCGGCACGCCCTGCCTCGGATTGGCTGCGGGGCGCTGCCGATGTGAGCGAAGGAGGAGCGGCTGTCCGGCAGGCGCGGCTTGGTGAGAGCTGCGTCGTGGTCAGCGGGAGAGACTTCGGGGGTGAGTAGAGCTAGCTAGGCCTTACCCCGATGGGCTCTCAGCACCGACTGCGCAGGCCCTAGCTTCCCCCGTTGTCTGGTCGCGTCTGTCCGTCCGTCGGGTCCAGTGTGCGCAAGAGCCCACACCCTCACCCTCCCCACACGCCATTAAAAATGATGCATTTATAAGAGCTCTTACATGCAAAAGGACATTCAAAGTAAAGTCTTCTGAAGTAAAAATATAATTTACAACATGTATATTATATTTACATGCACTGCTGTGGTGCCTGCCAGAAAATCCTGCAAAAAAGACATTTGGAACCCATATGGTATTAGCCTATTGGGTGTGGACTTGGCCCTCGGAAAGTTTGGAGTAAACAAAACAATATAGTATACCTTCCATACCAAAATAGCACTAATTGACAGTACTCAAAACAATACCAACACTGCAAATATTACACCAAGCCCTAAAATACTAATACACCTCCTATTAGGAAAATAGAACAAGCCAGACTGCTATAGTCTTACATGCTAGCAGAATCCCTCACAGTAGTCACACAAGCAGAACACAGACAGACTCTCACCAGATACAGAATAAAGAGATCATAAACTATAAATAGAAATATGCAAACAAAAACCAAACTTGAAATCACAAGCCAAACTATATGCAGTACAATGGAAAAACAGAAACATCATTCATAAAACAAACAAGATCAAGAAATATAAAACATCAATCATAATAGTAAAACTATGCTAATAAAAAGAATACATATTTCAAAACAGCTGATGAATTGAAAATCCATTAGCTAAAAATTCATATTAGATTTTTAAAAAGTTTCCCAACCACTAAGAAAATATTTCAAAACAGAGGACATATCAACCATCCAAAAATTAAAACCAATAAGGATAAAAAAAAAAAAATCACCTGCTCTTAAATCAAATCAAATAAAATAAATAAATACCTGGGAACTTTTAATTCCAAAATCCCTGAGATTGTCAGGGTGGGAGATGTGCATAGACGTTTTCCTCTTGCTCTCATATATGCACACACATTCGCTTAGTCTCACATGCTTAGTCTCACATACCCAAACGCTCAGTCACGCACACACACACACACTCGCTGACTCATACACACTCAGTTCCTCCCACCCAGGACGGTTTCTCTATCCCACTCCCCTCACACCCGATCCCTGGTCCCCTTCTCCCTTTGCCAGCAGGAGGAATGGTGCCAGTCTCTTTCCAGCAGAGCTCTCCTCCCCTGGACCTTCCCTTCCCCTCCTCCTCCTCCTCCAACCAAACACAGACATTGGCCCAGGACTGGATTTAGACACAATGGGGTCCATGTTCAACCACTGTCCGGCCAGCAAAGTTATCCAGATAAACTTGTCTGAATGACTTTGGCAGGACAGTTGCACCCTGAATATATTCAACTATCCATAAACTTATCCGGCTAACTTTAGGACTGGTCTACACGTGATCAGAGTCAGCTGGATAAATTATCAGGTCAACTCGGAAAGCAGAATTAGCTGAATAACTTATCTGGCTAACTTAACTCCACCCCGGAACGGATCCAGATGCCCCTAACATTATCCAGCTACATTTTAGCCAGAAAATGAGTTATCCAAAAATTGTTTTTAAAAAACCCTCTACATTTAGCCAGTTAACTCAGAAGTTATCTGGCTAAAAAGCTTTTGAATATTGACCTGAACGGGGTCCAGGCAGAAACTAAAGGGGGCGGGCTCAGCTGGGGCCGGGAACCACGGTTTCTCCAAAGGCGTCTCTTTGTGGCAGTGGGGCCCAGGGCAGCTGTTGCTTCTTTCCCCCCCCCCCCATCCCCCACAACGTCAGCCCTGCACTGGCCTCCCCCTTCCCCCGTTATCGACCCCCAGCCTCCGGTCGTCCCACCAACCCACCTTGCTGTTCTCACATCCAGCACAGCTCATCTCTGCTCGCCGTGAGGCGCACGGTGCCAGGCACACTTCTCGGCCCTCGCGAGCGTGTTTGCCCCAGCCTGATGCGCGTTTCATTCAGCACAGACATCGCTAACAGCGGGAGGGTGGAGTGCGGGGGGGAGGTGCAAGAGGAGAAATGCCAGTGTCAGGGAGGGCAGCACAGAAGAGAGAGACCATTTCCAACTATTCGACCAGGAAAGGGAAATCGTGCAGCGTTTGCCGCAGCCTCATGGAAGACTGGATGGAGACCGTGATCGTACTCAATGCTCCTTCAGACAGGATGTTCTCTTTCTTCCTTTGTCAATAAATGGGTTCCACATCTGTTGAAAGATTTTCCCTTCTCCTGTGCTTACTTAAGCTTTTTTTTTTTCTACAGGTACCGTTACGAGATCACATGAAAATTCATCTGCTCCCCTGCCTCCACCCCAACTGATCTTCAGGTGGTGTACGTTGGTGGGGGGAGGGGAGAGTGACTCTTCAGATGAGCACCGATGTAACCATTTGGGTCTCATATTGCTAGCTGGGGGAACACTGCCGCCACGACCAACATCCCTTGACCCCCTCCCCCCCCAAAAAACCCCTCTATGTCTTTGTATTTCCTTATTATTCAGGCAGATTGCTGTGCGAGGATCCCATGCAGGGGTGCAAACCTTCAGATGGAGTAATCGCGGGGAGGGAAGCTTGAGTTGAGCACTTGGGGGGGAGGCTATCTTCACATGCAGACATTGCATGCTCCCTTACCCTAGAAATACATTTGATACCAGTGAAAGGAAAAAAAAAAAAAAAGTCCTCTTATCTATTTCACCATGTAATGTGTGTTACAAAGTGTCCATGACACAGAACATGGCAGTAATTGTAACAGCCATGGTTCATTATCTTGGTGTCAGTGACCATCCTGCATACAGAGTTTCTGACCTCAAAATTGTATTTACTTTCACCAAAACTGGCAGCAAAATGTCCATTAATGCAAAGTTTTATTGGCATTTCTTAGGTTATGAGCTTTCTTTAAATACAGCCTAGCTACAATTCCTAAATCAGATCTATAATTTCCACATTAAGCACCCACAGCGTGCTATACATGTATACAGTAAACATAATGCACTGTATATGCAACCAAATTATTATATGTACATGCAACCATAAGCATATCCAGCATAGCTCTCTGCTTCAACGGCAGGGGGAAATGAAGAAAAGTGGATCTATATCCTGACAACAACCAACAAGGACTGAATTACATAGTCTGAGTAAACAAAAGCATGGGTGTAGCTTGCTTATTGCGGCGGTTACTACCCCTAACTAAGCTAGATATTCATTTAGATGCAGTTCCAACACTGTTCTCTACATTAATGGTGGGGGTGGAAGGGAAATAGAACCAAAAGGTTACTAAGAGCCAAGACTAACAGAAGTATGAGGAAAAAAAAAAGTGCAAAGCTTACTGGGCAGACTGGATGGGCCGTTTGGCCTTCTTCTGCCGTCATTTCTATGTTTCTATGTTTCTGCATCTTTGGGTCAACTAGCCAAATCCTGTCACTCATGCAGACTCTCCTGCCTTTGGCACTTTCTCCCAGTATCAGTCCACCACCCAGCACAACAGTCTTGGAATATGACTGAGAACGTTATAGCATCAACACGTCACCCAAAATAAAACAAAACAAAAAAAATTACCAACTTCAGTACTCAGCAATCAAAATACACAGGGCGGATTGGTCCAGCCTGATGGGAGACTGAGACTAATAGACACAAGTTTTCAGATGAGTAACCCTCTATTCCGGTGATTCTCAATCTTCTTTGAATACTTTATCCCTTTTTCAAGAGAAGTTAAGATGTCTTATGTACCTATACATGCACTCCCCTAAAGACTGCAAAAATATTTAAAAATTCACAAAAATGCTATATATACGTTCAATATAATATCTGGGCCCGTTTTTTCAATTGGCATTTATTTTTATTTTATTTTGATTTATATTCTGCCTATCATGGTGCTTTAAAGCAGATTACATTCAGGTACAGTAGGTGTTTAAACTGTCAAACAGCAAAGCATACACACATGCCAATGAATTTAAACAGAGTCTAGCAGGAAGCAACGTCAGCACGGTGGAGCCTGGAAGGCACGGGTTCTCACGATTAATAACCTAAGTAAACTGGCCTTCTGAAAGTTGGCCTCCATGTGGCTAAAAGTACGTGTGCTATTCACAACGTGCATTCATTCAGCTGCATTCAGAAGAGGCGCTCCCGGGGGCATTGTTTATGAAAATAGTGCTCATAGATTGCATTTTCAACTTTATATACATTCATGCATGCTCTCGTTGAAACTTGGGGCAAAGTCCACGCCACTGGGAGATACTGGAGGTGGTCCAGAAGGTGGGAGGTGGCGCAAATTAGAGCCGGCAATGGATCATCAAGGGCAATAGGGTAAATTCTTCTGGCTAAGAGGCAGGTGGTGGTGGTATCTTGCAGTTTGGGCTCCTCTCTCCTGCAGCAGTAGTGAGCTGGCTACATATCCGCCCCAGACAAGCTTCCACGTACCCATGGTTGAGAACCGCGGTTCTTACTCTACCGAGTCTCGCCTACTGCTGCAGTTGCCTTCTAAGAAGGACTAATCGTGGCTTAAGAGAACTTTGCGTTCTCAAGCAGCATTCACCGATGCCGGTTCGTCAATGTGACGATGCTGTCTAAATGCACGCAACGACTTCCAACTAGCTGCTTTGTAGATATCTAACAGTGAGGTTTCCACACTCATTGCCTGGGAGGTAACACCAGCCCTCAAAAAACAAGTCTTCACAAATTCAAATATCTGATAGCTGCCTACCTTGACAATACAACTTTCTTTTTACCTAGCAGGTGATGGAAGACTTTGGTTTGCCTTTATTTGTTCCACAGAGCACAAAAAAAATACTGTTCAGTATTATGGAACAGAGTAATAATGCAGGCTTCAGACATCTCTTAATGCCACAAGAATGTAAGTGCCTTTCTAGTTCCAACTTACGCTGTGGACAGAGTAATGGAAGAATAATCTCCTGATTTCAATGAAAGGCAGAATTAACCTTGGACATGTTCTGAGTACCAGTTTGTTAGGAAAAGAACTGAAGGAAGAGAGAGACTGATAACAAGCCTGCTGTTCACTGGACCATCTGGCCAAGCAAATGGCCACGAAAAATGCACAGTTTTTAATCAAGAGAAAATAAATGTAATCTTAGTCCAGAGGTTCAAATGGACGTTTTGTAAGCACTTTAATCACTAAAATTTAAGCTGCAACAGGGGAGGAACTTTCTCCAGCCTAGCCAACGTCACTATTCTGAAAATAGCAAATATCCTGGAGGAAATTTTGATACTGCCAAAGGGGCTTGTACCCACAGACCTGCAAGCTCAATTCCCCTTTGAAAATTGGGCCAACACGCACAATGCGGGTACAAAATTCCCTGTGTACTTTGCACCTGCATAGGCACGCGGGCACAAGCAGGCACGCACTGTGAACTATTCTAAACAGAGCTACACCCTCTGGCAACAAACTCCAAATAACCTCCTAGATCAATGCATCCGCAATCCTCAGACCTGGAGCAAGAAAACAACACTCGCGGCTGGAGCAGAGAGACCCAGGACCTGCACAGCCAAGAACCTGGCAGACGAGAAAAATCAAGATGATCACACCTGGCCTGACCTTAGGGATACCCGACTCGAAAAAAAGACGTTCCCTGGGGACACCCGAGAAGATCTGGGGAAAGAAAACACAGGGTGTCCATTGCAGCGGCCAAAAACCTAGTTGCTGGCTCCTTGTGCTTCCTAGCAGCAAGGCAGATGACCATCTGGTCTCTTAGCCTGGGAAGCTCCCTCATCAGACAAACTGGCTGAGCAGGATGGACAGTGGCTTCTGTGGCTGAAGAGGCGGTAAATCAGCTCGACAGCAGCAAGGAAGAAAATAAAAGCCAAGAAAGAAAGCAAATGTGCGCTCCTGCATGGGGAAAGGCCTTCTCCTCCCCAGCAGACAAGTAAATAAACTCACGCCGAGGAGAAAGCGAGATCAGCACAGGAGGAGGGACAAAGAAAAGGAGCTTCAAAAGCGAAAAGATGAGCCCCACGCCAGCATCTGGCCCAATACCCATCTGGTCCAGGCTGGGGCGACCCAGCAGAATGGCGCTTTCTCAACACCTAACCTCAAAGAGAATGAAAGTCGAAGCCTTTGGTCTGCACATTTCTGTTTCTGCTCTGTACTTGGAGGGGGGCTCTGTCTGCGCGCTGCGTGCGTGACGCAGGTGAGGTGCGAGGCCAGCACGACGCGTCTGTGCAGAGATCTACAGCAGCCTGGCTTGCTCGCTTTGTTCCGATAGCTGCATTGGTGGTTTTTAGCCTTTTCCTAGGCAGGGTTATCCCTGTTTGGGTGCTGGCAGTCAGTGCTGTTTTGGTACGAGGGGGCCAAGCCCACACCCAACATCTTACAATAAGCTTAATACCATATGAGTTCCAAGTCTATTTTTTTTTTTTTTTGCAGTTTTTCGGTTGGCACCACAGCAGTGCATGTAATTTCACAATAACATGTATATATTATATCTTTACTTCAGAATATCCTTTTTCATGTAAAATCGATTGTTATAGACGCAGAATTTTAAACTGGCAGTGGGGAGGTCAATGGGGGGGAGGGGAGGGGGGTGCCAGGCTGAAAGCTTCGCCCAGGGCACCTAATTCTACCCTTGCACTGGTCTTGGGTTAGAAAATTCTGTTTTAATATTGTGTTTAATATATGAATTTGTCGTGTGAATAACTGCTGTTATTTTTACAATTGTATTGTATATTTTATCATGAAGGGTTTTATGTAATCTGCACCGAACACATAGTGGAGGATCCGTAATATAAGAACCGCTAAATAAATAAATAAAATAAAGTAAGATCCTCCAGAAGTGCTATATGATCAGGAGCATCTGGACTTGGGTCACAAGGAATTCCTATAGAGTCTTCTTCTGAACTTATCGGTGAGGGTTCACTAATTCAGCAACCCAGAGATGAAGAGGACAACCCAGGAGGAACTCCAGGTTGCCCCAGAGGGTGAACGACTTGACTCTGTTACAACTGAGTGGGATTATGAAGAACCACGTGATATGGGTCCTGATGATGTGTTCACACAGACAGGTGAACGTTAGACTCCAGTCTGAGCGACTGCCGTAGCAAAGACGGAGCGGAGAGGCTGGATATTTCCTTCCATCACCTGAGTCAAAGGTAACGAAATCCTTCGCCACATCTACAGACTTGTCAAATGAGTGCCATTTCCCCTGACCTAGTGTAGGAAGTGGAACATCCTTTTTGGAGTCAAGAACAGATTCCTGCTCAAGAACAGAAGGTCTACTGGAGATGGGTGGCACCATGGAGCATACCAGAGCTGGCACCTCCAGGCAGAAGCCCTCCATCGGCCATTGTGAAGGAGTGAAGGCTCATGGAATTAGATGGGGCAGAGGTAACAATTCACCTTCTGCACCTGATCTAGGGTGACCGGCATTCAGATGTGTAGGTAATGTAGCATGATGGAGGCTGACAGTAGAAAAGGAGTCTGGTACTTCAGTGGAGTCGAATGTCTGGAAGCTGCCACAGAATGCTTCTTCCAGTGCTGTGAAAGGACCGTCTCGAGCTGCATTCACGAAGCTGGCACAGAGCTGGGTGGTTTTCATGATGCATGAATTGGCTGCATCGGTCTGGAAGGAGCCAAGGAGCTCTGCACTGTGGTGAACTGATGCATTGGTGTGCATTAATTGAACACAGTCCTGAAACTGAGAGTTTTGATGCATCATGTGTCAAACTGTAAACCCCCCCCCCCCCCTTGCGATATTTAAAAAGGGCTCCAGAGGTGATCTGGGAAACTAAAGACCGATGAGGTTGAATTCAGTGCAGGGAAAAAAGGTGTAAACTGTTATAAAAGAATAAAATCAAAGAACATTTAGATAGACATGGTTTAATGGGACATAGCCAGCATGATTTACCTAAAGGAAGTCTTGCTTAAACAAATCTGCTACTTTTTTTGAAGGGGTTAATAAACATGTGGATAAAGGTGAACCGGTAGATGTAGTGTATATGGATTTTCAGAAGGCATTTGACAAAGTCCCTCATGAGAGGCTTCTAAGAAAACTAAAAAGTCATGGGATAGGAGGCGATGTCCTTCTGTGGATTGCAAACTGGTTAATAGACAGGAAACAGAGAATAGGATTAAATAGTCTGTTTTCACAGTAGATAAAGATAAACAGTGGCGTGCCTCGGGGATCTGTACTTGGACCAGTGCCTATTAATAAATTTATAAATGATCTGGAAAGGGGTACAAAGAGCGAGGTGATCAAATTTGCAGATGATATAAAATTATTCAGAGTAGTTAAGTCACAAGCGGATTGTGATACATTATAGGAGGACCTAGCAAGACTGGAAGATTGGGCATCCAAATGGCAGATGAAATTTAATGTAGACAAGTGCAAGGTGTTGCACATAGGGAAAAATAACCCTTGCTGTAGTTACATATGTTAGGTTCCATATTAGAAGCTACCACCCAGGAAAAAGATCTAGACATCATAGTCAATAATTCATTGAAATCGTCAGCTCAGTGTACTGTGGTGGTCAAAAAAAAGCAAACTGTTAGGAATTAAGAAGGAAATGGTGAATAAAAACGGTGGATGTCATAATGCCTCTGTATCGCTCCTTGGTGCAGTTCTCATTGCCACATCTCAAAAAAGATATAGTTGCAATGGAGAAGGGCAACCAAAATGATAAAGGGCTTAGAACAGCTCCCCTATGAGGAAAAGCTAAAGAGGTTAGGGCTGATCAGCTTGGAGAATAGATGGCTGAGGGTGAATATGATAGAGATCTACACAATCATGAAAGGACTTGAATGGGTAAATGTGAATCGGTTATTAATGCTTTCAGATAATAGAAGGAATAGGGGGCACTCCATGAAGTTAGCAAGTAGCACATTTAAAACAAAATCAGAGAAAATTCTTTTCCACTCAACACACAATTAAGTTCTGGACTTCATCGCCAGAGATATAGTTATGGCAGTTAGCGTAACTGGGTTTTAAAAAGGTCTGGATAAGTTCCTGGAGGAGAAGTCCATAAACTGCTATTAATCAATAAGAAATAATAGTTTGGGATCTATTTAATGTTTGGGTACTTGCCAGGTTCTTATGGCCTGGATTGGCCTCTGTTGGAAACAGGATACTGGGCTTGATGGACCCTTGGTCTGACCTAGTATGGCATGTTCTTATGTTTTTAATGTTCCTTTGTCCAACTAACTTTTGGAGTTAGCTGGACAACAGCCAAGACTTGAATATTCCCCAACCAAGCAGATAATTGTGGACTGCATTTTTTAAAGCATTTGTGCACATTAAAACCTGCGCTGCACTGGCTTTTGGAAAACTGCTCAGGGTTTGTGCATATCAAGGTACGCAAAGGAATTCTGCGTGGTCCGCAAAGAGGCATTCTGGGAGCAGAGCTGGAGCAGGGAAACCACTTGCACGCGCGCATTTCATTTTCAAAAGTATGCTCAGAAATGTATGCATTCACATGTACGCCTGCTCCCTGCCGCATGTAAATCTGTGTGTGTGTGCGCGCCACGCAGGGATCTGCAAGTGCCCACTAATTTTCAAAGCTGATTTACATGCGTTAAGTCCACTGTGAAAATTCAGGCTAAAGCCTGCATGTACCTTTTACATATGGACTTTACCTGGGCTGTTATAAAAATTACCCACCATGCACAGAAATTTTATGCGCATTAAAAAAAAAAAAAAAAAGAGGTGGCACATTCTAACTGGTGAACGCGCATAAGGGCTAATTTTAAACGCCCTGCGTGCGTGAAATCCGGGAGATACACACACGGCTGGGTCATGCGTACACCGTGCAGATCTTCTTAAGCCTGCAGCCACACATGTATCTGCCGCTACGTGCAGAAGAACGGGTTTGGGGAAAAAGGGCGGGGCGGAGGCGGGGTCTGGGCCAGGACAGCGCCATTAGGCATTGTGCTGGGAGCCGACCGGCCTGTGCATCCTGCTGCTGCTTCGGACTACAGGTAAGTAGAAAAACAAAACATTTAGGGTCGTTAGCGGAGTTTTAGGGGTCGGGGTTAGTAGGGGGTTTAAAGAAGTTCCCTTCCAGTCCACTCCTTTACTGGGACGGACTGGGAGGGAACAGGGAATAAGGACGACTGCGTCGCTGCGTGCAGGTTTTAAAAATCCCCCCACTTATGCGTGCGATTGGGCAACTGAGCGCACATGTGTGTGCGGGTAGCAGATTTTATAACATGCGCACGTCGACGCACGAATGTGATAAAATCGCTGCATCCATGCGCGCCCACCAGCAACTGCATGCAGATGGATGCCCCTGTGTGGGTTTGAAAGTTACCATCATATTGAGCACTGTCTGGCAAAAGTTACGTGCACAAGTCTGGATGGGAAAAAAATAGCCATCCTGAAATTATCCAGGTAAAGGTATGCACATAATTTTATCTAGGTTTATTCAGTGGCAGATTTCGCCGAATATCCAGAGAAAGTTCTGCACGTAATCGTTGCGTCCGTCGGTCGCAGACGGCTGCGACCGCTCTGCCTTATCTCTTTTCTCCCCTTTCACTCTCTTTGGGCAAGATGGCTGCCTCCGGTGCAGAGTGTCTCGGCGTTTCCAAATCAGCATGGGCGTCCCCATCCGCCATGCTCACTCCAATGGCCTCCTAGGGCGCGAGCGCGCACATCTCCTACGCTCAAATACACGTCATGTCAGGAACCTCGGGGGGCGGCCCCCATCACATGACGTCAGTACCTCTGGGTATGTCTAGCCTCCACCTCCGCTACCACTTTGAGTTAGCAAAGATTTCGCTTCATTACTCTGACTGCTCTAAGCTGCACGCTTAGACGCCGCTTTCACGCTAAGGGCCTTGCTCCAGTAAGAAGCTCTAGACACCCGCTCCTCAGGGGTCTCTCACTTCCAACTTCCCTTCAGGGTTCCTTACTAACCAAGACAACCGCTCCTCGGGAGTCTTTCCCTCTATTCTACTTTCAGGATATTGGACTATTGGGTACTCGCTCCTCAAGGGCCTATCTACCGTTTTATCCTGCACCACAGACCTTCAGTCCCACCATTCTACCACCAGGAAGACGCCTTCATTCTGTGAGTACCTCTAACTCCACCCACTAGACGCGGCGTTACCCACACTGCGGGCTCCCACCTATCGTGAACATCTGGGTGAGACTATACTTCTGAGCCTGTTGAAAGTACTGGCACTTCGTGGATCAGTGCCTTACCTTCCTGCTTTCACCATCTACCTACAGCAGTACAATAAAGACTCTATCCATTCTGTGTCAGCCTATCGCAGTGGTTCCCCATGGGCGGAGTCATCTCCATTGCGACCAAGGGTCCACAATGCCTCAAACACAGCAGTAATCTTACCTAGATAAAACTTACCTGCTCTGAATAGAAGCCTAAAAAGGTTTTTAGCATAGAACTTCAATTGCAAAACTCACGCTATGCCATGGTCTGCAGCAGTTTGTGCCTAATCAATCAGCTATGAAGATCAGACCATTCTCATTGAACCTAAATGCTTCAGAGGGAAGAGGGTGGAATAGAAACGTGTGGGTACTTATGACCTGGACTGACCATTGCTGGAGATAGGATGCTGGGCTCGATGGACTCTTGGTCTCACCCAGTATGACACGTTCTTATGACTTTTTGTTGATA
The DNA here is from genome assembly GCF_901001135.1 of Rhinatrema bivittatum. Taxonomy (NCBI): domain Eukaryota; kingdom Metazoa; phylum Chordata; class Amphibia; order Gymnophiona; family Rhinatrematidae; genus Rhinatrema; species Rhinatrema bivittatum. The sequence continues at coordinate 39,252,829 of NC_042618.1, read as the reverse complement.
TGATACCATCACCATCACAGTCATGGTTACTATGCTACGTCTATGTTAAATGCCAATTTATTTCTCTAGGACTATTACCCTTTACATGCCAACAAGGGCCCTCCGATCGTCTCAGCTGGACCTTCTTGTGGTTGTTAAGTGTTTGTCAGATTAGATTAGAGAAGCAAGAACTAGAGATTTTTCAGTGGTAGCACCCAAAATATGGAACTCTCTTGCTAGGGATTAGCGTCACAAAAAATAATATTTGTTTTAGAAAACAAGAGGCTTGGCTGTTCCAGCAGGCTTTCGGGTAAATATGTTTAATCTGTCTAATTGCTGTCTTTTAATATGGAATAATTTTTTATGAGCTGAATGTGCTTTTATACTGTGGTTGTAACCTTTTTGATTATTAGCTACTCTGACGAGTATTCTCATTTTTAATTTTTGCTGTTAATTGCAATGAGATTTTAATTGAATGCGATCAATAAATGTAATATTTTTAACTCTCGAGTTGTGCCACGTCAACTAGTTTTCCTGAAAAGTCAGTACAGTCAGTACCAATCCCTGTCCATAAGCCAAGCTCCGGGGGAAGGGGGAAAGGGGGGAACTAGACAGACAAGTGCAAAAGAAATGCTTAATACTGACCTTCAGAAAGGTTTCTAAAGTTTTGTTGTACTCATCTCTAAAACTGCTTTGCCTTTTCAAACCATTCCACTAGAGGTTAGTAGACTATGACTGCGTACAGTTAGACTGCATTAATGGGGTTGGGGAAGGAAGGAGTAGGAAGAGAGATCCAGCTTGCATCATTCTCATATATATACGTGCTTTCCACGCAAGAGCTGCTTTTATCATGGGACCGCAGGCTCAGAGGGCTCCCTTTCCTGGTTCCAAATCCAAGTCATGCGCACAGTTCAGAGCAGGCGGCGTTAGATACAGCGATGACCCAGAGCCGAAACCGAGCAGCGGGTCCTACCCAGTGCCAGGCATCCTAAAGCTCTGCCTCAAGGACATCACTCAGCTTCGCCAAGGGGGCCACAGACAATTGCCCTGCTTGCCCCCCCCCTCATCTCCCTAAACTGGCCCTGGGTCAGAGCAGCTTACATGGAGATGACAGACTGAAGGGGAAGCTAAAAATCCTTCTATTTTATTTTTTTTTAAATACTTTCCAACATACAAAATGTTGGAAAGAATTATGTAATAGCGATCCATGCCCATTTGTCTGTCTATGGCCAAAATAAGTCTCCAAAAAAAGGGAAATTCACCAAATTTTACATGCAAGAAGAAAATGTGAATATCATGCACATGTCTTGAGAAAAGAGTGCATGCAGTAACGTGATGGCGCAGCGGTTATTACCCTTAACCATTAAGCCTTGATACTTTGCTCTCTGCTTCAGTGGCAGGGGGAGAAGGGGAACTGGATTCGTTCAGCAACCGAGAGCCCCCATCTTTTACAGACTGGGGAAACGAGTATGGGGGTAACTTGCTGATGCGGCGGTTACTACCTTTCAATAACAAGAAATCTGCTACTGTGATGCAACTCAACATTGCTCTCTGCTTCAACAGCAGGCATAACAGGGAATTGGGTTCAACAGCAACCAACCGAGGGTGCTTGTGTTTTATGGTCTGGGAAACAGATAAGCATGGGTTTATCTACAAGGCACAGGCTCACTGGGCAGACTGGATGGACCATTTGGTCTTTTTCTGCCGTCATCTCTATGTATCTATGTAACCAGAAACATCAGAGAGCCAATCCTCAATAAAAAAAAGAATCCCCATTGCTTTCCCTGGGAAACTGTCAGAATGCGGCCAGCGCACCTTTCCAAATGCCCCCTTTCCCTCTGTAGCACTTTTCCACAAAGAAGCATAGGCAGCGACAGGGAAAATAACTGAAGCGACTGGCAAAGGAAACACAAAATGGCACTGCCAAAGTACACCCTCCCCACCACCACACGCTTGCTCCCAGCAGATCCACAGCCTCCAAAGAGGCAGGGAAAATAAACGATGCACTTTCTCAATCTACCCACACTCACTTGCCCCAACCACACCCCCACATCCACCCAAGCTGCCAAAAACCCACACAAAACCCCGCAGAAGCACCCCCCCCACACACACACACACAAGCCTACTCATTTACATCCAGCCAAACACAAACTCCGACATCTACACCCCCCCCCAACTCACTCAAACACACACATATCCATCAGACACACCCATGTACACAACCCATATACACACATCCAACTCCATCCACAAACTCACTCCCTAACAACCACATCCACGCCCAAAAAAACAATACACAGAAACACACTCCACAACAGTGTCAGGTGCAAACTCACCTCCTCTCTAGTTTATATAATTGCTCACTCCACCCTCCCTTCCCCATTTCTTTAACCAGCACTATGAAAGAAGCTCTATGTCATATTATTCCAAATAAAGGTCTTCAATGGATGGACATGGCCACAGCACAAGTCAATTACATAAACAATTCAGCCACTAAATATATTCTCAAATCCCAATAGGCAGGCCTGGCACTACCAGGTGTGCAAACCATGCAATTGCATGGGGCGGTAGACCCAGGCGGGCGGTCGCTGTGATGGAAGGAGGCCCAGCAAAGGGAGAAGTGAGAAGCCTATGCAACCACCGGAGGACCCCCATCGCACTGGAGGTGGAAGAATGCAGAGGCCCACGCGACCACCGGTAGACCCCATCTCCCTGGTGACAGAAGAATGAAAAGGCCGGCGCAGTCACCGGCATCAGCAGGAGGAAACAAGAGCTCATTCTGCATCTCGCAATGCACGAGATGAGCTTACAGGAAGTGCTAGCACGCGAGCGTTGAGCATCATGGGGCTGGCCTGCACATGAGGAGGAGCTGCAGGAAAGATTTTTTACAGCTCTGTGACAAATCCTGTCTCCCCCATGGAATAAAACACTGGGTGGCAGCAGCAAGAGAGATCTATAGACCCTGCATAGAGGTTATGTGTATAAGTATGTGAATGGAAACCTGCCTGGAGGAGGATGGGTGAATGTGTCTATGTAAATGGGAACCTGCATGGAGGGGGAGGGGTGTATAAATGGGAGGGAGGTAAAAATTTGTTGCCACCCCCAGTAATCTATGACAAGCTCAAGATGACTGGAAACCGAGGGGTGGGGGGGGGAGGGGGATCCAAGATGTCTCCCCGAACAGACATGCGAGTCTGAAGCTCCTGCATTTCCACCTGGAATTTTCCTGTACTTTCTTTCTTCCCTTTTCTCTGTGGCCATGAGCAAGAGGAAGGATGCAGTTCGACAATTACCATCAGCAGGCTCTGTCTGGCAAACCATTATGCTGGAGCTCTCACCACTTTTGCCTTCACCGATACCAAAGGGTGACTTGGCTGGCCTAGGGGCTGCCAGCCCGTCGACGGCTGAGGTGCCTCAGCCCGGTAGATTGGGCAACGCAGAGGTCCCCTGGCATTGCCGCTTGAGCTCTGGCTGAGACACTGGACCTTAGATTGATCTCTTGTGCGTCATCGGACAACGTCCTTAAGATACCCGCACTTGGTAGTGTTTGGCGTGATTTCGCAGAAGATATTCAATGTCCCGGGGGCCTGGAGAAGCAGTTTGTTGGAGCAGAGGTTGCTGCCTTAGTGTCGTGTGAGATTCCCTCGATGTCAGGGGTCACTGAGCAAAGCATGCAGGAGGTCCAGGAAGGGATTTCATCGTCACCTGCTGCGGTAACTCTGGACAGTCTTTGGTATGATAAATCTCTTTCTTCCTTGGTAACTATTACCTTAGATATTCATACTAAACATTGTGATCAAGAGCGATGAATACAATCTAGCAAAACTAAAGTTATGAATCTGGAGGCTTCTATTTCCCAAGTTAAAGAACTGCAAGTAAAGCAAATTGTGGATTTTCCCTCTTTATCACACAGGATTGAAAACATGGAGACTTTTGCCAAAAGTCCGAATCTGAGAGTCTTAAATTTTCCCCAAATGCCGGTATCTCCTATTGAGATGTTCAAGCTTTACATGAAAGAAATATTGCTAATCTTTGAATCCGCTTTCCCTCCTATTCAAAAAAAATGTTTTATTTAGCTTCCTTGAAGAGGAATTTGCATAAAGAAGAGCGGACTTACTTATCTTTGGAATTACCTGATTTTTTGGAAAATTCTGGGACACAAGTATTTTCTAGAGTTCTGCTGTTAATTTCCTTTGCGTTTCTGCAGGATAGAAACCACATTCTCCGTTTATTTTTTCAAGACTGAGAGGCCTTATTTAAAGACGGGAAGAGCGTGGATATTTCCAGATCTGGCTAGAGCAACATAGGCGTGAAGGAAGACATTCTTGGCCATGAGATCTGATGTTACCTCTTTAGGTGATTCTTGTGTTATTGGACACCTGTGTAAATGCTTGGTCATATTAAATGCTATTATCCCCCCAGCTGAGGAAATTTCATAGGTGCTAGTCACACCATGACCCCTCTGTCTTCTTAGTGCGTTTGCTCTGTTAGAGAAGGCAATTTTGTTCAGGGAGCATTGGTGTAATTTTTGCTTTTTGTAGGTCCTTGCCCTAAGACTTTTTCCTTTTATCCCCCTCCATATGCATTTGAGGTCTTAAATTCAGGGTGCGCAATGTTTGCTTGTAAAATGTATTTTATGTAATTCTATAATTTACATCCCTTGTGATTTCTTTTTCAAATATGATATTTGAATTTAATAAAAATTAAGTTTAAAAAAATGATGACTGGAAATCAAAAGTTTTCAGGTGGGGTATTTTTCCTTTCTTGTTTTAATTATTGGGTGTTTGATGTTTGCTGTTTTGAAATATTTCGTTGCAGTTTGGAAATTTTTAAAACTTTATATAAAAGAGTTCTTAATTATTGGATGTTATTCTATTTGTCATGTTTTTGGCAATATTCTTTTTATTAGTATGGCTTATTATGAGTGATTTATATTTCTTGATTTTATTGTTTTATTTATGAGGATTGGTGAGGTTTCTGGTTTTCCATTGCTTCATAATATACTGAGTCTAGCTCGTTGGAGTTTCCAGTTCAGTTTCTGTCTACACATTCCTATTTATATTTTATGGTCTCTTTATTCTGTATTTGGTGAAAGTCTGTATTCTGGATGTGTAAACGAGGTGAGGTATTCTGCTAGCATGTATGTAGGAATTTAGAGCAGGCTGGTTTGTGCTGCTTTCCTAAAAGGAGGTGTTTTAGGGCCTGGTGTAATATTTTGTTTTCATAGATAAGGATGTTCCTTGCAGCTAGTTACTGTTTACTACACTGTTCTCATTCAGTTTACTGAAGGCTGTCCAGGGGCCAAACCCAAACCTAAAATGTGTTACAATAGGCCTAGATCTATATGGGTCCCAAGTGTCTTTTTTTGCAGGGTTTTCTTGTTGGCACCAAAGCAGTGCATGTTTTTCTAACAAACTGGTGCCGGCTACAGAGCCCAGCCAGTATCAATTTTATGTACCGATAGGTGAAGCAGGAGCATAGAGGGATCATTCCTTCACAACTGAAAAATTTTGGACCTGTGGATGGGATAAAATAGGTTCGGGGTAGTGTGGTAAGTTTCATAGTTTCGATTGCTGAAGGGAGCTGTGAAAAGGGGCTTGAGTGTGAGGCTGACAGTTTCAATTGTGTGTTGGATATTGGGGAAAGAACAACAAAACTGTTGCGTTTAAAAAGCAGACCGGGGGGTGGGGGGGGAAAAAGCACAATAATTTTTCCACACAGGGCAGAAAAAATGCGAGCACCGCCCTTGCCGATCGGGCCACCACATTCTCACCTGCTGAGTGACAGTCCATAAAGTTTCGATAAGTATCATGCTTCTGCAACATTCCACTGTTGGTGATGCAGAGCTGGTTGGAGCTTTGCTCCTCCGATGATCCCGCAATTCAATGCTTGCTTACCGGGTTGAAGATCTCTGCAGTGTGATGTCATCCTGGTCCGTAAAAGATCAGGACTCACTTATTAAACATTCAGCAGTTTTGGGTGATGAGCAGTCCAATACTGGTCGTCAAAGCAAAAAGACTTGACAGGCGACTTGTCTCCTCTCTCTCTCTCAACCTTGCAATACAGTAGCAAGAATACCAGCTTGGTTTCTCTGCCTAACCAGCTTTTCAACACAGCACTTGCCATGAGCCCCCTAGGGTGTGGTCAACGCCACCCCTATGCCATGATTCTTTGGCGCTCACCCACACCCATCATGTCACATCGAGATCATGCAAGCTGTCCAGAGATGGGTGGGCTAGGAGGGAAAACAGTCAAAAGAAGAGGCTGGTGGGCGGCATGGCTCATGCTTAAATTGGGCTCGCTGGTCTACCCACAGGCACCGCCTATCTCCCTGATCTGGAGGCAGAGCACCTCCATGTTTGTGGCCTACCCATTATGTGAGGATTGGGGGGGGGGGGGGCGGCTCATTGACCAACCTATACTAGGAGTTGGTAAACTCCAATCCTCAAAAGCCACAAACAGGCCTGGTTTTCAGGATACCTATAATGAATATGCATGAAATACTGTATATCTGCATATAATAGAGGCAGTGCATGCAAATCTATTTCATGCATAGTCATTGCAGATATCCTGAAAGCCAGATCTGTTTTTGGTTCTTGAGGACTGGAGTTGGCCATTTCTGCCCTATACACACAATCCCTGATCCACCACCTCCAAACACACCCCTTCACCATCCATGCACATTCACAAACATCCCCTCCCAACACACATACACCACCCATATCTCTCTCATACACCTATACTCTTCTTTCCCCACAAACTTACCCCCACCACAAATCAGCCCCTACAACCACACCTATATGTTCTACAAATCTATGGTGAAAATCTGTTATGATTCCACTCGCAGCAACCTGAAAGGGCTTTCAAGTGGCCGGAGAGCTACCCAGAGACCAGCAGGGGTTGCTGGTTCTCAGTTCATGGAGCGTGTTGGACGTCCAAGTGGTCTCGTTCCATGTCAAGAGTGTTCCTGTTTCAGCCAGCCCATGCCTGTATCTGTTCGCCCATCAGTGGCATGAACCACGGCCAACCCTGGGGTTGTGCAGGTTGTGTCACGGCACAGGGACTCACGCTCTCGAGCGTCCATCTGCGCTTGCAACAAAATCATTCCTAAAGTCATGCCTCTGCATGCTTTCCTTGCTTGCTTCTTTAATTAGATTCATTTCCTTTGTCCCATGATCTCATAATGGACATGCCAAGCAGACCTAGATTCCTTGCTAATAAAATATCACTCTCAGAAGCTGAATTTAATCAGTACGGCCTGAAAGAGGCCTTGTTGCCTGAAAACGCCATTCTCCAACGCAACGCAATACCTCCCTTGGCGCGTGCATGCACTTTTGCTCATAATTTAAAGGGACCTGGCGGGAAAAAGCCCCGCAGCCTCTCCTGATGACGTCCTTTCTGCAGCCCTATGAAAGGGCTTTTCAGTCAGTTCTTTGTTGCCTTCGCAATGGTCTGCTATCGTTTTTAAGGTCCTCCATGTTTCCTGTTCCTGGTCTCCTGGTTCCTGTGGTCTCTTTGTCTTGTTCCTGGTCCCAAGCTTTCATCCTGTCTAGAGTCTTCAGTCTTCATTGCTGGTTCAAGTCTTCGGAAGTCCTTCCTTGGTTTTTAAAGTCTGAGTTCCTAGTCCAAGTTCCTGAGTCCTGTCCCTGGTCTTCGGCGTTCTTGTTCCAAGTCTTTTGAGTCCAGTGTCTGCGCTGCTATTGGCGTGGTCCATGGCCAGCCCCAGAGTTGTGTGGGGCACACCGTGGCGCCAGTCTCTACCTGAGCCTTCATCATGTTCCAAGTTCACAGCCTCCATCTGGTTCCAAGTCCTCAGCCTCCATCTGTCTTCACACTCAAACCTCTTCCAAGCAGCAATCCGAAAGGGCTTTCAAGTGGCCGGAGGGCTACCCAGAAATCAGCAGGGGTTGCTGGTTCTCAGTTCATAGAGCGTGCTGGACGTCCAAGTGGTCTTGTTCCAAGTCAAGAGTGTTCCTGCTTCAGCCAGCCCATGCCTGTATCTGTTTGCCCACCAGCAGCATGGACCACGGCCAGCCCTGGGGTTGTGCAGGTTGCATCACGGCAAAGGGGCTCACTCTCTCGAGCGCCCATCAGCGCTTGCAACAAAATCATTCCTAAAGTCATGCCTCTGCATGTTTTCCTTGCTTGCTTCTTTAATTAGATTCATTTCCTTTGTCCCATGATCTCTTAATGGACATGCCAAGTAGACCTAGATTCCTTGCTGTCCAAGGACCAATAAAATATCACTCTCAGAGGCTGAATTTATCAGTAAGAATCTTTCTCGTGGAGCTTTCAGCCCTCCCTTGAGAACAGAGACAACACTAAACTGTCATATGACCTGATTCCAATGAGCAGATTTATGTCCATTCCTGTTTTTAGAACATGTTTCCAAATGCATTGTGGCATTTGTAGTCTTGATGCTTCTAACTTGAAATCAGCACTCAGAATTATCAAAGGAGTCAAAGAATAAGAATTGGCCTGAAGTCTTCCTACAGAAACTGAGGCAGCTGACAGCTATGTGCTTCTCTGATGCAGCCAAATTCTGTTGGCCTGGACAGTCAAGAGAATTAAAATTACATCTCCATAATAGCTAAGAGAGCTATCACCAGGGCAAGGTACCACACAAAGCTACTGTTTTAATAGGCTGGGCTAGTACCTTGAAAAATAAGCATTTTCAGTCATCATGACCAGGGATATGGGGGTAAGAATGAAGACCCGGGTAGTATGTGGTCACATGACCCTTCCTCCACTTACAGCTTATACAGCATTTCTATCAAAGGAGGGGACGGAATCTACAGTTTTGTTTTTTTTCTGATTCTGAGCTCTTCACCCAGACGTGTAACAGCTAACCACCACTAATGAGGTTATTTCACTACCAGGGTCAGTTAATAAAAAAAAAAAATCTCAGTGCACTCAAGCAACAGTGACAGTTTCTACAAGCAGACAATTTGCAAATAGTTTGAAATACACTGCAGACCTATTCTAACAGAAGCATCTAGGACTTCACATAATTGTCTGGTATCCAGAGGGGTTAGAGACTGCACATATCAGGAGTTTTTTATGGAATAGAGTTGTTGGAGGAAGTTTACTGCTGAAAGTAAGAGGAAACACTCAGTGCATAGTTAAGCTCTGGAATTCATTGCCAGAGGATGTGGTTACAGCAGTTAGTGTAACTGGGTTTAAAAATGGTTTGGATAAGTTCCTAGAGGAAAAATCCATGAACTTCTATTAATTAATAAGCAATAATAGCTTGTGATTTATTTGATGTTTGGGAATTTGCCAGGTACTTGTGACTTGGATTGGCCACTGTTGGACACAGGATACTGGGCTTGATGGACCCTTGGTCTGACCCAGTATGGCATATCTTATGTTCTTGTTTGCTGAGGCTACTGGATGATCATGACATGGACAATTACTTCTATGATTATTTTACTGACAATGTAAAATCATTTTCCGGGGCAAGAGTGCCTGAAGTATCGGAGAAATCTGTAAGTCTCCATAGCTGAGGGAGAGTTATGATGGAGGGCAAGCCTAACGTGAAATAGTACCCTGCAACCCTGTGTTTAAAAATGGAGTGTGAATCTTTTTTTATTCCAGGATCTAAAAAAAAAAAAATTACATTTTGTGCCCCAAGATGAATTTGACAGAATTTAGGCCATTGTATTTTAAGATGTTCCGTGCCAAATCAAGGGCACTTGAGTGACAAAAAAATATTTATACCTGGTTTCGAACAACCGTTTCTAATCTTTTACTGTGGTTTAAAGGTTTGCTGCTGTAACAATGTGCGGTTTAGCTATCTTGCAAACAAATTCATTTTTACCAGGGGGCAAGGTACACCTACACAAGTTTCTTCCCTTATTTTTTACTCCATAAATTCACTAGCGGCAGCAGTGTCCCTGCGAGCAAAACTTACCTACAGGTGCGATTTATACTCCCTTTCAATTTCTTTTTTTTTTTTTTTTATACAGACACAATACAATCTGAATTACGAAGAAGAAGGATCTTCTCCTATACAAAAGGGTGAAAATCTATTCTGAAGAAAATAGGATCAATTGACACCCATTAATTCTGAACTCTGGAGGACAACTATTTCAGGAAAATTGAGTTTTGCCAAATAGAAAATGTCATAAAAAGATAGATGAGGAGCATGCTAAAGAAATATTTGGCACAATTCAAAAAAAAAAAAAGAATGAATGGGGGCACAGAGGAGGAAAAGCCATCATAGATGTAAACAAAGGGTCCCCTTACGAGGGAATAAGGCGATACAGAAACCTAAGAAAAGAATCAAATAGAACAGATGCTCCAGTAATGCCCTTTGCCAATGAACCAGCCCACCAAGGGTTAATGGAAACATACAATTATTCTGATTTCCAAAACCATTGCCCTGAACTCCAAAACAGACGTATTCACTTCTGCCTAGCTCTGGTCCTACAGCCGTGCAGCTCCTAGTTTAGTGGATACAGGCTGTTTTGTCTCTTTTCTTTTCTCGTCCAAATCAGTAAACCCAGCTCAAACAGGCCCTGCAGTTTCATGCTATTGTATCCCATAAGAGGAAAAGGTGACAAAACCTTAAACAGTGAGGGGAAAAAAAAAATACAAAACAAAAAAACAACCACGCTGACTGCTCATTCTTCTGCCAAACTCGCTTTCAAAAAGATGGTACCGCTCTCTCTGCAGCAGATCACAGCAATCATCTGTGTAAAAATACTTTGCCAGACCTTGCCTCCTACACAGCTAGCCTAATAGTCACTTACCACGCATGTCCCTCCCTTTCAAATCGTACCTCAACCTCACATGCACTCTCTCATGCGTACATCGACAGTGCACATGCACATTCACTCCCAGACATCATTCATGCTTACACACAAGTATACCTGTAGGAAATGATACCCACAGACACACACACACACACCCCATATATAAAACATTTATTGAAAACAGAACCAAAACAAAAATCACATTTTTTGTGGCCCTCTGTAGACATAAAGGGGACTTGGATGGTCCCTCTGTACGAGTCTTTGGGAGAGTGAGAAGCCTCCCGTCCTCTTCTCTGGGGCCTTGAGTTCCTCTTCCTGTTGGTCCTGCCACCAGAGAATGTCACAGTAGGGTTGCGAGAGAGAAAAAAACAAAAAAGGCAAATGAAAAATGGACATTCTACAGATAAAAACAGAACCTATAAAAGTACAAACCAAGACAAGAGGCAGCACACAGAGCTCCACCATCCAAAGGCCCATCCCTGAAACCTTAGGGCATGCACACATTCACTTGGGCAGAACCTGGACTGGAGGAATCGTTGCCCTTTGGAGAGACACTTATAAGGTCTCTATGTGCCACAATAGACACTACAGTACAAGAGGGAATTACAAGGGGGAAAAAGAGACACACAGTGTCACACAGGACCATTTAAATAGCAAAGAAAAAACATACAGAAGACCATTTTCAAAGGCATTTACGCTGTCCTAAAAGTAACCTTGGTTCCATGCACATAAAAGCATGTCTGTAACCTGGTTTCACGCATGTTTTCCTCCATACTCAGTGGAGCCGGGACAGAGTCAGCAATTACACTCTTACTTTTGGATTTTAAAAAGCACGCGCGCTAGTGTATCTGCGTTAAGTTATGCCCTCTGAAAAGGAGGAACAGCTTTACATGCACGGACGGAGCCGATCAATTGGGAATTTTCAAAATGAACTTGCGCGCACAGGTTTGCTTCAAAAATACTCGCAGACTTTACTGCTGTGCAGGCTGTTTGGAAAGTTGCCTTCCTCATGTAACAAGAGACGGAACAGGTTGCAGCCATGTCGGGAAATGCACACGTGAACAGTATATGAGAACAAGGGAAGCCAAGGTTCAAATACCCCACTACCGGTCTGTGTGAACTTGGGGGTAAGTCACGTCACCCTCCAGTGCCTCAGGTACAAACTTACAGGGTCATTCAACAAATCGCGTTCGGGACCCAACGCCCACGGTAACGCAATAATGCATGGGTTATCGCAGTGCACGCAATTTTGCAAAAATGTATTCAGATGGCTGGATTTTGGGAGGAGTTCATGAAAATGAGACATGGTAATGCTGCATGCAATAGCACAACACATGCTGGCTGGAAATAACTACACCTTTTTTCCTAATGTTATGAGACCTGTGATAGCTGTGTGTCATGCCTGCTGGGGTGGCACACATAGTAGTCAACTATTTTTACCTCAATAGGAGGGCCAGCTAATAACTCGAGGTGAGGTTTTGGTGGAGGTCCAGGGTTATGGGTCCAGTTTTACATGCATAGGCGGACGTATGAACAGCACAGTACACGTCAGTGAAGATCCGATGTCAATTTGGTGTGAGGAAAGCCACACAAAGATGAGATTTCTACAGTGTTCTCTCGCCCTAGCTTGATGCACTTTCTATCTGGGTACTATCAAGCTAGGGCGAGAGAACACTGTAGAAATCTCATCTTTCTGCGACTTTCCTCACTCCAAATCACGTCAAAGCTTCACGGAGGTGTCCTGTGCTGTTCGTACGTCTGCCTGTGCATGTAAAACTGGCCCCAAAACCCTAGACCACCACCAAACCTCACCTCGAGTTACCAGCTGGCCCTCCTATAGTGATAATATGAGAGCCTTATAAAGAGAGTCTCCCTCTCTCGTCAGGAGCAGCCCAAAAATAAGGAAACTATGCGAAGCGCTAAAATAGCATGCAGTGCGGTAACTCAAAAATGACCCCAACCATGCCCCTTTTCCTTATCGCGGCGACGTTCATGTGAAATTTATAGCATTTTGATGAATCTATAGGGTTAGGGCCCTATTTAGTAAGCATTTTCCTATAGACACAAAATGGGAGAAAATATTTAGTAAATAACCCTTTTAGATTGTGATCCCTCTAGAGAGAGGGGAAATGCCTACAATATCTGAATGCAATCTGCTTTGAGGGGCTGAAAAGCAGAATTTAAATCAAATAAATAAATAATGTGCTTTTCCTTTACGTGCAAACACACAAGCAGGACACACTCTTCTTTTGCAAGCCACAGTGAACCATGCCCAAGTCACAAAGTGGAAACAATAGCAGCACAGCATGTACAAACAGGCAAAATGGATACAGATGTAAGCAGTGGGCATGCTGCACAGAACAGCTCAAACTGTGGCATACACAAAAGAAACAATGACAACACAGCATCTGCCAGGCCGCAGACACACAAAGCATGGGCGCGTGCACGGAAAGCCACACACAAGCTGCCATGGTACAAAATGAAGGAGGTAGGCATAAAAGAAACAACCACCACAACCCACTGGATCACGCTTTGCGAGCTGCAATCCTTGCCAAGCTCCATCTCCAAATCACGGCAGCATCATCAGGTCCATCACCTCTCCTTACACATTCTGGGATGGGAGTGCCCTGCTCCGATCCTCGGACCAGGAAAATGGTGTTTGCTGGTCCCCAGTCAGTCTGACAGACTGAATCAAAATACAAGAAATGTTTCAGCTGACATGTGATGCAAGATGAGAGAAAAGTTAAAAAAAACATTGCTCTAACACCTGGGTTTCTCTGCTCCCTGGCCCTGCTAGGACAGTGTTCACGGCACCGGGGGATCCCAATCATTGCGCAACTGGAGACACCTAGTGGCTGCATTAAGGGCCCATAATCTCACAGCTCCGGAAGCAGCACTGGGGCATGGCCCCCAGCTGAGAACTGTGGCTGTGATGACAGATTTAGCAAGGAAGAAGATACAAAATAAGGGGGGGGGGTGTGAATTCTTTGGGTAGTGGAGAATGAAGGCTCACTGCACCAGATCCCACCCCCCATTACACTTCATTGTCACTTTCCCATCATGCACTGGACACATCAACAATGTGCATGCACCCAAAAGATAGAGAAAATGCTTTGTGTGCAAAGTTAATATCATCTTACCGAAATAGGGAGGCGGCTCCTCCATGTCGCCGGGGTTACGCACTACATGTCCGAGAAGAAAAAAGCGGAAGGAAGAGGAACCCGAGGGAGACACAACAGGGCAGCTACGTTGCCGTCTCCAGCAGCGACTTCAGTACGCGGTGCACCCGCCAGAGTGCACAGCAAAGGTCTTTAAAGCATTTATGCCTGGTACAGCAAACTTCATATTGTAGAAACACATCCAGTCACGTTCATTTAGGCACCTTCGCTTTCAATGTTATAACAAAAAGCTGTCGGTGGAAAAACGCAGGAGAGGGAAAAAAAAAAAAATCAGTGGAAATTAGTTTATCCACAGATCTAATTTTTTTTTTTATCCCAGCATTAAAATCCACAGGCAAAATTAAAAAAAAAATAAAATCTGAAAATTGCACCAATAAAAGAAATGCTTTTCTAAAAAGGTGGAGGAGACGTTAAGGGGCAGCGGTCCCATGCCAGCCAAGTCCTTCCCGACCGCCGCCGTGCCCTACACAGAGCCATCCCTTATACAGAGCAGACGCGGCAGGGGGCAAAGAGGACTTCTCTCCCTCGCATTATGGAAAGGCAGAGCTCCCTGTCTGAAAACGTAAACTGCTATGGACACCCTGGACAGAGGGACTGGCTGGCTAGATACAGGAGAGACGGGGCCCTTATCAGGAGGATTGCCCCACTTTCTCTCTGTCCAATGGGGAGTTTTTGAACAAGGATTATTCCGTGCTTTGCGTTCTGAAATGCCCGATGCGACGGGCAGAACGGCTTTCGTTCTATTAAGTCGATTAACAGATTATATAGGTAGGAAAAGGTCTTGCTATGCTCCTCCACACTGACCTTTCGTCATTACGCCGCATACCGTCCTCAGCACGAGATGTCGTACATATTTTTTCAGCATTTTGTGTCTATGGGGAACATTTTTAGTGCACGTGCTCCCCTGCACTGCTGTGTTTTAATGCCATGTGTAAACCTCCTTTAGCTAGGGGCAGAGAGGTGGAGATAGTGGGGGGGGGGGGGGGCACCGTTCGATACAGCCCCTCCCCTTTCAGGGTGCTGGGATGGCCGTCCCTCGCCGCAGTGCAGCTTTGGAGCTAGGAGGGAGTCAGGAGTTTTGTCTCAGTTAAGTTTGGGGCCTGCGACCCCCAGCCTGCAGTTCCCTGGGTAGAAGGTCGAGGGAGCTACCCCTGCAGTCCACATCTTGGCTGCTGGGTGGGCTTCTGGGTTGTTTTGGGGATTTTTCAAAGTTTTCCCTTTGTAAGAAGCCTGCGAGACCCCTGCGTGTTGCCCGGAGAGAGGCCACAGGTACTGTTCCCTCCAAGCTGCGCCTGTGCGCAGGCTGTGTGTGTTTGGAGAGCTGGTGTGGATGACTACCTGGGTGGGTGAGGCACTGTGGGTGGGGGTGTATGGGTGCTTGCCACTGTGTGGTGGGGGGGGGGGGGGCGAGGGTAAGAGCCTTTGGGTGGGAGTGTGTTTGTGGATGGATGACAGCCTGTGTGTGTGAGAGAGAGAGGCCCTGTGTATGGAGGTGGGGTTTGAGAGTCTGTGTGTGTGTGGCAGTGAGTGACTGGGTGACAGCCTGTGTGTGGGTGTGGATAGAGGAAAGAAGTAAAGAAGACGGGTGGAGAAAGAAGAAAAAAAAAAAAAAAAAAAGACACCGAGAAAGGGAATGTGTGAGAAAAAAAACCTGGGACCAATCAATTAGAAAATAAAAAGAGACAACAAAGGTAAAAAAATTAAATTATTTTGAAATCTTAGTGATTGGCATATGTTATCCTTGGGAATGTGCATTTCATATTTGTATTTTGTTCTTTCTTCAGTATTCCACTGTGTCTGGAATCTCGGGCTTTCCATTTTATTTCTGTTTCTAATTTGTAGCCCCTTATTCTGTATTAGGTAAGGAGCTGTCTGTGTTCTGCATGCAGTATTTCTGCTGGCATGTCATTTTTCTGTAGGCCTTTGTTCTGTTAACCCCAGTAGGTGGTGTATTAGTGTTCTAGGGCATGGTGTAATATTTGCATGGCAATGAAGGGCTTGCAGTTACGGGAGGTGAGTATGTGTGCAAAGGTGGAGGAGAACTGAGTGAGTGTGGATATGTATGAGAATCTGTGGAATGAATGAGAGGCGTGAGAGTGAGTGAGTGAGTGAGTGAGCTCCTCCAATGTTCTCCCTAAGGATTGGGTTGCAGTGAGCATGAAATGGATAGGCTTTTTGCATCAAAGAAAGTAATGCTCATAGGGTAATGAAACCAAAAGGTTTTGCACACAGCAACCCAATCCTTAGAAAAAATATTGGTCATGGGGAAACCTTTCCCTGGGGGGCCCAGGATAGGGAAGACCTGCCCCTCTGTAACCTCCTGGTGCTGACCCGTTACAGAGAATTTCTGGTATTTTTAGAATCAGTTTTCGGGAAGAGACTTTTGCTTGAAACAGCTGGGAGAAAGAGGTTTCCTTCTCCCTTCCTACCCGGACAAGAACATCGAGAGTTGTGTGTTCCTGAGGGGATTCTTTCCATCAAGGATTCAAGAGAGAGAAAAACTGGTTATTTGGAGAACTATGTGTAGGAATTTTGCACTAATCCAGAGGACCCCCCAACTTGGAGGCTTCACACCTGGGGAGAGAGAAAATTGGGACTCTGTGCATAGACTGTTTACCAATTTTTTTTACCAGCTTTGGAAGTGTTTTTTCTGCCCACTTGGGAACCTCGTTTGTCAATGCCCTGGAGGGTGAGTATTTCCCCTGCCCTGGTAGTACCTTTGCACAGATAGAGGAAAGACAGTGAAGGATTTGTACCTCTCCCGGGGGAAAAAAGCACCACAATGTCACCCTTAGCACTCAAGGCCTTGAAGGAGAAAATCCTTCTCCCACCAGCCAAGAACTTAAGCCCTGGGAAAGAATTTTGTGAGAAAGCTAGTGCAGGTGGATCCAGCTCCAAAAACTATAAATACTTTCATCGCTCCATTGCTAGTCCAAAACGGGGCTACACATACATGAGGTTTATATGCCATGTTTCTGCAGCATTTTCTCCCATCGTTTCCTATGGAACTGGGTCACAGAAGTGTTAGGAAGGATAATGAAATGAGGCAAAGAGTTGACTGAAGCATGGGCAAGCGTTGTTAGCTTCTTGCCCTTAGATCACACCACAAGCACATTCAGCTTCCTTCCTCCGCCCAACTGCAGATGTTGGCGACATCAGGAGAGCAACTGGGAACGTCCAGAAAGGAATATTGAGCTACATACATAATGAAGCCAACAACGTCACACACGCTGGAGAGCAGGGGCAGGCCTAAAACCCGCCATAAAAGAAGTGTATTCAGGGTCGCTGAAATGTAAGGGGCCTCCCAACAGCATTTTTCAAACTTAGGATACAATTATTTTAAAAACTTGCCCGCAGCAGCAAAGAAATTTCTCCAAGTCCCACGCAGAGGGTAGCCGAATCGGCCATGCAGTCCCCGCAACGGAACTAGGCCTGCCTAGCAACAAGTTGAAGTTACAAACTCCTGCCATCCTACTTGTGTTCCCATGGCTACTGTCAGGAAGAGAATAGTGGCAGCTGCACAAATCAAAGCAAGGGTCCCGAGGGAGGCATATTTAAGATCCGGAGACAGAAACAATACAGAAAGGTATGAAGGGTTGTCTGCTTCATTTTCAACTTCATCCCAGCAATCACTAAAAAGCTCTCACTATCCTTCCAAGAGACTGCAAACTATTAATGCTTTATTCGTTTTACCACTTAAATGATCACAAGTACTGCACCGGCTCTACTTGTACTTATAAAGGCCCCGGCATAGCAATAAATAATTGTACTGTGCAAGGTTTCAGGCACACACACACCGACTCCAGATCTGTTCCTCAGATTGGCTAATTTAGACTTACAAATGCACAAGGATGGGTAGTTATTACTGGATAGGGCCTTTAAGCGTTTGTCTCTCATAAAATGAGAGACGAAAAAATGAGCAAAGCGGGCCCTCCTCCCAAAGTGAACTATCACCGGCTGATGACTTCTTCCTAGCTCACAGCGTAGCAGACACTTGGCGTGCACAGAAGCCGCTCCAGCACAGCTCCCGGAATGCAGCCCCCGGTTTTAGGCTACATCCTGTGCAGGGACGGTGAACTGCAATGAGCAAGATGTTTCCAGTCAAAACTGTTCCCCTGCTTCCCCCCAAGAAACTGTTCCTTCTGGTAGCACCTGACAACACTTAACTGGTTTTAGTCTACCCATGCTGGGTAGACTAAAAGCTACGACAACCGAACTGGACTTTAAGGTCAAGTATAAATCTCACCACAGTAATTTCTGCAAAAGAAAAAAAAAACATTACTAAATATTGCTGCCTTAAGAGGAACATAAGAGTAGTAAAATACACAGAGAGCCTGAAAAACCAGAGAATTCTGCGCACAAGACCTCAGCAGACTAAGAAAGTGGGCTGAAAGATAGCAGATGAGATTCAGTGTTGATTATGTACGGTGAAATGAAACCTGGGAAAGAACAACCCCGGGGCAGATTGCACTCCAAAACGAAGGAATCCTCAAGAAAGATCGTTGTTAAGGAGAAGGCCCTTGTTTCCAACATCCTCAAACAAATGCAGAGCAATCTGTCAGCCAAGGCACACGGAATCGAAGACCAGGCACAGGAAGAAAGCTTCTCAGTATATATAAAAAAAAAAAAAAAAAAGCACATGCACAACACTGGGCACAGTGGTGGCCACCGCGTGAGACGAGGCACAAGTCAACACAGTGTACAAAGGAGAGAAAACGCAAAATGGTGCCTGAACTGAGGGACTGCAACTTCGGCCTCTGCCTGCACAAAGGAAAGGCCTACCCAGCCTGGAATCGCCGACCCCGAGAACACCTGAGCTGGTGTTTCAAGACCGCAAACCAGGATGCTCCCAGAGAGCAGCTAGGTATAAAAGTTAACAGAAAATGTCAAATTCGAGGAGGGGGACCCGCAGCTGGTAAGCAGGTCAGGGACCGGCTCTGAAAAATAACCCTAAGGAAGACACGTCGCTGAAAGGCCGACTGCTGTCTGAAATGAACTACATGAATCTGAGGTCGCGGAAAGGCTGCTATACTGCTTTAAAAGAGGGACTGACAGCAGCCTGCTAGTACATGGGATCAAAGGACATCAGTAGCCAGTTTCTTAATGATGGACACAGTGGGCTGTAAACCTTTCTCCCTCTAAGACAGTCCGACTGCCTTGTTATAAAATGTGCAGTGGGAAAGGAACTGGTCTGACCATGCAGTCTAGGCGATTATTAATTTTATATCTAATTTGTTTCGCTGGAAATACAGTTTAATGCCAGGATCCAAGCAAAGCCCTTGGCAATAATCTGTGTTTATATTTTTTTAATACATAATTTAGGATGTCTGCAAGCTAAATGAAATGAATGTTGGCCCAATGGCCCAGTGGGAGTGCTGTGTGCTGCCGTGCAGGGGATCCAGGTTTGATTCTTAAAACACATCTTCTGTTCTTTGGGCCGACCTGGACTGAGGAAGCACCCACGGGCCCTAGCGAGGAGCGAGTGCCACTGCTCTTCAATGGCAACACCTTATGTACCAGGCTCCTGAGGGAGTTCAAGTCTGGCACTGCAACAGCCGGTCCAGATGTGTGCACGGGTCAGGGGAGAGGGGAAGATGAGGGGAAGATGAGGGGAAGAGAGCTCTGGCTAATTGTGAATGAAGGCCTATGGTACTGTGGCCACCACAGAGGCTGGTTCCGATTGACCTGGAAGTACAAAGGAGTAAAAAAGTTAGATTTTTCACCTTTGTAGGAAACTCACGCCTGCCTTCCTGCATCAGCCTAACACCTCCCATGAAACTGCTTCCTAGGGAGCCTGGCACTTCTTTTTGACAGCTGCAGCATCTGGATTCCAATCACAGGGACCACGGAAACAGAAAACTGCACAAATTCTGTTAGAATTTTTTAGTATTGTCCACTTCAGAGTAGTTTTTGTCTGTTTTCCTATAATGTGATTGCAGTTTCTTTGCCTTTTTTTTTTTCCTATAGTTTTGAACCCCTGGCACTTTTACATATGTGCACCAGATCAGGCTTCAGGCCATCTGTCTTTTCTGAAGCTAAATAGGGGGACTGGGAAAAACCGGGACCCCCAGCTGCGAGGAGGCAAGCTGGAGCAATTGCAGCCTGAAGCAAAGACACTCCAGAGAAATTCTGCAGGAAGCCGTCCGAAACACTTGCTGACATCATGGTAGGGGCAGGTATTAGCTGGGTTACTGACAGTTTCCTGCTTCCCTACACACAAACACACAGACATTTTCTCATGGCTTTCTGCTCTCTGGAGCTAGAATCAATTAAAGGAGAAGTTGTACTCCACATGTCCCCCTAACAAAAAAAAAAAAAATGTTAACCCCATGACTTACTAAAAAAAAAATAAAAAATGCTCAATTCAGTAACTAAGCAGAACCAAAAAAATGTGGGTATTCATATATTCCTAAGTATTTAAAGCGATGAATAGTTTAAAATAAATTATGCCAAATAGGATGAGAGTTTGTCCAAATCCTGTTTACAGCAGGTCCTCGAGAGTCACAAACAGGCCTGATTTTCAGGATATCCACCGTGAATATACATGAGATAGATTTGCACACTAAGGGGCGGATTTTAAAAGCCCTGCTCGCGTAAATCCGGCCGGATTTACGCGAGCAGGGCCTTGCGCGCCAGCAGGCCTATTTTCCATAGGCCTGCCGGCGCGCGCAGAGCCCCGGGACTCGCGTAAGTCCCCGGGTTTTTTGTCGGGGGCGTGTCGGGGGGCGGGGCCGAACGACACAGCGTTTCGGGGGCAGGACGTGGTGTTTCGGGGGCGGGCCCGGGAGCATGGCCGCACCCTCCGGAACCGCCCCCAGGTCGCGTTTCGGCGCGCTAGCGGCCTGCTGGCGCGCGGGGATTTACTTCTCCCTCCAGGAGGCGTAAATCCCCGAACAAAGGTAGGGGGGGCATTTAGATAGGGCCGGGGGGGTGGGTTAGATAGAGGAAGGGAACGGAGGCAGACTGCGCGGCTCGGCGCGCGCCAGCTGCATAAAATCGGCAGCCTTGTGCGCGCCGATCCTGGATTTTAGCAGATACGCGCGTATCTACTAAAATCCAGCGTACTTTTGTTTGCGACTGGTGCACCAACAAAAGTACGCGAACGCGCATTTTTTGTAAATCTACCCCAATGGAAGCAGTGCATGCAAATCTCTCTCATGCATATTCACGGTAGATATCCTGAAAACCTGGCCCTGTCTGTGGCTCTCAAGGGCCGGGGTTGGCCACCCCTTGTTTCTAGCATCTTAATACTTTGTATGCATCTGAATGGCACTGCCACAGCTTGCCAAGTTAACAATAAGAATACAGTGGGGGAGGGGCAGCCACCTCGGATGTACTCTGTCTTTTTCTTTTTCTGTGCTATATCACACTGCAGAACTATTGAAGGGAAGAGGGAAGAAAAATATTCAAACGTTGTCAGGATACAATTAATTTGTGTAATAAACGTAAAACTGCGATGGGAACAATAGTGCGTGATTTTATAGGGCATCATTAATTAAGGAAACTTGAGGAGGAGTCGGTAACATCCTGGGTGGGAAAAATAATATGATCAGGTTGGGGGAAGAGAAACCAACTATGACTTGGGAACAAAATATAATATGATATTTGAGAAAATAGCATGGTTCCTAGGGAAGAAAAAAAAAAAAAAAGGACAAAAAAAAAATTTGTGAAAATATGAGAATGCAGGTCAGATTGTGGAGGGCATTACTACAAGCGTACCCAACATCTCCAGCTCCCTGTGTAAGGCTCGTGTATACTGCAGCAACCTTATGACAAGAGCAGACATCCTTCCTCTTTATTTTGTATGAAGTTGGGCGAACTTCTCCCGGAAAATGTTCCTGCTACTACCAACCGTGGTCAGAGCGGGAAGTCCAAGGACAGGGGGGGACCTGCCCCTCCTTATCTAACTCGCACAAAGCAGACCGGGGATCAATATCCCGTTTGCTGATGAGAAGCAGTGCTGCACTCGTTTCCAGGCCCTATCCAGCCCTAATGGACTCAATCCTAGAGGGCTGACTCGCTGCCTAAGACTAAGAGCATTTTACAGCAAGAAGGTAAAAGGAATTATTCGCCGGGACTGCAGTGCTAAGAATTTTTGGTTTGTCCATTACTTTTCCCCCACTCCACAACTGCAGGAAGACTTTTTTTTTTTTTTGGGTTTACCTTTAAATTATAAGATTTATAAAATGAGGCAACATTGAAACTCAGCAAGGTGGCCTCCGTATCTCGGACGTCAGAACACTGGCTAATTTATGTGAACTATAATACCCATCATTTTTATTCCACTACTGGGAGGTGCACAGCGCTGTGTAATGGCAATAAGTGTTCACGTACAGTAAGGCCCTGCCCCAAAGAGCTTAGAATCCAAATGGGTCCCCGAGGCAATGGGAGATAAAGTGACTAATCAAAGGACACGAGGAGTGGCGATGGCTGATCATTCCAGAACTTCAGGACAGTCCAAATGGGTTCAGGTCTGAGCATTCCTTTAATTTGAAAGTGTGTAATATTTTATAAGCAGCACCGAGGCTGCAGAATACTCACAGTCGGTGCATTTCTAAATTCAGCCATTAGGATGTAGTAGCACAGCCGGCCTTCCAGTCCCTCCCCCTCCAGGACCCAAAGTTACTGTCCTCAAGCTTTTAATTCCAACATCACCCACTGTGACAACTCTAATATAAAAGTAAAACTGAGAAACCAAAATATTCCAGACTGCAGCAGAAGTAATTTTTTTTTTTTTTAAAGCGTGCAATGTTTTATCCTTAGGACGCTAATTCACATTCCGGACACTGCACTGCCACTGCTCAATGAAAAACACATGTAGGGTCCTGTCATCATTTGTCATGAGGGAAAGAAGGGTAAAGTCTGCTTCCCAATGACCTTTCCTACAGCACAATATCCTGAAATCAGGCAAAAATGGCGTGCATTATCTGGGCAGCCGCGAAGGGCAGCAGGCAGGAGGTGGCGCCCTGCAATCTTCTTGGGTTGAGGGCAGGAAGAACGGGGGGCATGGCGGAGTCACCTGGACAATGTGTGCTGCCAAGGGGAGACAGAAGAGTGAATAGCAAGTTCCTCCTCTAAAAAAAAAAAAAAAAAAAAAAGGCTTAGCCCCTCTTCTGTTTCTTAGCTCTCAGTCTCCCCTGCCCCACAGTCCATCCCCAACCCTAGTGCTTTTACTGCTCTTACCAGTTCTGGTCTCTGCCCCTGCGCCTCACAGATCAAGCTTTTTGAATCCTGCAGTGAATCAAACCATTGATTCCTGGTTTGAGTCGCGTGACAGAGAGGCCAGGACTGGCACGAGCAGGAGGGCGAGGGAGCACAGGAGTCCGGGAGGCGAGAAACAGGAGGGGCTGGCCAGCAGCAGGAGGATGCTTCGGGCTCCTTGCTGGACATGGGGTGGGAGAGAGTGGGAACACAGCAATTGATAGGGAATGGGCAGAGACTCAATGATTGATGGGGAGATGGGAGACTCGAGGAATAATTGGTGGGGAAGCTGGTTAGAGGGCAAGTGGGGATGACAGAGGAAGCTGTTGTTGGCGGGGGCAGGGAGAGCGTGAGCTGGGCAGGAGAATAGGCTACGCTGGAGCTATGGTCAGTGGAAGGAACCCCATACTGGAGCTGCTGTACCTTGTGTTTTTCACAGGGAAGGGGGGGCAGCAATTTACATTTTCCATATAGGGCACGGTTAACTAAGAGCCGGCCCCGATGCTTTACGTAAAGTGGCGCTTACAGCCTGATTCACCAAGAATTTCTTCTCCCAGAGACAGACAATGGCAAATATAATCTCAGCGAATCAGACCCTCTGTAGGAAAAAAAAAAAAAAAAAAATCAGGATTTTAAGATCTCTAAAGCCCTTGCTGTCTGTCACCTCTTATTATGCTTGCGTTTGGCAGTTTTTGTCACCTTTCTGAAGGGAAAAAAGTACCATGCTGCAGCAGTGCACTTCGGGCCTGATGTATTACAGTGGTGCGGCAGCAAAGCTATGCAAACTAAACCCAGCGCAAACTCTGCAGCAGCACAACCAAAAGGGACACGGCAGGACCAGGCAAGACGGTTGCTTCCATTTGAATATTTCTTTTACTACATCTCGGTCGTAACTCAATATTAAGTTTTTAAATTGCTAACCGGCCAGGGTCTCTTTAAAGTAACAATCTGCATAGGCTTCAAAATATATATTTTGATGTATAACTTTTGTTTTTAAATGTAAAAATGCCCCACAGTTGTTTCCCTAATCATACAGACTGCAAAAAATTTAAAAGAAAAAAAGATCTTGGAGAGAGAGCAGTCTCTTTCTCTGATTAGCTGGATGACATTCTTTTCTATGTGGGCATGTAGCACCCGCTGCTTATTTAAACCATAATTTTGTGTAAAGGGGATTACAATTTATTCTAATCCTTCTTGTGTGAGAAATCTAACAGGTGAGCTCTGAACTGTTCCTATTCCTCCTATTTATTTAAAAATGTATAGCCTGCCTATCTGCAATCTGAACAGTCGGAGGTATCCTCGGAGACTGCAAACGAGTCAGCTAGTCAGGACAGCGACAGTAAACATCCAAGACATATTTTCATGCATTTGATACAAGAACCAGGTTCATATTCACAGCCTGGTGACACTGAAAACCAGGCCCATCTGTGCACTCCCGTGTAGTGGGACTCCTCGCCCGGTCCGAATGTGCCAGATCAGGACAGGAGGAGCTCTGCTGAACCCATCCCCCCCTCCCTCCAAAAGCAGCGATGCACTCTCTCGCCCCACCGCTCCAGCACTAAATCATTTTCACTAGTCACCACATCCCCCACCACCACACACAAAACATGTTAGCACAACTGGAAGAAAGAACAGTTTTGGTTTGTTTTTTGCCAACTGAAAGAGCCATGAAAGCTGTCTGGAAAAATGTGTTTCTTAAAAAGCAGGCATGTAAAGGTGAGGTTTGGAGTTCTCTTTGCAAAACTGCAGACACCTTCAGCTTTTCTACTTCTGAAAGAGAAGCGAACCAAGGATCTAAATGCATGTCTTCATTACAAACCTCACAGGAATAGCCTGCTTAAGGGCTCCATTTTACTGTGCTTCCTGCAATCAAATCTTGTGCAGCACTACAGCAACACACAAGCTTCCAGATTGCTCGCTTCTAGTCCACCAAGAGACCTTTAAACAATGCCAGTTAAAAAAATAAAATAAAAAACAACAGCAAAGAAGTTTGGGGGGGAAAACAGATCATCTGATCTCAGCAAACAATGTAAAAAGTTAAGCTCCTTCCCCTGGCCTTGCTTACAGGCAAGAGAATCTCGGAAAAGGCAGATGTCAGTGGAAGTGATACAGAACAAAATAAACTTCCTCTTCAGATCTGAAGTATTTCCTGAAATCTACCCTATGTCCAGTTAAAAAGACGCAGCCAGAAGCTGTGACAGGACCGTAAAGCTGCCCGATGCAGCATGCACCTTCCTCACAAAGGCGAGATTTCAGAGCTAAATAAAAGCTAATCACAGGCGGCTTCTCCTAAGCCTGGCTCTTGGCCGGGGTACAAAACCACCACTGACACTCCAAACAGCTCTTTTAAGAGAAGCTGGAGAGCGGTTCATTTGTGGCAGAAACCGGCTCTTGCAGCCAAAGAAGATAAAAAAAAAAAAAGTGGACCCTCTGTACTAATTAGTAACCACCAATTCCAATCCAACACTGAACATCCAGAAGAAAAGGTGAAAAGAAAAACAAACGTGCAATCCTACAAAACAGCACAGACGCAGAATATTGGAGAAGGTGCTGCAGATTTTAAAATGACCAGTTGGGAAACGGTTTCACCAAAGTATCTTGGAGCGGTATTACCTTTCCAAATAATCTCTTGCGCTATTTACCAACAAAGAAATGTTAAGTGTTGAACTAGAAGCTGGAGCTACAGGAATCTCCTTCATGGGAGCGAAACAAAAGCATTACACTTTTTTTTTTAATTTGTTGACTGTGAAAACTAGATTAAGATAAACACTTTTTCAATTTGCTTGGATTTTATACCACTTTACCCACTGTAGCCCAAAGTGGTTGTTTTCAATTGGGTCCTAGTGGCACAGGCAAAGTAGCCTGCCCAAGACATTACAAAGAGCCAAATCGACAGCAGGAGTCTTACTCTTCTGCCAGGACTTCTCCTAACCCATTCTCTAATAGTCCAACAATGCTTCCTCCCCTTTATAATCATTTGTATGATGACAAGAAAGCTGTTCTAGCATCAAACCCAGACACTAAGCACAAAAGGCGGAGCCAACTCTTCCATTATGCACAGTAGGTGATAGCCTAGAGCGCAGCAATTTTGGAGGTAGCACCAGGGCACGTGCAGGAGGGAAAGATGAGAGCCTGAAGCAGATAAGAGCACAGAGCAGATCGAGGAAGAGCCATTTAGATCCCTAATCCAGCCCCCTCTCAACTTCCTCATGCAGAGAACAGGATAGGAGGATGAGAGGCTAGAATGAACAGAGCAAAGCAATGAAAAGCCACTCTGCTCCCTAATCCAACCCATCCACTCCTGCTATTTCCCCCCTTCCCGCCTGTCCTGCAGGGCACATGATGGGAAGAGGGTGAGGAAGTAGACAAGAAATCAGTTTTGTCTACTTATTTCCATTTTTAATTTGTTGTCACTCTATATTTGGTGAGGGGGGCATTTCTGCGTTCTGTGTGTAAGTCCAACATGAGGTGATCTGCTAATGTGTAGCTTCTGTGCACTACTAAATCTGAATTTTTAGCTCACCAAGCCAAATAATGTTCAACGGAGTTTACAGCACTTTTAGAATTCAGATGCAATAATTTCCTGTCCCAAAGAGCTTACAATCTAAGTGGGTACCTAAGACAACAGAAGATAAAGCAACTTGCTCCAGGTCAGCAGGAAGTGACAGTGGGGCAAGTGCTTTCCCTGGTTTTCAGCCCATTCCTCTAGCTGCTAAGCCTCTCCCTTTCCTTAGCTGGGAAGAACAGTACTGAGTGTTGTAGGACCTGGTATAAAATAGCATTGCTGCCTTTTCAGAGGGTTGTTACTGTCTGAGTTTTGGGAGTCGGTACTGTTTTGGTATAAAGGTTCCGAGTGACTTTTTTTTTTTTTTTTTTTAACTTCTCCTGCCTGGGAATGGAAGGTGGGGGGGTTTTTTTTTTTCCACTGTTACTGAGGTGACAAAAGAATTTGATATTTTTCTGTATGATGAACAGGACAAGAAAGCATCCCAGTTCAGCCCATTTAATCATTTCAGAGACTACTTTTAACCAATGTGTAGAGACCTTCATTTTCAGTTTTTTTTTTTTCCAGTAGTTTATCAGGGTTTATTATTATGACAAGAATAAAAATGGAAGAAAATCAGTGGAAAAATGGGACTCATTTTTTCTGGGTAAATATCAGCGTTTAGAACAATAAAGCAATATTAAGCAGGTTTTTCCCCCATCACTCACTCAGCAGCATCCCTATCTCTACTCCCATCCCCTGGGATGTCCCTTTCTCTCCCCACACCCCTGCAAATCTCACTCTGCCCCCCCCCCCCCCCAAATCCTGCCACTACAACAGCATTCCTCCCTTACTAGTGGTGGCTCCAGGCTTTTCCTCTCTCCCTCGGCAGCAGCTTACTGAGGCTCCCGTGCTCTGCAGCGCTGAGGAAGAGCTTCAAGTAGGCCTGACCCGCTCAAATGCCGCACTGGCAGCACCAGGCAGCAGGCTCTTCGGCTGCTTGGGAGGAGGGGGAGGCGGGCGCTCGCTCTCCAGTGCCACATCAGCCACACTGGAGAGTGAGCGCTGTTGCTGGTGGGGGGCGGGAGTTGACATGCGGCAGGTGCCTTATCCCCCCGGCTGGCTTCCAGCAGTTCCTGGAGGCTTTGAGACACTGCATCTGCATCTCTGGAGCTGCTCTTGAATCAGTTTAATTATTGGGGTGAAAATTGGTTTAAACCGATGATCACCTTTAGAAAAATCCAGGTATTTATGAGTAAAAATTGGTTTAAACTGAAAACAAAGGACTCTACCAATGTGGTATGGGTTTTTTTATTCATAGAATTTATCCATTTCTAATGTTTTGTTTTTTTGGGTTTGGTTTTTTTTTCAGTCAACCTCCCAACTTCACAGATGACACATTCATTGAACACCATGACGGTTTATATATATATAGATTTATATATATATAAATTTGAAAACTTTGTTTTGAATATAAAGTATGGAGATGATTTTCAAAACTGCATCTTTTGGTTCAAAGTCTCAAATACTTTTGCACCACTTCTCACAAGACAAGTAGGTGCATAACTTTCCCTCTGAACTATGCAGAATGTGGTGGGCAATTCTCAGAAAGCCTTCTTACCCAGGTGACTCTGGATTTACCCATGTAAATGATTTTTGGAAAAGTATGCCCCCCCCTAGGTCCCATTCTGTGTTTTCAGAGGATTGTTAAGGGAGGGATGATGGTGAGGATCATCAATACAGCTGAGGCGGGGCTGACATAAGGGTCTGAAAATTAATGGGAGGGCGAAGGGGAGAAGCAAAAGGTTTACATTTGATTGCCTAATAGCCTTGCACCGGCCCTGGCATTACAAGTCAAACAGATTTCTAACCATTTAAACTTGGTTTATAGCCCTAGTCCTTTGTTTTCAGAATTCAGAGGGCATCCTTAGCATATGGGCAACCAGGACTCATGGCACCCTTTACAATATACCCAATCCCAAGAAAAATACAAGCAACAACCAACTGGAATGTCAAAAAGGCAGCAGCTTTATTAACATAACAATTCACCACAGCTGCCAAAAGTCAAACACAATACCCCCCCCCCCCCCCCCCCCCAAGGATACATCTGCCTCACCCTAGTAAGATGTTCCCCTCCACAATGCCACCAAGCCTGTAACTACTAGCAGCACCGCTCACCGCAGCCTAGCAAGGAGCCCCCTCCATGTGATCGGATCCAATCACATGTATAAACTCAAAGTACACAGCGTCAAGATAACCCGCCACCCATCAGATTCCTCGATATCGCCCCCAAATTAACCATAGCTCTGTTAACTCCGCCATGGGGGGGGGGGGTGTGGCAGGGTAGGTGAAAACCACCCAGCCCCCACCCAAACTAAAGATGCGGCCTAAACAACCAGCTGCAGGACACATTTGAAGGCCTCCTGAACAGCAGTATTAAATAAATCAGTACCAACCCCAGAAAGGTGCACTCCATCCTTTCTATAGAGACCTGGACAAACATCCCAGGACCAAGCATGCATAACATACAAGCCACCATGGGCACCCAACCAAACACCAATCTGCCCATTCAGTTTAGCCCAATCGTGACCCCAAATTTTAGAACCCATACAAACAGGCCTTGGAATAAAATCCAACCAACACAAAACTGTGCCAGGCAACAAAGACATCAAAACAGAAAAGTCCTGTTGAGCTGCATCCAAAGGTTGGCAACAGGACCAATCGCCCAAATCATTGCCCCCAAGATGGATCAGCAATACTGCAGGAGGTGGCCACTTGGATAAGAAGGACCACAGGAATGAGAGCACCTGGTCCCAATGCATCCCGTGGCGCCTGAGCTATCTCACTCACACACCATGCCATGCCAGACGAAGATGAGGGCTATAAGGTCGCTTCACAGCCCAGCAATGAGCTCAAACCACATAAGAGTTCCCAATAAGCCAAATACTCCATTCACACTAATTTGGATCTGGAAAACAAAGAAAATTAACGCAGCAAACAAACCAAAGAACACATGCCACAGTTACAATTTATCCCTTCGCACATAGGATGCAAACACCCCAGACTTCCAGCATCCCATGTGATGAATCACACAGCCAAAAAGGCCAGAATCCGCCACTGAGGTGGCCGCCCCAATGCAAAAGGAATGAGTTCCATATTTACCACTCCCAAGACCAAGGACCCCCAGAGCTTTCTGCAACATTGAAGCAAACCGGTACCTAGTAAGAGAGGTGCAATCAGCATGCACCAAAAGAGGGGTACCACCACATGGGCGCACAAGGAAGTACACGCGGACATTAGAGATGGACAAGTCCGCAACCCTGGCACAGCAGACAAAACAAGCCAGGATCCTTTCCCTGCCTGATCAGCCTTAGACCGGTATATCTTCAGACGCACACTGACCCAAATATGGGCCGCCACCAAAGATCTTCACCATGGCCAAAGTGATATAATCAGACATCAATTCCTTGGACACCGGCCCCCAAGCAAACAGAAATTTTAACACCTTAGAACACCCACTGGTGTAGGAAGTGCACATCGGCGCTGCTATTGATGCCCTCAATTTCCATGCCTCAGGATTCTGTAACACCAAAGAAATCAGGAATCACTGCTCCATCTCGGTCCGCAATTGACACCAGCTTTCGAAACAGACCCCATTTGGAATGAGAAAGAGACAGCAATTTTATTATCAACCCCTGGAACATGACAAGCAGAGGCTGCTAGATACAACTGTAAGCAATGCAAAACAAACTCATGCAATAAATCAACCACCAGAATACACTTCGCCAACAACTTATTGATGACCTGGGCAACCCCCAAATTATTGTACCAGAACACTACTTTCTTGTTTTGCAATCTGTCACCCAAATGACCAAAGCAACAACAATAGGGGCCAACTCCAAGTAGGTAATATTCTTGGTCGAGCCAGCCGCAACCCAAGACTCAGGCCATGCAGCAGCATACCAAGCACCCTGGCAGTAGACACCGAAACCAATTCCCCCAACAATATCGGAAAAGAGCTGTAAATCCCAATTAGAAAGTGACTCCTCTTGCCAAACAAACAGACACTCTGTTAGAAAAGCTCAAAAAGGTGTCCCAAACCCTCAGATCCTCACGTATCCTATGGGTAATCTGAATATGAAGGTGCCATCTCTGAACTCCAGACATCGCTACAGACAACCAATGCAAGAAAACACTGCCAATAGGAAGAGCTCGACATGCAAAATTTAGACTACCCACCAATGACTGCATTTGGCGAAGCGTGACCTTCCGCACCCACAACACACCCGCCACCAGCAGTTTCAACTAGTCTACTTTAGCCAACGGCAAAGTAACAGGCATGCCAAAACTACCCGCCACACTAGGAAAACTAGCCATAATACAAGTACATACCCCAGAGCCAGCTGGCCCTACAAACAAAAAAATCATATACATAATGAACAATACCACCAACACTGGCAACTCAATGAACAAAAGAACTAACATCTTAAAATAAACACAGGAAACAGAGCAGCCCATAGGCATGCACTTGTCAAAATAATACAGGTACTGAAATTGAAAACCCAGCAGCAGGAAACTATCAGGATGAACCGGAAGAAGTCGGAAAGCAGACCTGCTGTGCACCTTGGCCATTAAGGCTTCAGGACCACAACGACGAACTAACTGAACTGCAGAATCAAAAGAAGCATAACGCATAGAACAAAACTCCTTAGGAATGAAATTGTTGATGGAAGAACCCTCAGGAAATGGCAAATTGTGAATCAATCTGAACTTCCTTAGCTCCTTCATAGGGACCACAGCCAAGGGAGACAAAATCATCTTAGTAAAAGGAGGGTCAATAAAAGGACCGGCAATCTTGCTCAAAGAAAGTTTCCCAACCAACATCAGATGCACCACATCCTCCAACTTGGCCACAGAAACAGAATTGGAACCCCCACCATCCAAAGTACCAGCATACAGGATCCGAAAACCAGAAACGATCCCATAAAATACAAGTGGCCGCACGATTGGGATATAAATCCAATCAAGGAACCATAGCAGAGACAACAACAACAGGAGAGGAAGCCCTATCCAGACAAATATTACTAAGCCCCGCGGCAGAACCGGATCAGACCATTCAGGGACATTTTGTAGCGGGGTGACAGGTGGCACACAACAAGCAGATGTGTATAAATTTACAATCGGAGAAGAGGCATCCTGACCTGGTAAAACACCAGTAGACATTGGATGTGCCGGCAGTCAGCAAAGAGCCATATGGAGATGGATCAAATGACCCACCACACTGGCCAAGCCTAAGAAAACACCAAACCAAATTCATAATAGTCCCAGGCACCTTCCCTTCTATACCCTGAAAACCCATAGCTTTGCCCTTCTTCTACTCCTTCCGGTTACCCCGTCTACCTTCCAATAAAGAAAACATATCAATATACTTCCACTCCTTAATTGGTTTCCTATGCAAATGGGAGACTTCCTCTCACATCAAACCTGCGTGCCTCTCCAGGCTGCTGCCAGCTGACCAAACGATCAACCAGCAAAAGCGACCCTGGCAAGCAAGCAACCAACAGAAGCCTACGGCATCTACCTGAACGGACTCCGAGGCAACCCTCGCTGCAGCTGGAGCCTGCACAGCTGCTCTCGGGCTGGATTTCCCCCGAGCAGGCAAGACGCAAGCCCAGGAGGAGCACCGGACCGCTGCTGCGAGGAGCCGCGCTGGAATGCAAAAGGGGCAGTATCACCAGGTACTGCCCCATTTCACTTAGTACACTGGGGCCCAAACAAACAACCAGGATACACCAAAGGAGGATTTTTTTTTTTTAATTGCTTTATTTGTAATTATTTGATCCGGTAGCACGCTCTTGGCCTTCTTTTCTTCCCCCATCAGGAAATGAGGGAGGGCCGTTATGGGAAATCCAAGCTCTAAAAGGTGCAGAAAACGGTTTGCCAGTGGCCACCAACACCAATCAAACATTTGTCTTTCAATCCTATTCATGGCCACGTGTAAGCAGTTCTCGCATGTGATTGTGCCACAACACAACTGACACAAGTACTTTTCACACAAGTGCTTCTGTCAGAATGTCAGTCCGATTCCAAAGCAACATTTCCTCTTACATGAACATTTAGGGGCTGTATAAATGTGACTAGTTTGCAAGCATAGCACTAACAGCACATAATAGCAGGTTGATAATACACCAAAGCTTTCATCCCTTTGTAATTCTGAAGACTTCTCGCCTCCCTCCTGTTGCAGAATCTAATCCCAGAAGCTGAAATTGTTTTATCTGAACACCACTGCTCACATTCAGTGGTCAAAACTCTTTTAGTGTCTCCATCCTATTTTAACATAACTCTCAGCAACCATCAACATTATTGACATTATAGTTTCTTAAATATAACAAAAAAAGAATGACTGTATTATTTGCATTTCTATTACTATGAAATCTAATAAACCTTTTATGTAAGGGCTCGTTCTCTCTCTCTCTCTCTTCTCTAAATAATGCCTCTTAGTTAGACACCTAGCAAAGCCCTTCAGTACTTTCCGTGTTTCCCTTCTGAAGAAGCTCGACGAATGAAAGGTGGATACAGCTCCCACAGGAGTTTCTTCCTTTGCTGATCCGGGGCTGACCATTAGGTGTCGCTAGAAGAGAAGCGGTTGGATCTTTTCCGCCAGCCTCTCTCCCCCTCTTACAAAAACAACACCTGGTCGTGCAAACCATGGCAATTCATAGCCCTGCGAATCATCAGCCTGACCCCAGATCTCCCCCTTAGCAAAGCTGAATAGCACATCCTGGGCCCTGTCTTTCACCCTTTAAAATACTTATGTACTATTTACTGGGGAAAAAAAGTCTTCTTTTTTTTTTTCTCAGTAGCAAGAGTGAAATGCCAGCAATGGAAAAAGCATCTTTACCAACAGTATGTGCAAAACATCAGCCAGAAGTTGGGCAACGACTTTTCTCAGTGATGCTATTTTACGACGGAAATGAAAGATTTTTGATAAATTCACATCCTTTTCCATATTTGTAGTCATCCTTAAGACACATGGGCTTCTGCCAACTTGTTATTTATTTACACGTTTTTTTTTATATTCCATCATTCGGTAGGTTCCATCACAACAGTTTACAACATTTGCATAAAATTTCTAATCCAGTTTCATTTCCTACATTCATACATAAAATACAATAAAGGAAAAGGAATAACATAAGTAAAATTCATTGCAAATAAAAACATGCTTCAAGTATAATAATAATTAAATTAAGTAAGAACAGTAGTTAATATCAGAAATAAAAAATAAAAAAGGTCAAATAAAATTTCTTTATAAAACTAGTAAAACAGATCAGATTTGAAATTAATAAAATAATTCAGTGATAAAGTGAGTAGCTAATGGTATATGTTGTAAATAATTATTTGAGCAGGTAATTAGTGATCTTTTTGCTGATAGAAAGGTTAACTGAATGGTATATCAACTGGGGGGGGGGGGGGGGTAAATGTTAGTGAATTTCAGAGTATGCCTTCCTGAACAACCAGGTTTTAATCTCCTTTTTATAGTCTAAGAACTAATAATGCTCAAGAAAATGAGATATTAAACAAAAAAAAAGGCACATTCAAAATAAAAGGCAAAAAATCATCTCTGTTCTATTTGTACATTTGATTGGAATTTTAAAATCTCAGACCAAATCAAAAACAGCTCCAACCAGTTCACCTTAGGAATGCATTCCACTAAATATACAGTGCATTACTGAAACTTTGTGACCTGGGTTAAGAGGATACTATATTGAAACAAAGCTTACCAGCTTAGAAAGTTGAGTTACTTTATCATGTTAGTAGGAGCTCAAAAGGAAATAGGACATCAAAATCTAGGCACTATCCTTTCTGCATATTACTGAACCTCCAGAAGTTGGACAGGCACTCCATTTCTGTGAATGGCCAGCACTAGGCCCTCTGGTTCCACCTGCTACCATGAAGGCAGGAAGAAAAGCCACCCTTTTACTGAACTGTCACTGGTGACGGGGACCGCCTTTGTCACTTATTTGTGAGCAAGCTGGGGGGACTGTCAGCACCTGCAGCCAGCATTACAGCAGATGCCCTGAAGGAAGGGCACGTGGATGACATCCTCCCAGAAGGACAAGATACAGGACCTAATAATGCCACCCACTGCAAAGGAAATGGAGGGTTTTTGGGGTTTTTTTGCCAACTCACTGGCAGCAAAACTTGAGGGAAATTATAACGCAAAGGGGAAAAAAAACACACTACAATAACCTGAGGGGAAAAAAATACAGGAAAGCTGGTAAACTGGAAAAGTGAATAATCAACTTTCCCCCCCAGTAATTAAGTTCACAATATTTTACTTCAATGATTCTTACATAATGGATATAGTGCTACTTTTTACATCATGTTGTTTCCATAAAAAAGTTTTCTGTCTATGGATTATTTACTGCTGTTCCTATTTGTCATTTCTAAAGCACTACTAGACATATGCAGCACTGTACAGACACTCATAAGAGACAGTCCCTGCTCTATGGAGCTTACAGTTCTTCTGACAACCCATAATGCATCTACTTTCCTTGCGAGATTAACCATAAACATAAAAGAAACATTTGATAAAATGTGGACACACACATGCAAGTTCTATTTAATCATTAGGTAATCACGACTTCGGTTTCTGAAGCTTATTCCTCTAAAAGCCAATAATGTCCGAACTTCCCCCAAAGGCATACTCGAGATTGAACCCAAGTGCCCCAGTGTAAATGAATGCAGACAAAATGGGTTCCATTAAACCAAGAATAGCAACTTCTTCTTTTGCCACACAAGACAAAGAAGCCCGGGAATGGTCTGCGATTCGGGACCGGTGTGTAATTCATGGTTACGACCGATACAGACCCAAGGGTCCCATGTACATGAACTTTTCTTACAGGTGCAAAATGATGAAAGTGGGAGAAAAGTCAACTTAAACAAGGTCACCCCCTTCCACAATGGCAGAGACCAATCAGGAAATGAGGCTGGCACTGGCCCAAGATGGCGTAACAGAGGGGACAAAAAAAAAAGAATTGTGGTGAAAGACTGGCAAAGAAGAAGGGATAGAATGAACAATCTGAAATAAAAAAAGGGTAGTTAACCACCATTTACAATGGAAAGGCTACTTATTCACATAAAAATATCACACAAAAGCCCAGATATGCCATAAACAACTTTTAAGAGAAACTCGCAAAAAAAAAAAAAAAAAACCACCAAAAAACATCTATACTATTATGCTTAAGACCAATCAACCCCCAACCAGCTCAAAACCTTTATATTTAATAGCTGCAATCTTCCATTCCTATTAGCATATACTTCCACAGAAAGGATGGTGAAATTACTGCCAAAGATAATTCACTAGTCTGGGAGGAAGGGGAAGATTCAGAGAAGTTTTAATGCAAAATTAATCTCCAAGCCCAAGACACCCAGTAATCACCTATCTTTTGACAAGCTTTGGCCCTCAAGCAACAAAACAAGCACTTGCTTTCAGTTAAAAGTGCCAGTGATGTACTGCCATGTGCAGAAAAGGCTGAGGGCTGACATGCAAGCATCTCACACTATTTACTATAGAACTAACAAAAATGCCATTGTTTAGACACGATTCTGTTTCCATAACACTGCAATAGCTTCACAAAGCGCCACATCGGAGCAGATGCTGTCACAAATACTTCACACGTTATCCGAGCGAGTGTCGATCCAGACATATCACATGCATATTATTAATTTCATCATCATAGGGAGGGGGGCTTTCCCGACTGCTAGCCCTTTTCTTGTTTTATTATTCGAGTACCCACCGCACATATACAGAAGTCGCCAAACCAAACTGCCATTTACTGGATGTTCTCTCCCAGCCCGATGAGCTTGCTTTCTTTCTCCTCTCTGCTTGCAAAGCGCCCTCTGGAAAACATCTCGACTTCTTTCATTAACTGTTTGGATTTTTTTTTTTTTTGTTCTACTCGCCTTGAACACATCACATGGAGGATGAAAGGTTGGGGTGGGGGGTGGGGGGGAGGCTGCGCGCTGACGGTCGCGAAGGATCACCAGGAAGGATTGGATTTAGCGTGCCAGTGCATTTCACCGAAAAGTCCCCGGGGCTGTGCGCGATGCTCCTCTCCCCCTCTTTTCTTTCTGGCAGGCAGAATCCCACTTGCTCGGGGTGAATGTGAAACTAAGCGCACCTGAAGCAATAGGAAGTGACAGACCTGATCCGCGGCGGCCCGTGGGCACGAGATTCTAAGGCCGAAGTGCCCAGACCTCTCATCGCACCAACTATTCAACTTCCACTGCCTTTCCCACAAGGGCCAAAACATAAAAGCCCATTTCCCCTTCCCCCCCCCCCCCCCCCCCCAGTCTGGAGGCACGTTTGCAGAACACGTTTTCTTCCCTGCTGCTGTTCTTTCCTCGAACAGCAGGGCGAACAAAAAAAAAAAGTTGATTTTTTTTTCCATTCAATTCCTGTTAAAATATTCTTAAACGAATTTATTCAGTTCAAGCGTAAAAGCAAAATAAATACGATCCGTTCGCTTGCCCTTCGTTAAAAAGGATACATACAGGCATAGCCAGAATATTTAAACAAACAGACAAACAAAAAGCTACATGTTCCTGTCACCTTTTGTCAGGCTTGGAATAATAGTTTGAGGCTACCCCAGTACTTACATCATCATCGTATAATAAATATAAAAAAAAAAAAAGCACCAACGGCATAAAGAATTATTCCTTACCGGGATCGTAATCGGGAACGACAGCCTGGTACTGGAGCCCTACTCGCATCCCCCCACCACCTGAGGGGGGGAAACACCACAATTAGACACTCAATCCTCCAAAAAGGGAAGGGACAGGGTGGTAAAGCAAAGCGCGTTCGAGGCTACCCCCTTGGTCTGACCTACCATGCTCCTCATCACTGGAGGAGCCCGAGCTCCCTTCTTCCCAACAGTTGTTGCTATTCCCATTTGGTGCCAAACTTTTATTATTGCCATTGCCGGCGGGGTTATTCCTGCCTCTCCTCTTCCCCGAGCCCTCGGTGCCCTTTTCCAGCATGGCAGGCATG
Source organism: Rhinatrema bivittatum (assembly GCF_901001135.1). NCBI lineage: Eukaryota > Metazoa > Chordata > Amphibia > Gymnophiona > Rhinatrematidae > Rhinatrema > Rhinatrema bivittatum. The sequence goes on along the minus strand of NC_042618.1, from coordinate 39,215,176 downwards.
GGAGAGCCGGAGTTGCGAGACCTGGATCAGTGCCTTCCCAGGCGAAGCCACATACGGTGCTGCGGCCGCTTTAAATTCCCAGCGACGAGAGGAGCCCAACTTTCCGTCTCATCACAGTCCGCACTCACTGCACTGCCACTAAACTACCCAGGCAGAGCGCGGCCCGCAACCTAACCCGCCCCGCCAGGGCCCGCCCACGCGCCGCATGCCCGCGCTCCCATTGGCCGGACGGGATTTTTGGAAACCTCCGGCCTTCCCGATTGGCCGCGGGCCACGACCGTCAAAACCAGCCTGGCGCTTCCGTTTCTCAAGCTAGGTGGAGCCCGCACCGCCTGTACGTGGGTTTGGGGTTTGCAATCTCTACGCTCCGTGATACAGTCGTACAGTATATATAGGCAAATATGAGGACTTTTGCACCTCTTTGGAACGGGGGAGTTTTATTATTCGCAGAGGGATTTTGAAACCTTTCGGATGGCAACAAAATTACAAATTAAGAGGAAAAAAAAAAAACTCTTAGGAAAAAAAAATCTGCCTGTATACATATATATTTATATACATATATGTATGTATATAAATATATATATACATTTATTTCCCTGAAATAAAAATTATATCTGGGACTATTTCTCCCCGCGGAAGGATACCTTCATCCACTGTAGACGTTGTCGAATACAGAATAAATACAAAGAGAGGGGAAACGAGCCCCAAAGTGTGTGACCCCCGAATGCTGGGCTGAAGTCAGACTGCCTGCCCCTCCGACCACCCTGCCCACCCCCACCCCCATATCCCCCCCCTCCCTCCCAAGTCCTGCTGGCCAATCTGGCAACTGACAAAGTCGCCCCTGGAGAGTGAAGTGGTGCATGGCTTTCAAAAGTCATTTAAATGACTCGAGTTAGCCAAATAATGCCCTGGAAAGGACATCTCGTTCCAGGGAGACCTGCCGCCCTCTGCCTGAGGCAGCAGAAGGCGGACGTTTGCCTGAAGATAACAGAAGAGACAACTTCCAAGCGAGCTCTTGTTGTTGTTATTTCTTATTGTTATTATTTCTGCCTCCCTCGGTGGGCAGCCGAAATAAGGAGGGCCGCCTCCCCCAAAAGCCATTTCCCTGTTATCTGAATTCCGTTGTGTGCCAGTTCGGGGCGGGGGGTGGGGGGGTGCTATTTTGTTTCTATCTCTTCGATTATTAAAGTGGTTACTGTGGTTTCGGCGTCTTATCGCTCAGTAGCCTCGTATCAGACAAACCGGTCCCCACCCAAGTTACTGAAATTTAAAAGAGACTGCCGGCGGAAGAAAGAGACTGTTCCACTATGGATGTCCTCCTTTCTTGTCGCAGAGCCTAATCCCGTCCTTGTTTTTACTGTTTATATAAATATAGTATCTTTCTTACCCGAGGGGTCTGGAACAATTTTCTAAAACCTGTTTTCTCTCAGCTTTATTGTTTGTTGATTTTCACCAAACCCTTATCCTATTGTCATTCCCAAAGAACATTCACCACCTTTACCATCATGTTTCATATTTTTAAACACTTTTCTTTTAAAATAAGGTTTAAAACTGCTTAGGAAGGGATTTCAGAAAGTTAAGTCTAATGACTGGAAATCTTAGAATAGAAAAATCATTGTTAATCTGTGAAAATTTTAAAATACAAAAAAGTACAATCTGTACTTAGGACCAAATGTTCAGCCCTTTCAGCCTGGATATAATACAGCTGCTCTTTGATGTATTTAAGCCTTACAAACGCTTCCTAAGCACTCAGTTATGCAAATATTATGCACTGATTGTGTAAACACAAACACAGGGGGTTTAGCACTCTTCGGTCAATCAAATCACTTGACCTTCCCTAGCCATTAAATAATATGACCAAAAAAAAAAAAAAGAATTGTGATTGGTTAGGCAGCAGCATGTGACCAGACGTAGAACTCAGTTAAATGCCCGATGCAAGCTCCGACAGTGGGCATGTGACATATCTTCCTCGTATGCCCCATATTCATGAGAGGCAAAGCTAAACTGACTATAGGTGGCCATTGAGCTGCTAGCCAATGGCAAGCAAGTTTTAATAATGCTTCATAATGACGCAATATGCTTCAGCTCCACTTACATTTCACCTGAGTCAGTGGACTATACAGTAAAAATAAAAAAGACTGAAAATTAGGATTCTTTTTTTTTTTTTTTAATTCCAGGATATATTCTAAAAGGTGAATTGCACGCATACAAATTATCACATGCGTGCACAAATAGCGGATATTTGCGCAATTGCTATTTTACAAACCTCAAACATACACATGCAAGTAATGGTGCACAAACAAATTTGCTCATAAAGGGGTGGGTTAGGGATGTTTTGGGGTGGGGGCCAACATTTATGTTTATAAGATGCTATTTTAAAACCTGTGAATACAATGCACATATTTACACCTGCTAATTATCTGTTGTAAGTCTGAATAGAATTCTTTATAGCCAAATACTGACTGGGTGAAGATTCTGGGGAAAGTGCTGGCTGAAGAACCAGGGGTGTCTTGATGACCACGATATCTTTATTTATTTACTTATTTAAAAGTTTTTCTATACCGCTTATACAAACTATTGCAGGTCTAAGCGGTTACAAGTAAAAACGTTCATAATACAGTTTTAACAAATAAAATAGGCGTTTCAACAAACACAAAAAGAAATTAAGATAAAATTAAGACAAAGTAAACTGTTACATTACATAACAAAATAAAATAGGAAGGCCTTCATGCTTGAGGTAAGCTGTAACAGTTATTTTGAAATCTTTTAAATTTGTAAGTAGTAGGATGGAATTAGGCGGTAAGTTCCATAATGTAGGACCCGCTACGGAGAAGGCGTGTTTTTGACTTAGGTCTAACCTGACTGTTTTGATGTTTATTATTTATTTATTATTTATTTATTTAAAAACTTTTCTATACCGTCGTTTAGTAGTATACCATCACAACGGTTTACAGATAGGCACATAAATAAGTCTGGTTAGGATTATAAATTAACTAGTAGGTGCCAATAGAGTTTCGGTTACATGATTCAAATAATATACGCTATTTGGATTGTGGATTGAAAGTTCTATTTATATGAATAATAGGATATCCATATGAGAATACTGTACTCTTAAATTAATCTTTAGGTATGAGAAAAAATAATAAAGGAGGGATAACTGCTATTTGTTGACTTTTAACAGTGTGCTGGAGTTCTCTTTCTTGTTCGCTAGTATTCCTTACTCTCCACTCTCATTGTGAAAAGCTTTTTTGAAGAGCCACGTTTTTAAGCTTTTTTTAAAGAGTTTTAGATCTTTCATTAGTCTTATTTCGAGTGGTAGTGTGTTCTATAATATTGGACCGGCTAGGGATAGTGCTCTCTCTCTTACTTGCGTCAGTTTTGTTTGGTACCGGTAAGTAATTTTTATCAATCGAACACAAGTGTCGTGGAGGTTGGTAAAGGTGTAAGGAGGAACACAACCATGTTGTTGATGCGCTATGTATTAAGTTATGAATAGTAGATAGGGTTTTGTACTGAGTGTGTTGACAGATTGGTAACCAGTGAAGTTGTTTTAAAACAGGAGTGATATGTTCTCTGCGATGTATATTGGTAAGTAGCTGAGAAGCAGAGTTTTGAATTAATTGGAGAGGATGTAGGGTATAGTTTATGATTTACATCGGATGTAAGAATGTCGGTATATAAAAATTAAAAATAAATAAATAAATAGTCAGGGAAGCCTAGATAAAGTAAGTTACAGTAGTCTAAACTAATTAGAATCAAGGCCTGGAGTTCGGAACAAAAGTCATTTGGATAGAGGAGCGGTTTTAGTTTTTTTAATAGGTGAATTTTGTAAAAAGAGGTTTTTTGTTACAGATTAAATATTGGCAAACTGATGGACTAATTGGTTAAACTAGTAATTTCCTTTATGTGCATATTATAAAATTTGATAATTTACACATATAAAAGCCAGCAAGTGCAAAGGAAAATATGTGAGTTAAATTTCTTTGTGTAAATGATTAAAATTAGGAGCACAAATAGGCACGCATAGCAGATGTCTGCAACATATCCGGCTAAGTGGCAGCTTTGCCACCATTAACATAGTAATGACAGCAGAAAAGGACCAAATGGTCCATCCAGTCTGCCCAGCAAACTTCTTACGTGCCATGCAGTTTACCCCATGTTTCTTTTAAGGGAAACAACTGCTGCTCCGTGCAGTTATTCAATGAGCTTTCTTCTTCAGATAGCGTTGATGTGTTTTGCTTATGGATTGGCCTGAGAAGCAGTCCTGTACTTTTTCACTTATGTCTGCACATCACTACCCCAGACTGAAAAAGTCAGGGTCCATGCTGGTGTCATCTGAATCCAATCCCCTCTTCCTCCCCACCCCCTGCCCCCACCACCATCAAAGTGAAGAGTGATGTTGTAGTTGCATCAAAAACATCAAGGCTTATTGGTTAAGGGTAATAATCCCTTGCCTTCTGATAAGGGTTGTAATTGCTGCTCCGAGCACATTACCCCCATGCTTAAAAGTTCCCCAAACTGTAAAAGCCGGGGCCCTTATTGCTTGCTGTCTGAATCCAACTCCCCCTTTCCCCCTGCTGTTGAAGCAGAGAGCAATGTTGCAGTTGCCTTAAAAGTATCAAAGCTTAAGAGTAGTTAACCGTCACAATAGCAAGTTACCTCCATGCACCCTTTCTCTTCATTTCCATCCTCTAGCCTTTAGGGATCCACAGTGTTTATCCCATGCCACTTTTAATTCTTTGATTGTTTTCTTCTTCCAGGCATCCACCACCCTCTCCATGAAGAAATATTTTCTGGTATTTGTTCTGAGTCATCCGCCCTGGAATTTCCTTTCATGACCCCTAGCCCTACTGATTTCTTTCCTGCAGCATTAAAACTGGTATTTGAAGGTCTGTATCATATCTCCTTGTACCTCGTCTCCTCCAGGGTTTACGTATTCAGATCCTTCAGCCTCTCCTCATAAGTCTTCAGATACAGACCCCACACCATTTTGGTTGCCCTTCTCTGGACCGCTTCCATCCTCTCTCTATCCTTTTTGAGATACGGGCTCCAGAAGTGAACACAATACTCCTCGTGAGGCATCATCAAGGACCTGAACATGGACATTATCACCTCCTTTTTATTACTGGTTATTCCTCTCTCTATGCAGCCTGGCATTCTTCTGACTTTAGCTATCGCCTTGTCACACTGCTTCACCACCCTCAGATCAGCAGACACTATCACTCCAAGATCCCTCTCTTGGTCTGTGCACTTCAGTCTTCCACCCTCCATCACATAAAACTCTTTTGGATTACTACTTCCTAGATGTATGACTCTGCACTTTTTGGCATTGAATCCCAGCTTCCAAATCTTCAACCACTCTTCAAGCTTTCTTAAATCACTTTTTATTCTCTCTACTCCTTCAGGCATGTCCACTCTGTTGCAGATCTTAGTATCATCCACAAATAGATAAACTTTACCTTCTTTCCCTTCTGCAGTGTCGTTCACAAATATATTGAACAGAGCTGGTCCCAATATCGATCCCTGTGGCACTCCACTTAACGCCGTTTTCTCTTCCGAGTAGGTTCCATTTATCATTAACCACTATATCCTGTCCATCAACCAGTTTGTAATCCACTCCACCACCTTGATGTGGACTCGCAAGCTTCTCATTTTATTCACAAGCCTCCTGTGCAGGGCCATATCAAAATCTTTTTTTTTTTTACATTTTTTATTTTGCAATTTCAATAACACAAAACATTATTACGTGTTCAGCAAATAAGCATAGTATTTCCATTATCAAAATCTTTGTTGCAATCCAAGTAAATCACATCAAGTGCTCTTCACCCAATCATAAAAAAAAAATCGCTCAGATTTGTCTGACAGGACTTTCTCCTGGTGAATCCCTGCTGCCATGGATCCAGCAACTTACTGGATTGTAGTTGTACAATTGCTGTTTCTGTTCTTGCTGAGTAGATATCACCTCTTCTCCCAGCTCCTCAGCACTAAGGTGCTGGCCACTTTTTAAAAGTTCAGAATTGAATCTTCAAGGCCACTGGGGGGAAAACTTTTGTATTCAGGGCAGAAAAGATTCATCTCTGCCCAGCTCACATGTTACAGTCTGCCAACACTCTGGGGTCGTTTTTCCTTTGTTCCACAAAAGCGTGCACCCTGGCATCTCAGATATGCCAATACCCAAATGGCTCCTTCTTACAATTCCCATTTGAGAGTCCTGTTGGAGGCTCTCTGAACACCCTCCCTATTTCTCAGGCATTTTTTACTCCTGGCTGCTTTCTTAGTCCTTGAAGTCTCTCAAAACCTCTACCAGATCCTAGTACACGTCCTATTAGACTGAAACGCTTACAGCCTCCCAGAAGGTATGGACAAGATCATGCCATGTTCTGGAGGAAATGGATTTAATTAAGTTAAGGCTAAGGGGCCTTACACATGCATATCAAATACAGAAACCATATTTCACCTATGTGACAGAGCTTGTGGCTTTTTTTCCAGTTTAATGTTTTTGTAAGGGTGTCCCAAAAGTGTGCCTTGATAATTACATTAGTGTCTTCACATACTGGAGTAAAACGACACTCCCCAATGGCAGGTGTCTTGTAGGGAGAGCTGTGCTATAAAACTGAGGAGCCCAGTTTAGCTTCATATTCTTTCTTTCAGTCTTCTGTCCTAGGACGGTGATTGGGACTCAGTGGAGGAGTTCTCAAGCCTCCAGGATCAGGTAGTCTTCTTGAGGTCCAAGAGGATCCTGAGAGTGAGAAGACCATGAAGAGGAGTTAGTCCCATGCTCTTAGTATACACTGAATTTTAAGAAGTGAAGTTTCAGGCTGGAATCATTCTTTATTGTATTTTGTTTTTATTGCATTTTAATCTTCTGTAATTTGATTTTCTGTATTTCCTTGATAAAATGCTTTATTATTCCTTGTCCAGGGCACTTTTGTGATGGGGGTGAGTAACTGCTCCTTGGTGTACCTAAATATATGTTGAGATCATCACAGATGATCCAAAACTCTGCTGCAAGGATATTAGCCGAGACCTCCAAATTTGACCATATCTCTCATTTTAAAATCATTACATTGGCTAACCACTGAATGTAGACTTCAATATAAAATTCTGGTTCTAATTCATAATGCTGGAAGCCATGATGCTCTGTTTTTTATTAATTCTTTTTAAAAATTCATTGACCAGTGAGAAATCTAAGATCAGAGGGGGCAATGCCTTTTTGACATCCCAAATCAGCATAGAATAGGGGTGTGCATTCATTTTGAACTTAAATGTAAAACGCAACTTCTTTTTTTTTTTTTAACTTAAAAAAGTGATGAGGCGAAAACGATCGGATTTCCAACTTATTCAACATAGCTATGTTGAATAAGTTGGAAATCGCGATTGTTAATCCTAAATAAAAATGTAAACCCCTCACCCTCCTTAATCCCCCCCCCAAGACTTACCAAAACTCCCTGGTGGTACAGCAGGGAGTCAGGACGCCATTTCTGAAATCCTTTGCGAGGAGCACGTGACGTCGGCGTCACGTCGGAGTGACGCGGCATCACGTGATTCCCCGCGCGATCGCTCCGGGACCCTCGTTGCACCCAAAAGGAACTTTTGGCCAGCTTGGGGGGGCCTCCTGACCCCCCCAAGGGTTTACATTTTTATTTGCACGTATGGACATAGACTCAACTTATGGAATTCTCCATATGTCCATATTGACCGCAAATGGGACCCCCTTTCGACTTATGGACTTATGAACATAAACTTTTGCTCTGCACATCCCTAGCGTACAATCAAGTTGGCAGACTCATGGGATAAATTATGATGTGGAATAAGTTACCTTTCACTTTACATAATCAGACCTGCTATAAAACTTTCAAGAAACATTTTAAAACACATTTATTTGAACTGCATAGTTCTAGAGCTTAATATTCAAGCTTTGTTAATGTTCTGATTATGCAGTAATTGATTTTTTAAGAAAATGTTTGTAAATATTAGAATAGCAATTTATGCTGGTTATTATTTGTTATATGTTTTTGTTTGTATGTATTTTTAATGACATAGTTATATTATGTTTGATTGTTTTAACTATTTTTTGCTGAAATTATGAATGTTTACTTGGAATCCGTTCTGAACTTTGGATAACACAACAAACAAAATTTTTAAAATAAATACATGTAATCTTTTAAATAGAGAAATAAGGGCTGCCAAGCTTGAGAACATAGTTCGGAGTTGCTGCTTAAGAAGAGTCAGCAGGAGCTGGAAACCAGAGATCTGTACACCATTAACCAAGTAGCAATCCAGGGAAAGTCCCAGGATCGAAAGCATCTCTAAACAGTACCCTGTGAGGAAGAGTTGGAGGAAAGAATTCCCTGATGCAGAACATTTCTGTGACCGTCTAACTGTTGACTGCTTTTGGATTTTGATTCCTATATGGATTGCACTAGAGAGATACAAGTGCCCCAAATGCTAGACTGTCTTCTTGCATCAATTACTCAAGTAAATAGATTTATTTTGGAAGGACCCCATCCTGGTGTGGTTGTGTGGTTTCTGTATACTGAGAGGTAGCAGAGGACATTCCTGCGGGAAATCTCTTTCTCCCTGTTGGGAAGGACCCAGGGAACTTGGGGTGTTTAGTTGCTTCACCAAATTCAACTGTGCCCATTGGGGTAGATTTTAAAAGGTTCACGCGGTTCCTGGCGCACATACATGGATGCGCAGATTTTATAACATGCGCGTGCGAGGGGGGGGGGGATTTTAGTAAATTTTACACAGCGACGAAATCGGGCCTTCCCTCCCAGTCCGCTCCAATTAATGAGCTGACTGGGATGAAACTTCCCTACCCCCTACCTAAACTCCCTCCCTCTTCCCCTCTCCTCTCCTCTCCTCCCCACTCCCTAAATCCTTCCTATCTATCCTTTTTTTTTTGTTGCTTTTGAACTTACTTCAGGGCCGGAGCTGAAGTAAGTTGCGTGCCAGCCGGCTGCCAGCACTCAAGTCATTGGGACAGTGTACAATGGCGCTCTCCCGGCCCACCCCCTGCCCTACCCTTCCCCCAGACCCCGCCCCCCCCAGACCCCACCCCCAGTCCGCCCCTTCGGAGAGGCCCGGTACTTGTGCACGTACCGGGGTTTACGCGCGTGGCCGGGCCTGTTTTAAAATGCGCGCAGCTCGCGCAAGGCCCGGTCACACGCGTAAACCCCCAGTTTTACGCACGCAGGCCTTTTAAAATCCAGCAGAACTAGAGTTATACAAATCTGGGTGGAGGTTGCTGCTACATGATTAACTTTAAGAGTTCAGTAGTGTGAAAGGGTAAATTCATAGGACCTTCTTTTCTAACAGAAAATATAAGCCCTTTTACTTCAAAGAAAATATTTTTTTGCACACAGACATGACAGAATGGAAATTAATCCATATGTTGCATGCGAAAAAAAATCAAGACAAAGGCAATATCAAGCAAGTGGCTTTGGACACCTTCTGCATGAAACTCTTAAGCATAAAAGTGGGATGTGCAAGCCAGTAATGTCACAAAGGAAAATTGGTGTAAAAAATATTTCATTTGTCTCTGATGTTTAATTTGGGATTTATATAGTGCTCTGCAGCAAATTACATACATGCAGGTATAACAAATCCCTGGCTCCAAAGAGCTTCCAATCTAAGTGGGTACCTGAGGCAACAGGAGACAGAGTGACTTGTCCAAGGTCACGAAGCGCAGCAGTGGGAGAAGCACGGTTTGAATGCATATCTCCCCGTTCCCAGTCCCTTACTCTAAGCACTAGTCCACTGGCTCTCTGTCTTGCACACTTATTGCTCCTTTTTTTATCCTCTCCACCCTGTGATAGCTAGCTCAGCCGAGAGATAATTGAGATAACATAGCTGGTCTGTGACTGAACCTTGATGTCGCAAGCCAAAAACCGAGGGCACATACTGAATATAGGGCCTGCTCTCACTTTTATAAAATTACATTAGTGTATACATTCATGCTTTTGTATCCAGTTGGTGCTTCAGTTATGCATGCTGGGGATCCATTTTTTGTGCAGGAATTTGCCACAAATTGGCAGATGAGGTAGACATACCATTTTCCAGTCTGGGTTAATCATGCTGTATGAGATCCTCTGATAAAAACCTCATGTGAATTTTCATTTATACTGCATTTTTTTCATTAAACAAATATCAGGTTTCAAAATTCCTACGCTTTAGGTATCCCCTCAGCATGTTTGTGTGTGTATGTGTATGTATATATATATATATATATACACACACACACATGCACACTAATAGTTTTTAAAGAAATCTGAAAATAGATGAATGCATGTATAAATGTGTGAGAACAGAGGATAGCTATGTCTAACTGTGACTATGTGCTGCGTATAGTCTGAATACAAAGGAAAAAGCAGTGCCGGAGTAGAGTAGGAGGCAGCTGGGAAGACTGTACCTAGCAGTATGGAGAAAGACGGCAGATTGCTTGAACACACAGGGCAGGGTAGCAGTGAAAGAATAGGAGAAAATTGAGTCGGGGAAGAGAGGATGCTTTGGTGGCCCTCACAGCATATTTGGTTACCAGGACTGGTGCAAGGGTATCAGGCACCCTAGGTGAATCTCCAGCTTTGCACAGCCCCTCCCCCCCACAAGATTTTGATAATTAAACTCAACAGTCATGATGACCCCCCCCCCCCCCACTACCACATTTCCAGAACAATCCTGAAAAAAAACACTTAACTGTAAATCATGCTTTTAAATATTAAATCTAGTTTTATATATATAAATCATGTTATACTGTCTGATGAATGCATCATCTGTGATTTTTGGGAAAAGACTGCAAAAAAAAAAATCAAGAAATACATACATTTATAAATGAAAAAAAATTCAGACTGCACTGGCTGCAGGTAATCTCTGAAATGGCTGACAGGCTTGAACTCTGATGTATCCCCTTACGAATACTAACTGTAGAAAAATATTCAGATTTTGTTGTCACCTCAGTAACAATGATACCAGCTCCTTCCCATTTATCAGGCAGTTTGTGAAGTAACACAAGACTGTAGGAAAGTGACTCAAGCCATATAGCATATATCATCATAGAATTCATTGCAAAATACATGAATCTGGACTCCCCTGCTATAATCCTAGGAGATTTCAACCTGCATGTTGACAACACCACACTCACAACCAATTGTGAGGCCTTTCTCACCACCATGTCAGCTATGGGATTCAAGCAGATCATCAATAAGCCTACCCACAAAGCTGGCCACACTCTGGACCTCATTTTCACAAACTCTGGCATCAAGCACTCGTCCCCCCCTGCATGTGCGCAGGTCCCCTGGTCAGATCACGCATTAATCTCCGCCACCTTCACTATGACAGAAACCCGTAACACACACCCCATTCAATCGTCGTTTCTCTGCAGTAGATACTGCTCTTCCGATGACCTCAGTAACCACCTGGCTAAAGAACTACCGCACATAGACCTCTCTGACCCCCAACTCAGCCCTCCGATCCTGGAGCAACATCACAGAGACAGTTGCAAACAAACTATGTCCACTATCGACAAAAAAACTTAACGCCAACTCCCCTAAAAGACAACCATGGTTTACCAATGAACTCCGAAAACTCATGCAAAGCCTAAGACAGAAAGAAAGCAAATGGCGCAAAGCCCCTTGCCCCAGCACACTATCCACCTACAAACTCTCTCTCCACCACTACAGGAGCTCCACCCTAAGATCAAAAAGAGATTTCTACGCTCACAAGATCCACGACCTGATCTTCGACGCTAAAGCACTATTTTCTTATGTATCCGAACTAACACAAACTATCGCACCAACTATCCCTAACGACCAAGCACAATCCAAAGCTGACGAACTGGCTCTTTTCTTCCAAAACAAAATCTCCAACCTCTTTACGCACCTCGCACCTAGCCCCATCTCTCCTACTAGCTCATATCATCTCCTGAACAAAAGAATCTCCCTTGAATCATTTGAACCCACCACTGCTGTAGAGATCCAATCGCTACTAAAGAAAATGAAACCTTCCTCCCATCCCTTTGACCAAATCCCAATTAAACTTCTCCTGCTAATACCTGACACCATTTCCAAACCTCTGGCTGATATCATAAACTGTTCATTATCTCGAGGAATTTTCCCAGACGCCTTAAAATTGGCCTCGCTTAAACCTCTCCTAAAGAAACCGAATCTGGATCCAAAAGATCCCAACAATTTCTGCCCTATTTCCAATCTTCCTTTTATAGCCAAGATTATGGAAAAACTGGTCAACTCGCAACTCTCCGATTACATTGAAGATCACAAAATACTGTACCCTACCCAATACGGGTTCCGCAAGACATTGAGCACCGAAACCTTACTCATATTTCTGACAGACCACCTCATCATGGGCCTGGACAAAGGACAATCCTTTTTACTGATTCTCCTTGACCTCTCGGTGGCTTTTGATACCGAAACCATTCCATCCTCCTCAACCAATTGTCGAACATCGGAATAACTGGAACTGCCTTTACATGGTTCAAAACGGGGGGACTGACCTGCTCGTGAGGAGGCAAGGAAGGATTTTTCCAACCCGGCTGTCCTTTCCGGAAAAAGTTAAAAAGATCTGACTTTTTTGTTCCCGGAGCTGTGGAGGAGGGGCGTGACGTCATATCCGCCCTGCATCGGGACACTGCCTATAAAATCTGGCTTTCTGTGCCGAGAGAGTGGGGACTGACCTGCTCGTGAGGAGGCAAGGAAGGATTTTTCCAACCCGGCTGTCCTTTCCGGAAAAAGTTAAAAAGATCTGACTTTTTTGTTCCCGGAGCTGTGGAGGAGGGGCGTGACGTCATATCCGCCCTGCATCGGGACACTGCCTATAAAATCTGGCTTTCTGTGCCGAGAGAGTGGGGACTGACCTGCTCGTGAGGAGGCAAGGAAGGATTTTTCCAACCCGGCTGTCCTTTCCGGAAAAAGTTAAAAAGATCTGACTTTTTTGTTCCCGGAGCTGTGGAGGAGGGGCGTGACGTCATATCCGCCCTGCATCGGGACACTGCCTATAAAATCTGGCTTTCTGCGGCGCGCAGTCGACGCCGGCGCGCTGCCTAAGCCGCGCGCGCCGAAGGGGCGCGCGGCTTTGTATGAGGGTGACCAAGGAAGGAATCATAAACTTCTAACAACTTAAACCTCACGAGGTTAAGTCCCTCAGTGAAAGAGCCTATTCATCATTAAGGGTATGGTGAGTAGAACCCTCAATTTGTTTGCAAAAAAAAAAATTTTTCATTGAAATATAAATGCCGCATTCAAAGAGAAAGGGGAAAGTACGTGATGGTTCCTCGACTCCATGCATGTCAACCCCAGTGCAGACAACAATAAGGGAGTTCTACCCCGCGGTAGGGGCTTCTCCAGGAGGGTCAGCTGGGATATCGGAACAGGAGCAGTTGCCGGATCCCTTTGACGAGACATCTTTGAGCCCTGGAGCACCAGAGACTCCCCCCCCACCTGCTCATGACAGAACGGCAAGCTCTGTGGACTTCCCGGGTCCGATGTTGTCCCTGAGGAAGGAAACGGTCGAAGGAGGACTTGTTGTTAAAATGTCGGGGCAAAATCAGGGCGACGGTGTTCTGTCTGCCCTGAAAGAAATTAACATCGGGATGGCGACGGGAACAAGTAGTTCCCCTCAAATGTCCATGGAAGGGAGTGAACAGAGTGTGTTGGGTAAATTAGAAACTAATTTTCTGAGGTTGCCATCAAATATACCACAAGTTACATTACTAAATAAACCAGATATAGTGACCCTGGATGTTCTGTGGAATGCTGTATCAGTTATTGAGAAAGCTATTGTTTCTTTGACACAAGCTTTTCAAAGCTTCCAGGACCAATCCAGTGTTGTTAATCCGGTGGTTTTAGCAAATTCAAATAAGATACAGGAATTGGATAATAAGGTATTACAAATAAATGGAGTGCAAGCTGGCCTAATTCAGGGGGAACTAAGGACAGATAAAAGAATTGAATATCTGGAAAACAATCTAAGATATAACAATCTTAGATTGATGAATTTCCCTAAATGTAAAATAATTTCACCCAAGGAGCAATTTAATAAATATTTAAAAGAGGTCTTATCTTTTTCCTCAAGTAATTTACCTTCAATTTCTAAAATATTTTTCCTCCCTGAACCAAACAAGAGAGGTGATAGGAAAACAGATGGAGAAACGGTTAGACAAAACTTAGAAACGTTTTCTCCATTAGAAGATCTATCTGCTTTCCTAGAAACCCCTCAAGAAGAACAGATTGAGCGGAGGGGGATATTATTAGTTACATTTAATATATCAGTTGAAAGAGATAATGTATTAAAAACTTTCTATAAAAATAGAAATAAAATGTACTTGGGTGAAAAGATATGGATGTATCCAGATATTATTAGATCAACTCAGATACGCAGGAAGAAATTTTTGAATTTATGTCCTAAAGCCCGCTCTATGGGCACACAAATTTTAATAAAATTTCCTTGTAAGTGTTTGTTAACATTAAATAATACTAAGTATATTTTTATGGAACCAGATCAGTTGGAAAAATTCCTCAATTCAAAAAGTGAAATTACTCCCACATCTGAGAACACTGGTGATTAAATTTAAATAACCCAACCACCCTTATGTTTTCAATATTATTAGGGTAAAATTTATTATTAAAATTGCTCCCATGGTTTTCTTTTGAATTAGGCTCTTTCAGTTTCATAGTACATGGAAGGTGAGACATTATATTGCAGATAAGCTGTGTATTAGGTTTCTTTTTTTTACTTTTTTATTTTTCTGGGAAACAAGTTGTAATACTACAGTTGTTGCAATATGATGAACCTGATTTGTAAGGTATGTGATCCTTATTTGTAATTTAAAAATTTAATAAAGAGATAAATACATGGTTCAAAACATTCCTCAGCAACAGAGGTTATAAGGTCAGAATCAACAATAAAGAATCCCCCCGTTTCAACTCCTCACTAGGAGTTCCTCGAGGTTCCTCCCTTTCCCCCACTCTCTTCAACATATACCTTCTTCCACTATGCCAGCTGCTAACCAACCTTAAACTAAATCACTTCCTATACGTCGATGACTTGCAAATCTTGATCCCCATTAAAGAATCCATCACTAAAACACTCGAATACTGGGAAAACTGCCTCTGAGAGATTAACCTCCTCCTCGCCAGCTTGAACCTGATTCTAAATTCAGCTAAAACTGAACTCCTCCTCATCTCCCTGGAAAACAGTAATATCACTCAAAGCACACCATCTAATATATTCGTCACCCACGCAAGAGACCTAGGAGTATTAATCGACAACCACCTGAATTTAAAAACATTCATCAATCACACAACCAAGGACTGCTTTTATAAACTGCAGGTACTAAAAAGTATCAGACCACTCCTTCACTGTCAAGACTTTAGAACTGTCCTCCAAGCTGTAATTTTCTCCAAGATAGACTATTGTAACTCTATCTTACTAGGTCTCCCTTCCTCCTCTATCAAACCTCTCCAGATGCTCCAAAATGCGGCAGCCAGAATCCTGACTAACACTAGAAGAAGAGACCACATCTCTCCCATTCTCAAAAATTTACACTGGCTGCCAATACATTTCAGAATACTCCACAAGACAATCACCATCATCTATAAATCCATCCACAACCAAGCCCCTCTTATCCTTCAAATCCCGCTCAGACCACATACCTCATCCAGACCCATTAGAGAAGCCTACAGAGGATCACTGCATGTCCCCCAAACCAAATCTACTCATCATATAGCATTCAGAGACAGGGCCTTCTCTACAGCGGGACCATCTATATGGAATGCCATTCCCCCTGATCTTAAACAGGAACCATGCTTACTCACTGTTAGAAAAAGGCTTAAGACATGGCTGTTTAAACAAGCCTTTTCCGAACCTAACTGAATCATCGCTACAACTATTGAAAGACTTGACAACACTTTGTAAATAATTGCTCTTCCTACTGATAAGTTACTCTAGCTTTGTCTTCCTCTTATCCCCGTTCTAACTCCCATGTTTTATTGTAACTTCTTTACTTCTGCCACTTATTTATTTATTTATTTATTTATTTAGCACTTTTATATACTGATTTTCCAGTAACAGAATTACTAATCAAGTCGGTTTACATTCTAAACAATAACCATGACAAGAGGATGTCTTACAATAAACAGGTAGATTGAACTTGGATTAACAATTAACACTTGTTAATTGTTCAAGGTTACTACACCCCCTGTTACTTGTAAACCAGCATGATGTGATTGTATCACGAATGCCGGTATAGAAAAGCTCTAAATAAATAAAATAAATAAATATAGCAAACCTGCCATATAAAACAGCCCTAACTCCTAGAAATCAAATAGCCACAGGTCCTACATATGAAAAATCAACACTGTAAATATTATACCAGGCCCTAGAATGCCGGTACTATTACTACTACTATTACTATTAAACATTTACATAGCGCTATAAGGCGTAGGCCACACTGTATACACTGCTGCCAGAGCAACGCTGGTTGCACCAGGAGCAAGACGATTGTTTCAAACTCCCAGCTGCAGTAAGGGGTCTGGGGAGTTCCAGACAGACCAAAAGAGTTAGGGTTGGATTGATGGAGGAGGGTGGAAAGGGAGGTTATTGCAAGGGATCTTTATTAGGAGAACAGTTTGACAATTCAGGAGGACGTGGGGAGGGGAGAGTAGGGGCCAGTGGAAGCACTAGAGGGGAACTAGACGACCGCCTAGAGTGCCACAGGTTTGGGGGTGGCTGGTTACTGCTTCCGCTGGCCTTCCTCAGAATTGTGGAAGGAGCACCTGCGACATTGGTGGCAGCCACAGAAGCCACGGTGATCGGGCCTCCTTCTTCCCACCCACGGGGACTGAAAGAGAAAGTGTGTTGTGGGCCCGCTTGGACATGAAGAAGGAGGCCCAAACTTTGCAGCCATAAGGAGCTATAGATATGGGCCTTGTGGGGCCGGAGGAAAGGACTCCGAGGTCACAGCATTGCAGCATCAGCCAGGCTTTCCTGGTTTTGAAAAAGCAGAAGCAGCTTTGGTAGACCCTCCCCAGCTGAAGAGAGGAGCAGCAGTGGCCGGGCCCATGGGGTTAAAGAGAAGAGCCATGTCTGCTCCACAAGGAAGAGATAAGAGGCCTCCTGATGCAATGCGGGCTCAAGAAGAAAGCTGCTGCTGTTCCCTGCATGTTCATGGGAGAGGAAAACAAAGAGCATATGTATGTGAGCATGTGAGAGTGCATAAGTGTGTGTGTAAGCATGTGATAGAACATATAGGAGCAGATTTTCAAAGGGGTACGAGTGTAAGATACGCGCGTACCCCCCGAAAGCCTGCCCCAACCTCCCCCTGCACACGCCGAGCCTATGTTGAATAGGCTCGGCGGTGCGCGCAAGCCCCAGGATGCGCATAAGTCCCGGGGCTTTGCTGGGGGGGGGGGGGGGGTGTCGGGGGGCGTGTCGCGGCAGCACGTCATCCGGGGGCGGGGCCACGGGCGTGGTTCCGGCCCTGGGGTGTTTCTGGGGCGTGGTTGAGGCTTCCGAAACTGCTCCTGGGCCGGGGAATCGCGCAGCTGGCAGGCGTAACTCTTCAAACAAAGGTAGGGGGGTTTAGATAGGGCTGGGGGGGGGTTTAGGTAGGGGAAGGGAGGGGAAGGTGCGGGGAAGGTGCGGGGGGGGTGGAAGGCTGCCGATTTTGCATAGCTTTGCGCGCGCTGACCCCGGATTTTAAAGGATACGCGCAGCTACGCGTGTATCTAATAAAATCCAGATTCCTCTTGTTCACGCCTGGTGCGCGAAGAAAAGTACGCGCAGGCGTACTTTATTAAAATCTACCCCATAGTGTGTGTATGTGTGTCTGAAAGAGCAAGTGGGGAGGAGAAAGCCTGTGTGTGTGTGTGTGTGTGAGAGAGAGAGAGAGAGAGAGTGAGCATGTACGTTGGATAATTTGTATGTGAGAGATAGAGAAAGAGGTTAAAGTTTGTGCATCCCTGCTGCCCCCCCCCACTAATCCACAACAAGCTCAGATTAGAAATCAAAAGTTGGAGAGCAGGGGATTATTTTATCCTTATTTGATGTCTCTAATATTTTGAAATATTTTAATGGTATTTGGGAAAGATTTCAAAATTTGTAGAGCCTTTAATTACTGTATGTTATTGTATTTGTCCACTGTTTTGAAATATTCATTTTATTAGTATGAACTTACTATTATGATTCATGATTTATATTTCTTGTTTGATTATTTTGAGGAATAGTGATTTTTTTCCAGTTACATTATATACATTGTCTGGCTTGTTGCAGTTTACAGTTCAGTTTTTATCTACAGATTTCTATTTATCTTTTATGTCTTTTCTGTATTCGGTGAGGGTGTGTCTGTATCCTGCATGTGTGACCAAGGTGAAGTATTCTGATAGGGTGTGGTTTCTCTGTAGGGATCTATAGCTACTTGGCTTGTTCTGTTTTCCTAATAGGATGTTTAATGGTGTTTTAGAATTTGGTGTAATTGCAGTGCGACGGAGTGCCCCTATTTTTCTCCTTTAAACCTATGCAGGTCCAGGCTAGATGCCTGGTCCACCTTAATTCTCATTGAGGGAGAATGCTATATAGGAAGGTCCCTGCTAGGAAGGGAGAATCCTGAGGGCGGGACCAGCTGGAGGGCAATAAGTTTGTGAGCCCAGCTGGGATCCAGAAGCCCCGTGTCTCCAGGAGCAGGAGCTCCTGACCCTCTCTGGGAAGTTTTGTGTTGTAAAGAGTACTGCAAAAGGTAAGCAGTTATTGTGGATATTATTTGCTGTTTAGGTTAATAAAGTGAAATTGCATGAGAAAGAGGCTGGAGTCAGCGGGCTTAATGCTCTAGCCCACACGATATTGCTCAGCCATCCTCACAGTAGGGTTGTTACTGTTTGAGTGCTGGCAGTCAGTGCTGTTTTGATATAGGAGGCCCAAGGCCACACCCAACATCTTACAATAGACCTAATACCAAATGGGTTCCAAGTGTCTATTTTTGCAGAGTTTTCTGGTTGGCACCACGTCAGTGCATGTAACAACAGCATGTGTATTGTATTTTTACCTCAGAATGTTCTTTTCATGTAAATTCTGTTTTTATAAATGCATAATTTTAAATTGTGTGTGGGGAGGTTGGGGAGAAGAGGGTGCCAGGTTGTAGGGTTTGCCCAGGATGCCCAATACCCTTGCACTAACCCTGAGGGAGAGGGAGGTTTATGGAACCTGTAGCTCATAATGATTTTGAAATGTTTTGGGAAGCCCGGGAGATGGCGGGCCGGAATTAGGCCAGCAAGCCCACTCGGGATTTTGTGGTTTTATTTTTACTAACGGTAAATCAAAAAATAGTAGGGCTATATTTAGTCCTATATAGCCTTTGGAGGTTTACATATATGTAACTGTCAACATTGATATTGTGGTATTTTATATGTTTTAATTATGTATGTAGGTTATTTGTTTTATTAGGTACGTTCCAATGTTCCATTGAACACGGCTTTGGACAGCCCCTACTGGAGGAGAGGAAGCGGCTAATAAGTCATTTAATTAAATAAATAATCACTACTTAATCAGCTATATTCTTTGAGTATTTAGCCAGTAAAGGTTAAAGTTATCCGGAACATTAACCCTGCGATTTGTCACATCTTGAGACAGCCGAGTAAGTTATTTGGCTAACTCAGCTCTACCCTGGAATGCTCCAGAAACGCCTACAAGTTATGTGGATATATTTTACCCAGACAATGACATCAAATGTATCCGATAAATGCTGGTAATATTAAGCAGTCAGCATTTATCCAGAAGTTTAAAAAATGATCCAGATAAATCCTTCTAATATCAACTTCAAAGGGATTAAAAGCGCTGGTGGCTCTGTGAATTTGTGTGGCTGTGAGGATGCATTGTTTATGCTGTGACTGCTGCTGCTCTTTGCACCGCCATCCCCCAGAAACTGGCTGGCACTTTACGTGATTGCCTAGTTTGCCAAATGGTAAAGCCAGCCCTGACAGTTACATGATACACAGCGCTTCTCGGGAACACGGAAAATGAGGAGAGAGTGCAGTGAGGGAGTGGCAGCAAAGAGCCGGATCATCTTTTGAGCAGCCCCTGCAAGTGTCAGAAGCAGCACATAGCCGGGGAAGCAGTAACAGCTGGCAGCAGAGCAGGTACCAAGAGCGCAAGGGAGGAAAGGCAATGCCTAGCAGGATACCAGCAGGAGCGTTTGAACCCACACCAACAAAAGCATAAGAGGCAGATTAAGATTTGCTGGTGCCACAGGCACAAAGAACACTCAGTGAAAGCACAAATAGATCCAAACATATTAACACATAATCTGTGTTTTCCTAGGGCCCATTAATTGGCCAGGGCTCCTGGTCACAGATGCTGTGGGCCTGTTTGTTAATCCACCGCTATTCTCTGACCAACAGGACAATGTAGACAATGCAAACAAGAAAATTAAAAAAAAAAAAAATCATACAAGGAACTTATCTACGCAATATGAGTCATACATGCTAGCAAAAGAAAGCTCCAAAGAGAGATTTGCAGGAAAGAATAATGCTAATTTAACCCCATTTTTTGTATGTTACCATGTGCTCAATATATGTGCATGTATTATTTTCAGGAAACAAGAAATAATGGTCAAGTGGATAAACATGAAGACCACAATACTTTGCTAAAGGGGTGATGTAACATTTCTGCATGGGGTAACCTGCATGGAGCGGCAGTTATTACCCTTAACAGAATGCATGGGGGTAACCTGCATGGAGCGGCAGTTATTACCCTTAACAGAATGCATGGGGGTAACCTGCATAGAGCGGCAGTTATTACCCTTAACAGAATGCATGGGGGTAACCTGCATAGAGCGGCAGTTATTACCCTTAACAGAACGTAGGGGGGTAACTTACATGGAGCGGCAGTTATTACCCTTAACAGAACGTAGGGGGGTAACTTACATGGAGCGGCAGTTATTACCCTTAAAGAACATATGGGGGTAACTTGCACGGAGCGGCAGTTATTACCATAAGCAAATTGCTGGGTAAACTGGATGGACCATTTGGTCTTTATCTGCCGCCATTACTATGTTGCTATGTTAATCCCTCACTGAAATACCAAAAATCTAGAAAATCAGGAGTCACAAAAAAAAAAAAATAATCAAAAGTTTAATTTTTGAATATTTAACCCTCTTTTTCAATTTTAGATCAAGGCAACTTACAGGTGGGACTAGTCCATATTCCAAAGAGTTTACAATCTAAGAGGTAAATTCAGGCACGTGCTAAAATCGGAAGATGTGCATGCGTGCGTCCACCCAGTTTTAAAAGCTGCCTACGTGTGCGTACATCTCCCAAAGCGCGAATATCTCACTTGGAATGGGAAAAGGGGGTGTGGTGTGAGCATGATGCGGGCAGGGCGAGGGCATTCCAGGGCGAGGCCAAGAAACGTGCACGCAAGCACCTATGCACCTGGGCGCACGCCCAGGTCCAGTGCCGCGTACGTTTACTTCTGCTATGGAGGAGGAGTACGTTTAGAAAAAAAACAAACCACCTGCATCTGTGAGAGGTTTGAGGGGTCTGGGGGAACTGGGGAGAGGGCAGACTAAAGTAGAAGGGGAGTTTCAAGGACCTAGCTCTAGGCTGGGCAAACTGGTGGAGGAACTGGTGAAACTGGTCGTGGTCTGGCTCAAACCTGAATTTGTGCAGCTGCGCACGCTCACTTGCAATTGGGCACACACACGCACACCCCCAGGCTATCTTATAACATGCGCGCGTATGTTGTGAAATTGGCGTGTCGGGAGGGGGAGGGGGCGCTAATGAGCGCTGATGGCGGCAGATGCGTTTCTCTGAAGTTCCGACCCGCTTTGAAGGCCCCCGACGCTGCCCAACTATACATCTCCTGGTAATGCAGTCCGCCTTCCGCTAAATGAAGAGGTGACCATGTGAGCAATTTAATCTGATGGCTACTCATTGAACCCAAAGCACTGCTGAGAGGCAATTTACTGACTTTATATAGAGGCGGGGGAGAGTGACCTGACTCAGCTGAGTGAGAAAACCTTATCGAGGCCTGCGGGCCTCGATATGGGGGAGGAGAATGCAGATAAAGCCACTACGTTTCTCATATTGTCCGAAATTAAGGATCTGTCTGCACTACGAGTAGCGATTGGAGCGATAAATGAGAAACTGGAGGGAATTAACCCTAGAGTGGAGGAGCTGAAACATCGCGTGTCTGATCTGGAGGATTGGGAGACGTCAGCGGCAAACTCCCTGGTTGATTTAAGGAAGCAGGCTGCAGGTCTGCAGGATAAAGTTACTGACCTGGAAGATAGATCACGCAGAGCAAATGTGCGTGTGGTTGGGGGTCCCCGAAAAGATGGAAGGTACTGATTGCAGTACTATTCTTGGAGCAGATGTTTGCACCTTTGTTTTCGCTGGGAGCTGGGGATCCGAAACTGGTTATTGATCTTGGTCGCCGCTCTCCGGGTCAGTTGAGGGCTGGAAATAATGCTCCGCGGCCCTTCTTGGTGAAAGTTCATCGCTTTTGAGCTAAAGAATGGGTGCTGCGGAAAGCGCGGAAGCGAAGGGGTTGCAGTATAATGGACAGAGGCTGATGATCTATCTGGATTACAGCTTTGAAATGCAAATAAAAGTGGGCTGTGTATATGGGAGTTAAGAAGCAGCTCTTTGAAAAAGGTACAAGGTTCCAGTTGCTGTACTCAACAAGATTATTCATTTATGTCAATGGTGCATGTAAGCAGCTGGATATGCCAGAGGAGACTCCGAGCATATCTACAGATGATGGCTAAAGATGGCAGATCTCCTGGTACATGAGCGAGTGCTTCCCCAACACATTCCAATCAGAGTACTTTGGATGTGGCTAAGAGAAGATGACTGATGGGAAAAGACATTGCCAAAGCGCGCTTGGACAGAGTTGACTGGCGCTGTCAGTATGTGCAGGTCCACTAATTGCCCGCTTTCAGGAGCGATCAGATGGCAACAACAGTTGGAGCTACATGGTGCGAGAGGGGAACACAGCATATACATATAGGGGCAGCATTAATGTAATCATACACATATCATCTATAACAAAATTCAATACATTCAAAACACCATATTTTTATTTATCATGTCTTACTTAGCCAACCAAATTGTATAAATATACACATATTACTCAAAATATTGTATGAAACCATCATATACATTCAAGGTTAATGCTTATGAACATGTTACAGTCACAATCCACAATTTTTACATCATCATAATCATAGCTGTTGAATACTGCTCCTCCAAGGAGAGGAGCTAGAGGTTTATAATACTGTGTAGGAGGAGCCAAAGGTCTGTAGTGGTTGACTCCCACAGAGTGGCAGTAATTTAAGGAATGGCCACTTAGGACTTGGTGAATCCCTGGGCCGATGGTGGATGACAGCGCTCCCAGGAGGAGATCCTGAGAGGAACCACCGGCTAGGCTAGAATATGAAACAAGCACTGCACAATAGTTCTTTATTAGACTGGAAGCTGGACTACCAGAGGTGGTAGTAATGAGTTGCTGTGTTCAGCAAAGCTGAAGTCCTTCTGATACTGGAATGTAATCTCTGCGTTGCCAAGCTGTAGAGCGAGACTAGAAGTAGTGAGTAGACAGGGTATACTGGATACAAGATGGTACACTCACAATAGTAGATGTCAGCAATGGTCTCTATGCCACAGAGAGTCTTCAGTACATTCAGGAACAGGAGCCATAGGCGAGCACTATTACAAACAGTTTGTAATAAGAACTCACAACTGCTGTATATGAAATGGCTTCTAGAGTAGAAGATAGTCTGTATAAGATTCCTGTAATCTTGCCAATGTAACTCTCGATCTCTGTACCTGCGATAACGTCTTGGACGGAAGGGAGTCTTCAGAGCAATAGGAATGTAGGCCCTCGTGGAGCGAGTACCGATTCCTATGTAATAGAACTCACAGTGTTCACGTCCACGATCGCTTCCAGGAAAAGAGGAGTCTTCCGAGTGTTCTGGCAATCCAAAATCAAGAAGAGAGAGCGGAGCCCCCATGGAGCTGGTACTCCTGGTAAGAGAGAAGAAGAGTAGCTAAGCAATTCGTAACCCAAGAAGATACGAGTCCTTGCTAACTTGTTAGAGGTTAGCAAACAAAGTCCTTTTAAAGTGCAAAGGGATGACGTCACTATGGGGAGACACCCCCGAGGTTTGCGCCCTTGCTGGTACAAAGTCTGGAGCGTGCGATTGCGCGCCCTTACGTCATTAGGAACATAGCAGATCCGCAGCGACAAGCCAGCTCGGGGACGCTGGAGAAGAGTGGCAGGGACCTGCCGCGGCCGCAAGCCGTCCCTCAAACCTGGAGGGAGTCGCCACCGAGGCAGAGAGGGTGGAGCGAGGGGCGAGAAGAGGCACGAATGCAACAATAGCATCATCATAATCCTATGTGAACATGTAAACACATCATATTATTAACACACCCATACATACTCACTCATTCATAAATCATACCATCATACATATCTAAAACCATCTCCTAAAATCCACATCAACCTTCCCAACAAGGACCCTTGTTTCGCCCCGTTCGGGCTTCGTCAGGGAATATAATTATACAGCATTCCCTTCAAGTCCCTGGATCAGTGTCCTCTATACAGGCAACCTCTCCGAATGCAGTCTCCACTGTTCACATGTATTCGAATGTCACCCTCAATTCTCGTTATTCTCCTCACAACCTCTTTGTTCATAACGGTCTTCTATTCCCACAATTCCCCTATTAGTTTCCCAACACGACTTCACACATCCTCACCGATGGTAACGACTCAGCTGTTCACAACTATTCTCACTCACATTAATATGGCAACGATTCCTTCCACGCGGCACTTTCCTTTCCTGATATTACTCCTTAAGCCGCCACAAACACTTCTCAAGCACGGGGGTCCATTACTTCCGGGCGTCACCCCTACTATGATTTGTAGGGGAATGTGATAAACCCTCTGAATTAATTACCCTAAGCGAGAGGGGAACAGACACGGCAGCGGCACATGTTCTCTCTGATCAAGTGGAGATAGCTGAGAGCGCGGCAGGGAATTCGGACTGATTGAGAGTCAGCCTTTTGGACTGGTAAATGAGACCGTGGCCATTCAATCTCTTTGAGTAGTTTTGGGGGTCATCTGGTGGAAGAAGGCATGTTTTTATTTATTTTTTTCTTTATTAGTGAATAATGATATTTTTACTGTACTTGGATTTCTTTTCTCTTTTTCTACTTTTCAGTATATTCCTGTTATGGCATGGGGAGGTTGCAGATTGTGAGTTTTGATCATGACTTAATCCTATTTGTAGTGGTGGTGGGTGGTGGGTGGGGTCTTTGGGGGTGTATTTTAGCTAGCACCTGAGGGTTACTGAATGAGGTTAGGGAGACCTTGGGTGGGAGAGGGGGAGACAGGGGGAGGGGACACAGGGGTAGTGGAAGAGTGGAAAGTTAATGAGGGTGTTGAATTTAACTGATGGGCAGGTGAGTTTGAGGAGGGGATGTGGTGGAAAGGGGGGGGGGGGGTTTGGAAATGCCAGCTAACTGAGCAGATTGGCATGAGATGGGATTCTGAGATGGGGGAAATGGTTGGAAATAAGATGGTGTGGAAATATGGAAGTTTTCTCGTTTTAAATGATTAAGGGTTGTTCTTGGAATGTTAATGTGTTGAATAATTCTATCAAGTTAAAAAGTCTTAATTCTCCTCCAGCGCATGGGAGCGGAGATATGTTTATTGCAAGAAACGCATTTGTCTACTAGATATAGCGATAAGTTTAAGCCAAAATGGGTGGGGGATTGCTATACTACTTCTTGGAAGGGGGACAAGTCCTGAGGGACTGCTATTAAGTTTAGTAAAAATGTGTTAAGTTTAGTAAAAAATGTGTGCTTTCAGCATTGTATGAAAATATTGGACCCAGAGGGGAGGTTTATTTTGCTGCAAGGGCTCTTGAATGGAGTTGAGGTAACTCTGCTTAATATATATGGTCCTAATGATATGCCCAAGCAATTCTTTATCTGAATATTTGACTTAATAGGTACTGAGGAGAAACGGGTTCTTTTAATGGGAGAGGATTTTAATATTATATTGGACACTTTAAAAGATAGGTCAGACCCGGCCCCACAGCATGCATGGGTTCAAGGACTGACAAAATTTGTAAAAGGGAGAATTTATCTTTTGTAAAAGGGAGAATTTATCTTTTTGTAAAAGAGAGAATTTATCTTTCTAAATTATTATTTAAGTTACAATGTTACAATGTAAAATAAGCAGCTCCTGCCTTATTTCTGTTCAGTTACATGTAAACCGATGTGATATCTCGATCGAATGTCGGTATATAAAAACAAACAAATAAAAATACATAAATAAAATGAAGAGCTTGGGACTGGTAGATGTCTGGAAGAAGACGTTCCCTCTGGGGAAAGAATATTCTTTTTACCCTCCATCTCAAAAATCGTATTCCCATATTGATATGTGGTGGCTTGGGGAGGAAAATTGGTGGCGGGTGCGTGACTGTGAAGGTGTCATGCATGTGTCTGATCACACTCCAGTTTCTATCACTTTAAATTTAGATGAGGGGACGCAGGGTGCGCAAACTTGAATGAGGTGCTTCTGAAGCATCTGATGGGGCAGGAGGGAATCATTAAGAAATGGGAGGGGTACATGAAATTTAATGACCCTGGAGAGGTTCAGTCGGATTGGATGTACTTTGGGAAGCTGCTAAAGCTATTCTAAGGGATCACCTAATATCAGTGGCTTCATTTAGGAAGAAGGAGCGGGAGGCTAAGATAAGACATTTGGAAATTGAAATCCGAAGGCTAGAGAGAGAACATATGAGGTTTGGTATGGTGCAGAGTTTTAAAGAGCTGTGTAGGGTGAAAAGTCAATTAAACACTCTGTTGCAGGATAGGACTGAAAAGCAAATGAAAGCAACCGAGCGCCTCTGTTATGAGAAAAGGGACAAGGCTGAGGGCTTCTTGGCAAGAGAATTGCATGGACAGGTGGTGCACCGATCTATCAAAGGAGTGAATTTAGATGGGGAAAAAGGGGCTACTCCCTTTGAGATAGTGGAAACATTTCAGAAATTCTATGAGGATCTTTATACCTCTCAGGGTGTGGCAAAGGGAGAGATGATCGATGCTTTTTTGGATAAGGCAGGGCTGCCGTGTTTGGAGAAGGAAGATAGAGATAGGTTGGACACCCCCATCTCGACTATGGAAGGGAAGAAGGCGATTAAGCAGTTGAAGGCTGGTAAAGTGTGTGGCTTAGATGGTTTTGGGATCGGTTTTTATAAACTTTTTCCAGACCCTTATTGAGGGTATTTCAGGGGGAGTTAGATAGGCAAGTTCTCCCAAATACGATGCTTGATGTTTCAATTGCGGTCATTTTAACCGAGGGGAAAGCTAGCTCAGAATGTGCTTCATACTGTCCTATATCATTGTTGAATGGGGATTTTAAAATCCTGGCAAAAATTCTGGCGAGCTGGCTGAATGCAGCCCTGCATAAGTTGATACATTGAGATTAGGTTGGGTTTATCTCTGATAGACACTCTATTGATAACTTGATGCGAACGTTGAAGGTGATTCAAGGGATGGAGAGAGTGAAGCGAAATGATGTCCTTATTGCCCTGGATGCTGAAAAAGCTTTCAACCATGTGGAATGGAGTTTTTTGCATGCGGTCCTTCAAAAAGTAGGTGTGGGGGTAATATGAGGAGATGGATCAGTGCTATGTATCGAAGCCCTAAAGCAGTAGTATGGGTCAATGGGGTAATGTCTCGTCCTTTTAAGCTGTAACTTGGGATCCGGCAAAGATACCTTCTCTCTCCCCTCTTGTTTGCACTAGTTATTGAGCCTTTGTCAGCTCATATATGCAGAGAAGGAGGGATTAAAGCTATCAGTGTTGGGGGCATTAAAGAGAAGCTAGCCCTGTATGCACATGATGTTCTGCTATATATTATGGAGCTGAAAACCTCGCTGCTGCAGATCTTACAGATTTGAAGAAATTTCGGTTCCCTTTCTGGTTATAAGGTAAATGTTACCAAGTCTGAAATTATGGTTCTGAGTGAAGAGATCACAGGAGTGCTGCGAGCGAGTGTTGATTGACCTCTGCAGTGTCAAAAAAGGGTATCAAGTACCTGGAGATTGCTTTGGCTCCGAATTATATGCTAAAAATTATTTGACACTTCTTGCAAGTTAAGGGAAGAGACTAGGAAGTGGAGAGGAGTGTATATCTCATACGGGCTGATTCAGTAAAGTCCGCGGGAGAGCGGGCGAACACCTGTGGGCGCAATTCAGTATTTAAATGAGCCCCAGCGGTAGAAACAGGCAAAAGGAGGCACTAGGGACACTAGCGCGTCCCTGGTGCCTCCTTTTGGCCCGGAGAGGCAGCTGTCAGCGGGTTTGACAGCCGACGCTCAATTTTGCCGGCATCGGTTCTCGAGCCCGCTGACAGCCACAGGCTCGGAAACTAGACACCGGCAAAATTGAGCATCCGGTTTTCGACCCGACAGCCTCTGGCCCATTTAAAAAAAACATTTTCTTTTTTTTTCTACTTTTTTTACCCTTCGGGAACTCCGACTTAATATCGCCATGATATTAAGTCGGAGGGTGCATAGAAAAGCAGTTTTTACTACTTTTCTGTGCACTTTCCCGGTGCCCGAAGAAATTAGCGCCTACCTTTGGGTAGGCGCTAATTTCTGAAAGCAAAATGTGCGGCTTGGCTGCACATTTTGTTTTCTGAATCGCGCGGGAATACCTAATAGGGCCATCAACATGCATTTGCATGTTGAGGGCACTATTAGGTTCGGCAGGTTGGACACGCATTTTCGGCCCCTTACTGAATAAGGGGTAAGGGAAAACGCGCGTCCAATGGCGGGTTAACAGTGCGCTCCGTTGGAGCACACTATACTGTATCGACCCAATAGTTAGGTAGTTTGAATGCAGTGCGTACGGTTTGGCTCCCTCATCTTTTGTATTTATTTAATATCGTTCCTATCTTGCTCCCATCCGTCTTCTTTCAGATGATGGGCAGAATAGTTAAGGGGTTTATCTGGCAAAATAAGTGGGGTGCATTAAGTTTAAGACGCTGCAATTGTCAAAATTAGATAGGGGTGCGGGGTAGCCTAATTTCCAAGACTACTACTTGGCTTTCTTATTTGGATGCTTAGGACAGTGCTATAGTCCTCGTCCAACACAGCACTGCTGGAGTTTGAGTTTGGTCCGGGTGATAACCAGCATATGTCTGCCCCTTGGTGTGTTGGAGATGAGTGATCATCTTTCGGTCTAGTGATAGTGGCTAAAAAATGGTGGACATCCAGGTCAAGATGGGGTTTTGAGCGCTTGTCAAGATATACGTCTGTACTGTCTTGTTCTAAACTAGACAACCTGTGGCCTTGGAATATCAAAGGGATGATTAGGAGCTCAACATTGCGGACTTTGGGAGACCTGTTTGTGGATGGTGCTTTCATACCTTGGATGGCTTTCCAAGAGAAGTTTAGTTTGTCTGGGTTTCCTCTCTATGTTTTTTTTTCAGTTAAGGGCCTTTGCCCTTAATAAGGAGTGTAGGTTGGGTGTTTTGAAACAATTCTCTCTGGTGGAGTGAGTGGTCTTTGGGGTGGGCTCGCCTAAGGGGAGAATAACTTGCATCTACCAGGTTCTTAGGAAACAGGTAAAGTTTGTGAAAATGTCTGTTTTCAAGGCAGCAGAAGGAAATGGGGGTTAACTGCTCTGAGGAAGAATGGAAGGTGGTTGTGTCTGGGGTGTGGTATTGCTCAGTTTCTGCTAGTATAGTAGAACAGCAGTATGGGATCCTTCAGCAGGCCTATTTAACACCAGTTTGGATGCACGCTATTAAAGAAGCTAATTCTGCTCTCTGTCGGAGAAATTGTGGAGAAATTGGGCATCTCACACACATATTGTATCTGTGCCCTGTGCTTACATCTTTATGGTCAGAGGTTCAATCTGTTATAGGTGACATTGCATTGGTTCAAATCCCGGGTGATATCTGGACATTTGTGTTTTTATTTATTCCAGATGCAATTATGGGGGTAAGGAGCCGAACCCTTAGCCAGAAACAGTGTATGGTTGGTAGAAGAGTGATATTAGCTAGCTGGTTGAGAAGTTCAGCTCCAACAATGGAGGATTGATATAGTGCAGTGGGGACCATGATGGAATTAGAAATGTTGACGGGAAAAATGAGAGATAAATATGAGAGGGTGAAGAAGATGTGGGAACCAGTTTATAGATACTTATGTTCCTG
The DNA here is from genome assembly GCF_901001135.1 of Rhinatrema bivittatum. Taxonomy (NCBI): domain Eukaryota; kingdom Metazoa; phylum Chordata; class Amphibia; order Gymnophiona; family Rhinatrematidae; genus Rhinatrema; species Rhinatrema bivittatum. The sequence goes on along the minus strand of NC_042618.1, from coordinate 39,184,935 downwards.
ATAATTTTGAACTGAGATATGCTGTCTTATTGTGCTTCCTATTTAGGGGTGGAGATGCCATCTTTGAAAAGCGTTTGAGTGTTATGGAGGGTTATGTTGGAGATTAATGCTGGTGGGGGGGGGGGGGAGGGGCCATGGATGTGGTGAGAACAAATGTGCTGTATTTTGTTCCTATTACTCTGTGCCTGTGTGCTGAATGTTGACGTGCACAAGTTGTATTGTTGTTTAAAGTTAATAAACGGAAAGTTAAAAAAACAAAATAAAATAAATTGCCGTGTCCGTGGGCTCACGCCGATGCACATGCGTGTACGCGTGCCCGTGCGCCTGTTTGAAATTTATTGTCCCTTTGGGTTCCTTAAAGGTGAATGTTAAAAGTTCGGCGGGTGCATAAATTAGGCGGATGCGTGGAGAAGGCAGGCTCGCGCGTGCCAACCCTTCTTTTTAAAAGTGCCCGGATTTGCGTGCAAATGCCGCTGCGTGCACATCTCAAACGTTTACAAAAAAAGGGGCAGGCTGTGGGCATGGTCTGGGCAGGGCGTGGGCAAGGCGAGGCGAGGCGTGGGCATTTCGGGGCCTGGCCAAGACATGTGCGCGTAAATACTTACGAGCCCCGGCACGCGCCCAGGTCCCCTGCCATTTACTTTACTTCTGCTACGGATGACGCGTAAGTTATTAAAAAAAAAAAAAAAAGAATTGAACCGTTTCTGAGGTGTTTAAAGGGTCTGGGGTAAATGGGGGGAATGTAGGCTATCAAGCCGGGGGGTGGGGGTGGGGTGGGGTTGGAGGATCTAGATGTTAACTGGGCAAACTGGTGGAAGAACTGGAAAACTGTGAATGTCGTGGGCACGTGCACTTTTAAAATCCCCCGCCTTAGCGCAGTAGAAGCGAGACGTGCGCGCCCATGCTCACACCCACTTAAAATTAAGAGCGCATGTGCACGCAGCCAGGCTATTATATTTATAACACGCGCGCATACACGTGTGCAAACTGTAAAATGGCGGCGTCCCTGGGTGCAGGCCGATGCACGTGCGTATGTATATGCCCGCTCAGCCGTTTGAAAGTTACCATCTCTTTGGACACCTCAGGCAACAGGAGATAAAGTGACTTCCCCAAGGAGACGAGGAGTGCCAGTGGGGAAGTGGGATCTGGACCCTGGTTTCCCTGGTTCCCAGCCCAGGAAAACATTTTCTCATCCAAGAGACACTGAGCACCTCTCCCTGGCTTTATTCTTCAGGATGAATTCGCACCTGAATCTGAGTGATCTCTGGGAGAAGAAAGATGAATGTAAAGCTTCACAGCTCTATTCATTTAAGAAAACATACAGAAAATAACTCTGAAGAACCCACAGGCTGCTAAGAAAAGGAGCAAGAAGGCAAATATTTTCCAGCACATTTAAAACAAAATAATGAATTTTTTTTTCCCATTAAAAAATGTATAGTAGTGTGAAAAATGGAAGGCAAATTTTGGTCAAACTGAACATGCTTTTTTTCCAGACATCTAAATCTGTTGCTTATAGACATGCTTCAAGGAAGGTCATTATTATAACAACAGACTGTTCATCATGTGCCACGGGATAAACGTTCAATGTTTGATGCATTTCATCAGACGCTGCTGTGCCACGGTTCTAGCCACAGAACTACGCATCTCAAGCTGTTATCTCTGCTTTGAGAGCACTAGAGTGTCTCCGGCTCAGCAGTCCGAGCCCAGGCTTATGTTATTGTGATAGATTTCACCACACGGCCATGCTTTATTCATAGACCGTCTGCGAGGTATCCTAGAGATTAATTCACCCAAAATTTCCATCAAAAAAGATATTTGGCAATTCTGGCAAACATAACATAATCCCTTCCATGTAAAAAAATAAAAATAAATAAAACTCAGAGGCCACTCATATCTTTGGAAAAGTGAATAAACCCTCTCTATATGGATTTATAGGCCATAATACATTATTATCTTTATTACAATAAGCATGATCCTTAAGAGATATAAAGAGTTGCTCTCCTGATGTGATCAACATACTTACATCATGATTTCAGCTCAAACTAAAGGCAAGAAATAAAAAAAACTATCACATTTCAGTCATCACAATGCCAGATAGAACAGACAATGAAATTCTTACAGAAATTAGGGAATCTAACCAAATTAGCAATACAGTAATAATAGATTATTTCAATTACCCCAGTACTGACAGGGTGAAGGTCACATCAGGACATACCAAAGAATTAAAGTTTCTAGATGAAATAAATGACTGCTCCATGGAGCAATTGGCACCAAAACCAACAAGAGGGAGCGTCATTTTAGACATCCTTAATGGAACACATGATTTGATACAAGAGGTAACAGTGCTGGAGCCACATTACTCCTGGGGGAATTCTGCACTAATGCAGAGCACAGAATTCCCCTCCTGCACAGAATTTCTATTTTCTGCTCAGATTTTGGAGAAGGGCTAGGCGTGCCACAAGCGAAGCCCATCCCACTCATGGCCAAGATGGAGCAGGTCCCGGCGACCTCGAGTGGAGCCCATTCCACTTGCGGCAAATATGGTACAGGCCCCAGCAGCTGTGAGCAGAGTCCATCCTGCTCACAGTGAAGATGTGGTGATTCTGGCAGCCGCAAGCGGGGCAGGTCCCGGCATCTGTGAGCAAAGACCCACCCTCCTCACAGCAAAAAGGGTGCAGGCCCTGATGGCCGCAAGTGGAGCCCATCCCACTCGCAGTGAAGATGGAGCAGGCCCTGCTCGCAGCAAAGATGGAGAAAGCCCTGGTGAAAGGGAGTATGAGTCTTTGTGTAGAGGTAGGTTTGTGTGTGTGTGTGTGTGTGTGTAGGGATGTGTGTGTGAGAGAGATTGCATGTGTGAGGGTGCATGGGTGAGTGTGCCAGAGAGGGAGCCTATGTGAGGAGATTGTGAAGGAGTGTTTACATGTGTGAGATTTGGAGTTGGTGTTTGTGAAAAGGATATTCGGGCGGATTTTAAAAGCCCTGCTCGCGTAAATCCGCCCCCTTCTAAAATCCCCGGGACGCGCGTAGGTCCCGGGGATTTTAGAAGGGGGCGTGTCGGGGCGTGTCGAGGGGCGGGGCAGAACGACGCAACGTTTTGGGGGCGGGATGCGGCGTTTCGGGGGCGAGCCCGGGGGCGTGGTTTCGGGCCGGGGCGTTCCGGGGGCGTGGCCGCGCCCTCCGGAACCACCCCCGGGTCGGGTCTCGGCGCGCCAGCAGCCCGCTGGCGCGCGTGGATTTACGTCTCCCTCCGGGAAGCGTAAATCCATGGATAAAGGTAGGGGGGGGGTTTAGATAGGGCCGGGGGGGTGGGTTAGGTAGGGGAAGGGAGGGGATGGTGAGGGGAGGGCGAAAGAGAGTTCCCTCCGAGGCCGCTCCGATTTCGGAGCGGCCTCGGAGGGAACGGAGACAGGCTGCGCGGCTCGGCGCGCGCCGGCTGCCCAAAATCGGCAGCCTTGCGCGCGCCGATCCAGGATTTTAGAAGATACGCGCGGCTATGCGCGTATCTTATAAAATCCAGCGTACTTTTGTTTGCGCCTGGTGCGCGAACAAAAGTACGCAAAAGCGCTTTTTAAAAAAATCTACCCCCATTGTGTGTATGTGAGGGAATGAGAGTGCTTGTTTATTTGTGAGAGAGGGAGCCTGTGTGAAGATGTGTGTGGGTGTGAAAAAGAGAGCCTGGATGAAGGGATGTATGTGTGTGTGAGACAGAGAAAGGGAGTCTGTGTGTAGGGGTGTGTGTGTGTGAGAGAGAAAGGTAGGTAGCATGTGAGAGGGTGTACGTGTGAGAGAGAATGGGAGCCTGTGTGGGTGTGTGTACAAGTGAGGGAGAGGGACCCTGTATGAGGGATGTGTGTGTGCAAGAAAGAGAGAGAGAGAGAGAGAGAGAGCCTGTATGAAGGTTTATGTGGATGCGAGAGAGAGAGAAACAGAGAGAGCCTGTATAAAGGTGTGTGTATGTGCATGAGAGAAGGAGCCTGTGTGTGTGTGTGTGTGTGTGTGTGTGTGTGTGAGAGAGAGAGAGAGAGAGTGAGAGAGAGAGGGGGGGACAGAGGGAGCCTGTGGGAGCCTGTGGGAGGGGCAGTACTGAGAGAGGTGTCAAACTCTGGGAGTGGAGATGGAGGGGAAGGGGTTGAGCCTAGAGGGGAAGGGGAGAGATAGAGGGTGGAGTTGGGCTCTGAGAGAGCAAAGTGAAAGGAGACTGGGCAGGGGAGTAGGGAGAAAGGATGGAAGGGACACTTCTACAGTGTACTTCTAGGGAAATTCTGCTCAAAATATTTAAAACTCTACATCTTTAAGTAATAACTTTTTTCTATATTACATTTTAAATTAATCACTTAAAAACTGTCATGTAAATTGTATTATTTTGACCCATATAAAGTATGCAGAATTTTGCAGAATTTTAAATTTTTGTGCGTAGAATTTAAAATTTTTGTGAGCAGAATTTTACATTAAGGGCCAGATTTTATAACATGCGGGTGCTGCCGCGCACATGTTATAAAATCCAGGGTTGGCACGCGCAGGGGGGTGCACAATTGTGCAACCTGCGCGCGCTGAGCCGAGGAGCCTGCCTCCGTTCCCTCCCAGGCCACTCCGAAATCGGCCTCGGAGGGAACTTTCCTTCCACCCCCCCACACCTTCCCCTCCCTTCCCCTCCCTTCCCCTATCTAACCCGCCCCCCAGCACTAACTAAACCCCCCTGACCTTTATTGAAGAAGTTACGCCTGCGTAACTTGCGCACACTGGCTCTCCATCCCCCGGCCCGGGGCTGTTCTGGAGGCCTTGGTCCTGCCCCCAGAACGCCCCCGGCCGGTGCCCCGCCCATGGCCCCGCCCCTGGAACACCCACTTTTTCAAGTCCCAGGACTTACGCGTGTCCCGGAGCTTGTGCGCGCCGCTGAGCCTATGCAAGATAGGCTCGGCGCACGCAGGGGGAGGTAGGGGTAGGTTTTTGGGGGTTGCGCGCATATCTTACGCGCGCAACCCTTTGAAAATCTATCCCTTTTTGTGCAGAATTCCCACAGTGGAACCGCATGGCAATAGTGCTCATAACATGATCACTGGAGGGAGGACACTAAGGAAATCTACTGTGATAGCATTTAATTTTCAAAAGGGATACTATGAAAAAATGAGGAAAATGGTTAGGAAAAAACTAAAAGAGCAAATGCAAAAGTTAAGATATTACATCAGCCATGGATGTTGTTTAAAAATACCATCTTGGAAGCTCAGACCAGTTGCATTTAAAAATGGTGGAAGGAAGTCCAAACAATTACCAGCATGGTAAAAAGGTAAGAGAGGCTATTGTAGCCAAAAGAACATCTTTAAAAAAATGGAAAAGGGATCCGAATGAAGAAAACAGGAAACATCATAAACACTGGCAAGTTAAATGCTAAAGTATTGATAAGAAAAGCAAAGACAGATTTTGAAAAGAAGCTTGCTGTGGAATCAAAAACTCGTGATAAAAATCTTTTCAGGTACACTCAAAGCAAAATGCCTGTGAGGGAGTCAGTCGGAGCTTTCGATGATTGAGGGGTAAAAGGGGCACTAAAGGTAATAGCAGAAATTAAATTATTTCTTTACTTTTGTCTTTACCAAGGAAGATGTAAGGCAAATACCCATACATACACCCCCACTGTCCCTGCAGGAAACCTTATTATATCATACATTTATATGATATTAAACAGAGGCCTGACCAATATCACTTTTTTATTTTATTGTTTTGTTTTTTTATTTTTTAATATTTACTACATCACTCAAGGAGTTTACCAACCAATCCTCTAAACTCATACACAAAAATAATTGGAGGGGGAAAAAACCGCAGACAGCGCACTTTAAATGTCACAGACCTTTTAATGGTGCACATGGCCACAAAGCTGCCATCACTGGGAAAAAAACCCCCCTTCCATGCAAATTATTTATTCAGAACTTCTCTTATTACAGATTTCTTCAAAACACAACAATCCAAGAGAACTTATCTTCAAATATGGTAGGTATTAACTCCAAAAGTCCCAAGAAAAAACACCAACATGACCATGTTTTGCAGCTCCTGCTGCTGCTTCAGGGCGTCCTACGTCTTAGCTCCATTGTTGGCCACTGAAACACAATTTGGAAGAGAAAACAGTTTTTGCATGAATCTGCTACAATTTTTGAAGATGTGAATAAAAATGTGGGTAAAGGTGAGCCAGCTGAGGCAATGTTCTATTGTGGATTCAGATCTAATCAAAAGATAGAAACCAGAGTTGGGCTAAACGGTCAATTTTCTCAGTAGAGAAAGGTAAGTAGTGGAGCGCCACAGAGATCTGTACAGGGACCACTGTTTTTTTTCATGTTTATAAATGACTTAGAGATGTGATATCAAATTATTCAAAGTTGTTAATTCACACGAGGATTGGGAGAAATAATAAGAGGACCTTGTGAGACTAGGAGATTGGGAATCCAAATGGTAGATGACATTTAATGTGGACAAATGCAAAGTGATGCACATAGGGAAGAGAAACTCAAATTATAGTTACACAATGCAATGTTCCACATTGGGAGTCACCATCCAGGAAAAGGATCTAGGCAGCCCTGTGCACAATATGTTGACATCTTCTGCTCATTGTGCAGTGGCGGCCAATCAAATAGAATGCTAGGAATGATTAGGAAAGGAATGGAGAATAAAACAGAGAATATCATAATGTCTCTGCATCCTTTACGGTACAACCAGGAGAATTGTGTACAATTCTGGTCAAGGCATCTCGAAAAAGATATAGCAGAATTAGAAAAGTACAGAGAAGGGCAACCAAAATGATAAAGGGGATGGAATGATTCCCCTAAAAGGAAAGGCTAGGATTCTTCAGGTTGGAGAAGAGATGACTGAGGGGAGATATAATAGAGGTCTATAAAATAATGAGTGGAGTAGAATTAAAAGAGAATCAGAGGTCTATATTCAGAGACAGTCCAGATAGCAAAGTTAGCTGGATAAAAATATCTGGTTAACTTTGGAGGCATATTCAACAGTACAGTTACACTAATGAATAGCTAGCTATTTTAGGCCTGGATTCACCATTCTATCGCAGAATGGTGAATCTAGTGAAAACGGGGGGGCAGGGGGGCGGGCCTGCGAAGGCCGGCAACCTTCGCACCACCTCGGTGATTTTGCTGCCGGCTTTCGCACCCAATAGCGCCACCGTGAAAGGTGGTGCTATTAGGCATGCTACTGGAGACGATAACATTGTTTACCTTTTCGCCGCCAGCGAAGACTCCGTGGAGTCCGCCTCCTCGCCACCCCAACTCCTCCCCTCTCCACCCCGACTCCGCCCCAGCTTATTGCGCGTGATAAGCGTTTGAAAATGACCCCCTTATTTAGTTAGCTGGCTAACTCAATTCCTTCCAGTTATGCCCCTGGACAGCCCATAACCTTTCTGGCTAAATTCTAGCTCCCTAACTTATTAGCCGGTTAAAAGTTGAATATAGGCTGAATATAGCCGGGTAAGCCATTTAGATGGATAACTATTACATTATCCATCTAAATGGCTTTTGAAAATGGACCTCGAGTCAGTTGTTTACTCTTTCAAAAAGTACAAAGATTAGAAGATACACAATAAAGTTGTGAGGTAAGGTATAGAGAAAGGCGACCAAAATGATAAAGGGGATGGAATGTCTCTCCTATGAGGAAAGACTTAAGAGGTTAGGGCTATTCAGCTTGGAGAAGAGACGGCTGAGGGGGGATATGATAGAGGTGTTTAAAATCATGAGAGGCCTAGAACGGGTATATGTGAATTGGCTATTTATTCTTTCAGATAATACAGGGTGGCTCATGGAAAAGTAGCTCGCCTCCAAAACCAGTGCATTGAAGGCAAGCTACTTTTCCATGGGCCACCCTGTAGAAGGACTAGGGGGCACTCCATGAAGTTAGCATGGGGCACATTTAAAACTAATCAGAGAAAATTCTTTTTCAATCAACGCACAATTAAACTCTTGAATTTGTTGCCAAGGGATGCGGTTAGTGCAGTTAATGTAGCTGGGTTTAAAAAAGGTTTGGATAAGTCAACCTGCTATAATCAAGTTGACTTAGAAAATAGCCACTGCTATTACTAGCATGGGATAGACTTAGGGCCTCATTTTCCAATATCGCATTGGGGGGCGTTACCAATGCAAATGAGGCTTCTTTCGTGCAGTGGGGAAACATCACGTGTGGCGATGTTTTCACCATAACATTAGAGAGAGAGAGAGAGAGAGAGAGAGAGAGAGAGAGAGAGAGAGAGAGAGAGAGAGAGAGAGAGAGAGAGAGAGAGAGAGAGAGAGAGAGAGAGAGAGAGAGAGAGAGAGAGAGAGAGAGAGAGAGAGAGAGAGAGAGAGAGAGAGAGAGAGAGAGAGAGAGAGAGAGAGAGAGAGACTTACTATAGTGCCAGGTATTTTAATCCCTATGGGAGGGCCACCTACTAACTCGGGGTGGGGATTAGGTATGAGCGTTGGGGGTTGGGGGCCACTTTCGCATTCCACATGAGACCTACGGAAAGAACAGTGGTCTCTAGTGAAGATTTGCTGGCCGTCGGAGTGAGGAAACTCACTCCAAGAGGAGATTTGGGCAACGTTCTCTCCACCTAGCTTGTTGTTGTCCAGCAAGCTAGGTGGAGAGAACGTAGCCCAAATCTCCTCTTGGAGTGAGTTTCCTCACTCCGACGGCCAGCAAATCTTCACTAGAGACCACTGTTCTTTCCGTAGGTCTCATGTGGAATGCGAAAGTGGCCCCCAACCCCCGATGCTCTGTCTAGGGCATAGGCACTATAGTAAGGCTCTCTCTCTCTCTCTCTCTCTCTCACACAGCCTGTCCGGAACTATTTACTGGCCTGTAACGCAAATTTGAGGGTTGTAGTTAAACTGGTTCCTGCTTTACATATGCTCTGCCCCAACTCCACCCCCTGAATACCAAATTACTAATTTGCATATGAGGCCCTTAGTTTCTGGGTACTTATATCCTGGATTGGCCACTGTTGGAAAAAGGATACTGGGGTTGATGGACACTTGGTCTGACCCAGTATGGCATGTTCTTAAGACAATAGAAGAAAATAATTTTTTACTCAACACATATGATAAAAGCTGTAAGTGAGGCTGGATTTTTAAAAAGTTTGGACTAGTTTCTGAAAGAAAGTCCATAAACTTTTGGAATCCTGCCAGGTACCTGCCAGGTACTTTTGGGATCCTGCCAGGTATTTGTGACTTGGATTGGTCACTGTTGAAAACAGGATACTGGGCTTGATGGATCTTTGTCTGACCCTTTATGGCAAATCTGATGTTCTTATGCCTCATTTAAATATAGTCAGAAGCACTTATACAGCTGACCTCCATAGTAAAAATAAGACAATTCTTGGAGGTAAAATCAATGTCATAATAATAAGAAAGTTAAAGATAAAAGTGGCTATCGAGGAGACTCATATATATATTGTGATGTAGCGCAGCCCGGCCGCAGGCAGGAGCTGACAAGCTACCATAAGTGCAACAAGAGTACCAGAGCCAGCTAGCAGGGGGCGCAGGGGAAGAGAAGAACTACAAATCCCAGCTTCCCTGAAACACCACCAGACAGGGAAGGAAAGCCTGAAGGCGAACAGGTGGCAAGCATAGAGGTTAATGAGGCAGACACCGATGAGTCCATGGAGGTGGAGGAAGAGGGCGTGCCCCCTTGGTGGGACTGGCCACAAAAAGCCAGCTCTTCAGAGTCAGAGGAGGAGGAGATGGAGGTAGGTTCAGGGATAGAGGAGTCCTCCAGTGCAGGCATGGATACGGAGTAATCCAGGTGGCTGGGTGAAGTATACTCTTTATCCTAAAGGGGCCTATGGGGTTGGGGCTTGTAATAGTGCTGAACAGAGGAGGTAAATGAGTGCTCTGAACTAGCACTGCCTGTAAGGGAATCAGAGGGCTGGAGGGGGAGGGGACAAACCCCATGTAATGCATCCAGTTGTTAGTTATTAAACTGCTTTGAAGGAACTATCCCTCTCTCTGTGTTGTCTCTGGGGATTGGGGGAACTGCTTAACCCCAACCCTGCCTAAAGGGAACCCAGCAGCCCAGCAAAACCAGGGCCAGCCGAGGCACAGACTCAGGGAGTTACTTGAACATATCGGACTCCAGGGACCGGGGCAACTGGTGGCGACGGAGAACTGGAGACGGAAGAGCGGCGTTCGAGGCCTCACGGACGGTGAGCCATCACAATATATATGCAAAAATAAAGAAATTGAAATATACTTTACTTTTCATTTATTTTTTTCTTATAATTTTTTAACTCACTTTTCCATAATTGAAATCAAAGTGAGGAAAACAAAAATATACAAAATAAAATACAAATAAGTAACAACATAAGTAAAAAATATAAACAATAAAAACAGCAATAAAAGACATGGATATCAATAAATAGGCACATTTAAAATCATTGGACTACAAAATAAGCAAATGTCCTTAAAAAACAGTTCTATCTGACTGTCAGTAAATTCAACACATTCTAAAAAGGTGCAACAATAGAACCACTCAAATAAGCCTTCAGCAGTTTTCTAAAACCCAAATAGTCATTTTCATGGTGAATTTCTACTAGGACTAAGTTCTAAAAGGTAAGAAAGGCTCTCTTCCTGGTTTACTCCTAATTCATAACTGTCAGGGAGCAAACACAAAGTTGGGCTTTATTAAAAAAAACTCTTAACATGTGTGTGGGCATATAAGATAAAAACAGTCATTTAAATAAATCAAGCACCTGTTATTTAGGCCTGGATTTTCTAAGGTCACAGACCTTAGAAAATCCGGTGGTAGCGGGGGGTGGGCCTGCGAAAGCCGGCAGCCATCGGCGCGAAACTGGCGGCGATAAGGGTCCTTACCTTTCGCCACCAGCGATGTCTCCGCAGAGTTGGCCCTGGTGCTGCCCTGACTCCTCCTCTTCCGGGGCCGATTCCACCCCGACTCTGCCCCCATTTAGTGATCGCACGTGAAAAGTCCCTTTTCACATGAGATTGCTTTTGAAAAAGACCCCCTTAATGCCTTCAGTTATCATTACATTTTTTAATTGTTCTCACCAAGCTATAGGGAGTCAACGGAGCTCTTTAAGAACTGGCATTTTGGATCAGTTGCATTTTATGAATAGTATTCTTTGGTAAATTAACATTTAGAGGCTGATATTCGGCACCACTTAGCCGGATAAGTGGCGACTTATCTGGTTATGTGGCAGCAGCTGAATGTCTGGCTCTATTTAGCAGTCAGCACTTATCCGGCTAAGTGGTGGGCAGGAAATGGGAGTTTCATGGAGAAGTTACTTACAGGGTCATTTATCAAATTGCGTTATTGCGCTTTTGCATGCGTTAAGGTGTTTTCACATGTGAAAAAGTCTTAACACATGCGATAAGCACCATAACGCATGGTGCGATGCAAATTTTTAAAAGGGGAGGGATTGGGGAGGAGTCGGGGGTGGGATTTCTGCAAAAGTGGGCTGGCTTTGCAAAGTGTGAAGCCATAACGCATGATATTGCACAGTTTTAATGCCAAAAATAACTACACCTTTTTCAATTGCATTAAGCTGTGCAATATTATGTGTTATGCTCACAATGCAATTTGTGATTTTTTTGCAAATTTCATTTTGGAAATTTTTAGGCTGCGGAAGGGCCTGAGATAAGAGGATGAGAGAGAGAGAGAGAGAGAGAGCACCTTTGGGGATGGCACCATAGTAAGCAGTTATTTATGCTACTATAGAAGGCCCACCTAGTATCTCAAGGTGAGGTTTAGGTAGTAGTGTAGGGGTTAGGGCCACTTTTACATGCAGAATGAGATGTACGAACAGAACAGTACACCCTTGTGAAGATTTGATGTCCTTTCACACAACGATGAGATTTGTACAATGTTCTCTCAACCTAGCTTGATGGTAACATTGAGAGAACATTGTACAAATTTCATCTTTGTGTGAGTTTCCTCACTCTGAAGGACATCAAATCTTCACAAGAGTGTACTGTTTTGTAGAGATGTGAATTGGAACCGGAATCGGTTCGGATTCCGGTTCCGATTCACATGTGGGTTTTTTTACATCGGGCCCGATCGCGGTTTTATCGGCTGCGCCTGAGCTGATAAACAAAAAACCCACTCCGACCCTTTAAAACTAATCCCTTTGCTTCCCCCACCCTCCCGACCCCCGAAAAAACATTTTACAGGTACCTGGCAGTCCAGTGGGGGTCCCGGGAGCAATCTCCCGCTCCCGGGCTGTCGGCTGCCACTAATCAAAATGGCGCCGATGGCCCTTTGCCCTTACCATGTGACAGGGTATCCGTGCCATTGGCCGGCCCCTGTCACATGGTAGAAGCACTGGATGGCCCACGCCATTTTTAAAAATGGCGCGGGCCATCCAGTGCTCCTAATTGCTAATTGCTGTAACCACATCCTTGGCAATGAATTCCAAAGCAAGAAACTTGTGAGGGAGTTGGTTGGACCATTAGATGACCGAGGGCTTAAAGGGGCTCTTAGGAAAGGTAAGGCCATTGCAGAAATACTAATTTAATTTTTTGCTTCTGTGTACTAATGAGGATGTTGGGGAGATACCAGTTCCAGAGATGGTTTTCAAGGGTGATGAGTCAAATTAACTGAACCAAATCACTGTGAACCTGGAAGATTGACCAGATTGACAAACTAAAGAGTAGCAAATCACCTGGACCAAATGGTATGCATCCTAGGGTTCTGAAGGAACTAAAAAATGATATTTTGGATCTATTAGTTAAAATTTGTAACCTATCATTAAAATCATCCATTGTACCTGAAGACTGGAGGGTGGTCAATGTAACCCCAATATTTAAAAAAGGCTCCAGGGGCGATCCGGGTAACTATAAACCAGTGAGCCGAGCCTAACTTCAGTGCCGGGAAAAATAGAATAGTTTCCACTAAAGATCAAAATTGTAGAGCATATAGAAAGACATGGTTTAATGGCACACAGTCAACATGGAATTATCTAAGGGATGTCCTACCTAACAAATCTGCTTCATTTTTTTTGAAGGGGTTAATAAACATGTGGATAAAGGTGAACCGGTAGATGTAGTGTATTTGGATTTTCGGAAGGTGTTTGACAAAGTCCCTCATGAGAGGCTTCTAAGAAAACTGAAAAGTGATGGGATAGGAGGCGATGTCTTTTCATGGATTACAAACTGACTAAAAGACAGGAAACAGAGAGTAGGATTAAATGGTCAATTTTCTCAGTGGAAAAGGGTTAACAGTGGAGTGCCTCAGGGATCTGTACTTGGACCTGTAGTTTTCAATATATTTATAAATGATCTGGAAAGGAATATGATGAGAGAGGTTATCAAATTTGCGGATGATACAAAATTATTCAGAGTAGTTAAATCACAAGCGGATTGTGATACATTACAGGAGGACCTTGCAAGACTGGAAGATTGGGCATCCAAATGGCAGATGAAATTTAATGTGGACAAGTGCAAGGTGTTGCATATAGGGAAAAATAACCCTTGCTGTAGTTACACAATGTTAGGTTCCATATTAGGAGCTACCACCCAGGAAAAAGATCTAAACATCATAGTGGATAATACTTTGAAATTGACTCAGTGTGCTGTAGCAGTCAAAAAAGCAAACAGAATGTTAGGAATTATTAGGAAGTGAATGTTAACAAAATGGAAAATGTCATAATGCATTTGTGTCGCTCCATGATGAGACCGCACCTTGAATACTGTGTATAATTCTAGTCGCCGCATCTCAAAAAAGATATAGTTGCTATGGAGAAGGTACAGAGAAGGGTAACCAAAATGATAAAAAGGGATGGAACAGCTCTCCTATGAGGAAAGGCTGAAGAGATTAGGGCTGTTCAGCTTGGAGAAGAGACGGCTGAGGGGGGATATGATAGAGGTCTTTAAAAATAATGAGAGGTCTTGAACGAGTAGATGTGAATTGGTTATTTATACTTTCGGATAATAGAAGGACTAGAATGCACTCCATGAAGTTAGCAAGTAGCACATTTAAGACTAATCAGAGAAAATTCTTTTTCACTCAAAACACAATTAAGCTCTGGAATTTGTTGCCAGAGGATGTGGTTACTACAGTTAGTGTAACTGTGTTTAAAAAAGGTTTGGTTAAATTCTTGGAGGAGAAGTCCATTAACTGTTATTAATCAAGTTGACTTAGGGATTGGCCTTTGCTATTACTGGCATCAGTAGCATGGGATCTTCTTAGTGTTTGGGTACTTGCCAGGTTCTTGTGGTCTGGTTTGGCCTCTGTTGGAAACAGGATGCTGGGCTTGATGGGCTCTTGGTCTGACCCAGAATGGCAATTTCTTATGTTTTTATGAACTTAACTATGCGCTGAGTGAAAAATAATTTTCTCTGATTTATTTTAAATGAGCTACTTGCTAACTTCATGGAGTGCTCCCTGGTCCTTCTATTATCTGAGAGAATAAATAACCGATTTACATTAACTTGTTCATGTCCTTTCATTATTTTGTAGAGTTTTATTATATCCCCCTCAGTCTTCCCTTCTCTAAACTGAACATCCCTAAATTCTTTAGCCTTTCTTCTTAGGGCAGCTGCTCCATGCTCCTTATCATTTTGGTTGCTTTTCTCTGCCCTTTTTCCAGTGCAGCTATATCCTTTTTGAGATGTGGTGACCAGAATGCACATAGTATTCAAGCTTGGAATCCACAAAAGGTCATCACCTCCTATCCCATGAGATTTTAGTTTTCTTAGAAGCCTCTCATGCGGGACTTTGTCGAATGCCTTCTGAGAATCCAAATACACTACATCTACCGATTCACCTTTGTCCACAAGGTTATTCACCCCCAGCAAAAAAATGTAGGAGATTTGTGAGGCAAGACTTCCCTTGGGTAAATCCATGCTGGCTGTGTCCCATCAAACCATGTCTATCTAAATGTTTTGTGATTTTATACTTCATAACAGTTTCCATGATTTTTCCCAGAACTGAAGTCAGGCTCACTGGTCTATAGTTTCCTGGATCACCCCTGCAGCCCTTTTTAAATATAGTTTAGTTTAGTTTAAAGTCAAGAATAACTTAATTTATCTATTTAAAAAATGTATTTTCCGCGGCTTCTAGCAACAGTGAGTTCAGTGCGGAGTACAGTAGAACATACTTAAAATATACATACAAGATCTAAAAACAAAACATTACTTATTAATAACTGTGAAAACATAGGAATCATATAGCACATATAATAAACTTCCATGTCATTCAAGCGCTTCCCTATAAAATATGGCCTTCAACTGCTTTCTAAATACTTGCACATCTTTTTCAACTCTGAGCCCTACTGGCAAGGACTGGGACAAGGTTTGAAAAGGCCCTGGACCTGGCCCTCTAAACTCTATAATTTTGAAGAGCTGGCAATTATGATTGGCCCTGGCCAGTCAAACGTAATGAGCAAAGAGGCTGATACCATCAGATCAAGTCTTTAAGAGTACAGGAAGAGTCAGATCGTAAAGGTTTATGGGCTAAAACTAGTAAACAAAAATTCACCCTTGAAACATACAATAATTCTCTGAAAATGTTGAATTGGGAAAAACCAAAATCCATGCCGGGAATAAATTCCCTGCATGTCATCTGCATACATGTAGTAAATTAGGCCCAAGCTTTTTAACAGTAATCCTAATGGTGCTAAGTACAAATTAAATAGGGCAGAGGAAAGAGCTGACCCTTGGGTTACGCCCGATGCTTGGGTCTTCCATGAGGGAAAACCTGGTCCCCTAGCTGTACATACTGCTACCTATTATTCTAAAAGGACACAAACCATTTTAGGACCACCCTGGAGATGCCAGCATTCTCCAGCCTCATGATCATACCTGGGAACTGCTGAGCTGTGGTCACCCTGAGATTGCTGTTAATTATCAGAGGGTCGGGGCGGGAGGGGGAAGGAATGGAATGATAGGTATCAGCTTTCTCTCTTCCCGCCCTTCCCCCAACGAATCCACACTTTATCTCCCACCCATCACTATCAGCTGTCCCCCCTCCTGAGATGACACAGCATACCTCCCCTTCGTCTCTTCCTGACCCCAGCACTCTCTTTCTTCCCTCCCCCTATAAATCTCAGCTCCATGACTTATGCATCCGCACTCTACCCTTAGCTGAGTGATTCCCAAGACCTGGAATCACAGCTGCAGACTGAGTTTTATGTGTATTGCAGGCAGGCCCTCTCCACTTTCTCTCCACATGCTGCTTGCAGTGTCTACTCCAGGCTTGCCCCACTTCTCCTGTTCTCTGCAGGTTTACTGAGGAAGGGGAGTGGCTGAACTGTATTCAGAGGGGCCCTGAGATTTCTAGTGTTTCCCCTAAACCCCGCAGATGATGTAAATTCCCTGAGTCTCAGGGTGAAAGTCTGAGAATTCCCAGTTATGTTCATGATTAACACATCTTGCCTCACTTTGCTTTAATTAAAAGAAGAAATCTTCCTTTCACAAACAATCAGGCTTGCTTTTTACTACCTGGAAGATTTATTCTCCACTCTATCCCTTCTAGGATAGGATACCTTGACATATCAAGATTGACTACACAGAACAATACAGGAAAAGTAGAGAAAATAGAAAAGGAATGGTTACCTGTCTCAAACTACAAAATCATCATCTGTCTTTAACACTGCACATCCTGAAGCATACAACACTATAAAAGAAACATTTTACAAACTAGACAAGTAGGACACACACACACATACACACATATATATATATCCATACATACACACACCTCAACCTAACATTCTGAAGAACAGTCTACATCCAAGCAGTTGAAATATTTACTTTAATTTTTTCCTGTAAATAAATCTTTACTTTTCTATATATATCTTGTGTCTTTTGTAACTGAACATGAATCATATGTGTATGGCATGTACATTAGAGGGATGAGTTTATTTTATGTTAAGATATTATTTTCTGATTTAAAACAATGAATCAGCATACTGTTCCTTTTCGAAAATAAAGAATATGATGAATTTGGCAGTTTCAGGTTTATCCAACTTATTTTTATTTTTATGAATGGAGCTAAGATATGGTATTATTCTGTCTTGTATCTTTTTTATGAGCCTGGATTTGAATTAGAAATGTTAAGATTATCCCAATGTCTTGAGAATTATATTTAATGGTTTGATTTTATGCATGTATGGGAAATATATATAATGGTTTGATTTTATGCATGTATGTTTATAAAGGTCTGAAATGTTGAATTGTGGTATTGTGTTTTTATGTATTTTTGTGTTCAAATTTTTGTTTTTAACTTAATGTATGTCCTTGTTTTACGTTATGTATACTGCTTTGAATTTTTATTGGCAGGAGGTCTGAAATAAAAAAAAAATTGTATGGCAAGCAAGATGTAAATGCTGAACAATAAGATGATGTGTTGTTTGTGTTGAGTGAAGGAGGCTATATGTGATAGCAAATTGTATGTAGTCATGCTATGTAGTGCTATGTGTAATTAGTGTAAATGATTCATGTTCATTAATGCAACATTGCTATATGGCAGTAGTATCCGTATCTTCTGATCATCCTGGTCTTGGGGGTCCATCGTGCTATGGATATGCGCTACGGGATAGAAGAGCTGAAAGTTGTGTGAGAGTGTTTGTATGCATTTGGAAAATGTGTGGTTTGCAAGTGTGCATGCGGTATAAAATGAGTATTTAAAAGAGTGTATAAGGTTGTGAATGAAAGAAAAAAAATGGGATTAAATTGAATATGAAAGATGATGTGACTGTTGTGTAGAGCGTGGCCAGAGTCATTTTTGAAAAAGGGGTGAGCACTGTTATTCCTGTGAGAAAAGTGCTAGTGGAATTTTAGAAGTGCTTTCTTTTTATGGGAAACTTTAGATAGTGTTTAAAATAAAGGAAGACTGTTACGTTATTTTTATATGGGTATTATCTGGCAGAGTAATTAAAGAGGGTTCATTCCTGCTATCTGTCCTATCGGTGAAAAATGCATCAGCATTGTTTTTTGACATAGAAGTTTCTTCCTGCTCCCTGGGGCTTCCAGCTCAGATGGACCGGTGCCCTGTGTCTTCATTCACAGCTACTTGGGGTTTTTCCCAATTTTTAACCCACTCCTGTCTAGGCCAGCCATCACAGCAATGGTTTTCAGCTAGGGGCGAGCACCATGACTTCTGCCAGTAGGTGGCACTGCTGAGCAGTTGCAGGGACTCCCTCCTTCACCCCCTCCAGGAGTTGTAAACACTGCCTCTTCAGCACCGCCATCCTGCCGAGAGGCCCTAGGATAAAGCACCGTATAAATCGTACAATAAAATAAATAAAAAGCCAAGCCCAGGAATCAGACCTGGTCTTCTGCTTCTCAGTGTATGGCACTATCACTGGGCCATAGGGACAACCCTTTTATCAACATAAACAGGTCAATTTTAAAAGCCTTGCTCGCGCATAAACGGCCACATATGCATGTATGCGGGCCGCGTGCGAGCACCGCAAATTTTAAGAATCTGCGAAGTACACATGTACGTACCCATGCGCGCATCAAGAGTAAGGAGGTGAGAAAGGGGCGGGGCATGGGCAGTCCGGGGCAGGGCTAAGACTTGCTCGCGTAACTCCAAATTTTAAAAAAGTTGACCATGGCGCACGTCCGTGTGTTATCCGTCTAACTTTGCTGCAGGTCCTGTTGAGGAGCAAGTCTAGAGATCTCAGGTTTTAGGGCTTTCAGCACAGCGTGAAAGTTCGGGGTCACGTGGAGGGCTTGCAGGACGAAGAACCAGAGGGATTTTGAAGACCTCAATATCAACTGGAAAAACTGGTGGACTAATTGGAATAACTGGTTTTTCCCTCGCGCGAACATGTTTTAAAAATCCGCCTGCATATGTGCATAAAAGCCCGTAAATCCCCTAGTGGAGATACGCATGGGATATTTACTCGAGCCGCCTCTTAAGAGTTCGCGTACACATACATGCGGCAGGGAGATTTTAAATGGTGCGTGCGAACTTGCGCGCATGATATAAAATCGCAGCGTATCTCCGCTCGCGCACCAACACGCGTGTTTATGGGTGCACTCTCAAACATCCAATTAATGTGCTGTTTATAAGAACTGTGAGCATTTCAATTGATTTTTTTTCCCTTCTAGTCTACTGAATTGACGTGTGGAGCAATTTTTCACCTTTTTAATATTTTAATTCCTTGTTATAAACAGCACATTAATTGGATGTTTGAGAGTGAGAACATTGTTCCCCTGAAGAAGGAAGGGTCCAGGGCTTCCGAAACATTGCAATGTCGGGCATTTCAATTAGAAGATGGTGGAACTAACCTCACAGCATCCTTCCTTTAAATTAATCACAAAAGGGACAGGGAAGTATGCATTTGACATTTTTTCACATTATAAATAAGTGTTTTTGAGTTTCGCACCAAAGAGTGACTGATCATTAAAACCAAGGCACTATAGAAGGGCAATATTTTGAGCCCAGATGATAATCATTGTGCAGTGTCATATGATGCTCACTCTTTTTCATATATAAGATTCAATTTAAGTATTTATATATATATATATATATATTCAGTTCAGTCACACATCTTGATATTTAGTGAGATTGTGTTTATTTGTGGATTTTCATTATTCTTACACTTTGTGGGTTATAGAATATTGTAAAGTATGAATACAGCACGAAAAGTTCAAAAGGGGACGCAGAGAGTTTTTTTTAACACAGGATATGATCATATTCAAAAGTGCTTTATTCCTGAAAGAAAAAGTGTAAAGTGTAAAATTCTAATCAATAAAATGTAGCAAGTAAAAAAAAACCCAGAGAAAGTTTTCAAATGAAATGAAAGAAGACTCAATGGAGATGAGAAATGAGGACGCTGATATTTTGGGCAATCTGACTTGACTGCAAGTAGTGCAAGATAAAGCAAAGCCAGTGGATCTGGCAGCCATACATATGTGCCGCATCACTCTTATTATTAAGAGACACAGCTGCCTGCACATAATGTTACGGTCCCGGTCACGACCGGGACCTCACGTCCTGGGTCCTGGTTCCGGTGGCGTGTCTCTCGGCGTCGCTCCCGTGGGGGCGGCAGCGACGGAGGCCCTCGCTCGGACGCCCTTCCCCTAGGCACGCGCGCGCGCAGGAAGGGCACTCAAATAGGCCGGTTCCCGCCGAGCCATGCTCCGCCCTCGCCGGTGACGTCAGACGCCGTGGGATATTTAACCCCGGCGTCTGCACCTAGTCGGGGCCTTGCAACCAGGTTCCTTCGTGGTCCCTAGTTGCCCCGGGCCCTGACGCATCCTTCGGCCTTCTCCTGCTACAGTGCCTGCCTGCCACAGATCCTGCCTTCTGCTACTTGCCTGCTTGCTAAAGTGGCCGGGCCCCTACGGGCTCCTCCTGGGGGGGGGGCTCTGGTCTCCACTACAGTTCCTGCTACAGTTTCCGAGTCTTGCTACAGTTCCTGCCTGGTTCTAGTACCCGAGTCTTGCTTCAGTTCCTGCCTGGTTCCAGTATCCGAGTCTTGCTACAGTTCCTGCCTGGTTCCAGAACCCAAACCCAGTTACAGTATTGCTTCTGTCCTAGTCTGGTTCCAGTTACCTGTCCTGATCCACTACCCGCCTAAGTCCCAGCGGCCGGGCCCCTACGGGCTCCTCCCGGGGGGGCTTCGGCTTCCATGGGTGAAGCCACCTAAGTCCCAGCGGTTGGGCTCCTACGGGCTCCTCCCGGGGGAGTGCCAGCTTCCAGGGTGAAGAGTATCGTCTACGTCCTGCCAGATATCCGCCTCCCGACCTGCTCTTATCGAGAGACATTAGAACGCCTTATCCCAGTCTCTTGCAGGTCGGCCCAAGGGTCCACTAAACAGAGACTTCCATAACACATAAAGCAGACTAAACTTTATATTTGTAGGTGCCTAATAATGTTTGATTACTTTTTACATTTATAAAAATTACCAAGTGAAAAAGTTTCCTCTGTGCCATATGGTAGAATAATCTACTGCATATGTGTTCTGGATTTGCTAGGGAGATAGCAATCTGTTAGAAATCTGCTGCTTGATGGGAGGAGCAGTCAGATTGGAGGAGCAATCTGTGGAGAAAGCTCTGTATAGCGGGCTCCTGGAGAGGGAGGAGTCAGCAATCTTGTAGTGTCTCAGATATCATCTTGCTAAGGAGTACAATCTGTAATGAATCTGATATGGTTGTGGGTGGATCCCTGGGCCGATGGCAGAATACTACGCCCCCAGGAGGATATCCCGAGAGGGACCACCGGCTAGGCTGGAGTATGGTGGGGAGTGGCGCTTTATGTCCGGGATAAGGATCCTGCAACAGATGGGGACGGTAACTTTTAAACAGCCATGCGGGGGGCACATGTACATGCATTTGGCAGCTCACGCCAAAGGACGCGACCATTTTATAACATGCTCAGGCCCAGCGCTACCTGGTGTACACACCATGCATTTGCATGGGGCGGCACACCTGGGGAGGGCAGCAACAGCAGGAGAGGCCTCTGGGCAGCAGATGGAACTCAACTCGCCGATGGCGGCCGCGGCAGCAGCAGGACAGGCCATGGGGTGGTGAAGAAGGCAAGCAAGCCTGCCACGTGAGCCCATCCGCGTGTCGGCAAAGACCGCCCAATGAAGCAAGGCCGTTACGGGAGCCCGTCCCTGTAGCAGCGAAGAAGGGGTTTGGCGGTAAGCCCCAGTGTGTGCATATGAGAATGGGAGCCTGGATGTATGTATGAGAATGGGAGCCTGGATGTGTGTAGGAGAATGGAAGCCTGCATGTGAGTATGAGGATGGAAGCCTGGGTGTGTGTATGAGAATGGAAGCCTGGATGTGAGTATGAGGATGGGAGCCTGGATGTGTGTATGAGAATGGGAGCCTGGGTGTGAGCAAGAGGATGGAAGCCTGGGTGTGTGTATGAGAATGGAAGCCTGGATGTGAGTATGAGAATGGGAGCCTGGATGTGTGTAGGAGAATGGAAGCCTGCATGTGAGTATGAGGATGGAAGCCTGGGTGTGTGTATGAGAATGGAAGCCTGGATGTGAGTATGAGGATGGGAGCCTGGATGTGTGTATGAGAATGGGAGCCTGGGTGTGAGTATGAGGATGGAAGCCTGGGTGTGTGTATGAGAATGGAAGCCTGGATGTGAGTATGAGGATGGGAGCCTGGATGTGTGTATGAGAATGGGAGCCTGGATGTGAGTATGAGGATGGGAGCCTGGATGTGTGTATGAGAATGGGAGCCTGGGTGTGAGTATGAGGATGGAAGCCTGGGTGTGTGTATGAGAATGGAAGCCTGGATGTGAGTATGAGGATGGGAGCCTGGATGTGTGTATGAGAATGGGAGCCTGGGTGTGAGCATGAGGATGGAAGCCTGGGTGTGTGTATGAGAATGGAAGCCTGGATGTGAGTATGAGAATGGGAGCCTGGATGTGTGTAGGAGAATGGAAGCCTGCATGTGAGTATGAGGATGGAAGCCTGGGTGTGTGTATGAGAATGGAAGCCTGGATGTGAGTATGAGGATGGGAGCCTGGATGTGTGTATGAGAATGGGAGCCTGGGTGTGAGTATGAGGATGGAAGCCTGGGTGTGTGTATGAGAATGGAAGCCTGGATGTGAGTATGAGGATGGGAGCCTGGATGTGTGTATGAGAATGGGGAGCCTGGATGTGAGTATGAGGATGGGAGCCTGGATGTGTGTATGAGAATGGGAGCCTGGGTGTGAGTATGAGGATGGAAGCCTGGGTGTGTGTATGAGAATGGGAGCCTGGATGTGAGAATGTGAGGATGGGAGCCTGCACGTGAGTATGAGAATGGGAGCCTGGATGTGAGTATGTGAGAATGGGAGCCTGCATGTGAGTATGAGAATGGGAGCCTGGATGTGTGTATGAGAATGGGAGCCTGGATGTGAGTATGAGAATGGGATCCTGGATGTGTGTATGAGGATGGGAGCCTGGGTGTGAGTATGAGGATGGAAGCCTGGGTGTGTGTATGAGAATGGGAGCCTGGATGTGAGTATGAGGATGGGAGCCTGGATGTGTGTATGAGAATGGGAGCCTGGGTGTGAGTATGAGGATGGAAGCCTGGGTGTGTGTATGAGAATGGGAGCCTGGATGTGAGAATGTGAGGATGGGAGCCTGCATGTGAGTATGAGAATGGGAGCCTGGATGTGAGTATGTGAGAATGGGAGCCTGGATGTGAGTATGTGAGAATGGGAGCCTGCATGTGAGTATGAGAATGGGAGCCTGGATGTGAGTATGTGAGAATGGGAGCCTGGGTGTGTGTATGAGAATGGGATCCTGGATGTGTGTATGAGGATGGGAGCCTGGATGTGTGTATGAGGGTGGGAGCCTGGAT
Organism: Rhinatrema bivittatum; assembly: GCF_901001135.1. Lineage (NCBI taxonomy): Eukaryota > Metazoa > Chordata > Amphibia > Gymnophiona > Rhinatrematidae > Rhinatrema > Rhinatrema bivittatum. Next base: position 39,161,687 of record NC_042618.1, on the reverse strand, counting down.
GTGTTTATGAGGATGGGAACCTGGGTGTGTGTATGAGAATGGGAGCCTGGATGTGTGTATGAGGATGGGAACCTGGGTGTGTGTATGAGAATGGGAGCCTGGATCTGTGTATGAGAATGGGAGCCTGGATGTGAGTATGAGGATGGGAGCCTGGATGTGTGTATGAGGGTGGGAGCCTGGATGTGTGTATGAGGATGGGAACCTGGGTGTGTGTATGAGGATGGGAGCCTGGATGTGTGTATGAGAATGGGAGCCTGGATCTGTGTATGAGGATGGGATCCTGGATGTGTGTATGAGGATGGGAGCCTGGGTGTATGTATGAGGATGGAAGCCTGGGTGTGTGTATGAGGATGGAAGCCTGGGTGTGTGTATGAGAATGGGAGCCTGGATGTATGTATGAGAATGGGAGCCTGGATGTGTGTAGGAGAATGGGAGCCTGCATGTGAGTATGAGGATGGAAGCCTGGGTGTGTGTATGAGAATGGAAGCCTGGATGTGAGTATGAGGATGGGAGCCTGGATGTGTGTATGAGAATGGGAGCCTGGGTGTGAGTATGAGGATGGAAGCCTGGGTGTGTGTATGAGAATGGAAGCCTGGATGTAAGTATGAGGATGGGAGCCTGGATGTGTGTATGAGAATGGGAGCCTGGATGTGAGTATGAGGATGGGAGCCTGGATGTGTGTATGAGAATGGGAGCCTGGGTGTGAGTATGAGGATGGAAGCCTGGGTGTGTGTATGAGAATGGGAGCCTGGATGTGAGAATGTGAGGATGGGAGCCTGCATGTGAGTATGAGAATGGGAGCCTGGATGTGAGTATGTGAGAATGGGAGCCTGCATGTGAGTATGAGAATGGGAGCCTGGGTGTGTGTATGAGAATGGGAGCCTGGATGTGAGTATGAGGATGGGAGCCTGGATGTGTGTATGAGAATGGGAGCCTGGGTGTGAGTATGAGGATGGGAGCCTGGATGTGTGTATGAGAATGGGAGCCTGGATGTGAGTATGTAAGAATGGGAGCCTGCATGTGAGTATGAGAATGGGAGCCTGGATGTGAGTATGGGAGAATGGGAGAATGGGAGCCTGCATGTGAGTATGAGAATGGGAGCCTGGGTGTGTGTATGAGAATGGGAGCCTGGATGTGAGTATGAGAATGGGATCCTGGATGTGTGTATGAGGATGGGAGCCTGGATGTGTGTATGAGGGTGGGAGCCTGGATGTGTGTATGAGGATGGGAACCTGGGTGTGTGTATGAGGATGGGAGCCTGGATGTGTGTATGAGAATGGGAGCCTGGATGTGAGTATGAGGATGGGAGCCTGGATGTGTGTATGAGAATGGGAGCCTGGATCTGTGTATGAGGATGGGATCCTGGATGTGTGTATGAGGATGGGAGCCTGGATGTGTGTATGAGGGTGGGAGCCTGGATGTGTGTATGAGGATGGGAACCTGGGTGTGTGTATGAGGATGGGAGCCTGGATGTGTGTATGAGAATGGGATCCTGGATCTGTGTATGAGGATGGGATCCTGGATGTGTGTATGAGGATGGGAGCCTGGATGTGTGTATGAGAATGGGAGCCTGGATGTGAGTATGTGAGAATGGGAGCCTGCATGTGAGTATGAGAATGGGAGCCTGGATGTGAGTATGTGAGAATGGGAGCCTGCATGTGAGTATGAGAATGGGAGCCTGGGTGTGTGTATGAGGATGGGAGCCTGGATGTGTGTATGAGGGTGGGAGCCTGGATGTGTGTATGAGGATGGGAACCTGGGTGTGTGTATGAGAATGGGAGCCTGGATGTGTGTATGAGGATGGGAACCTGGGTGTGTGTATGAGAATGGGAGCCTGGATCTGTGTATGAGAATGGGAGCCTGGATGTGAGTATGAGGATGGGAGCCTGGATGTGTGTAGGAGGGTGGGAGCCTGGATGTGTGTATGAGGATGGGAACCTGGGTGTGTGTATGAGGATGGGAGCCTGGATGTGTGTATGAGAATGGGAGCCTGGATCTGTGTATGAGGATGGGATCCTGGATGTGTGTATGAGGATGGGATCCTGGATGTGTGTATGAGGATGGGAGCCTGGGTGTATGTATGAGGATGGAAGCCTGGGTGTGTGTATGAGGATGGAAGCCTGGGTGTGTGTATGAGAATGGGAGCCTGGATGTGTGTATGAGGATGGGAGCCTGGGTGTGTGTATGAGGATGGGAGCCTGGGTGTGTGTATGAGGATGGGAGCCTGGATGTGTGTATGAGAATGGGAGCCTGGATGTGTGTATGAGAATGGGAGCCTGGATCTGTGTATGAGGATGGGATCCTGGATGTGTGTATGAGGATGGGATCCTGGATGTGTGTATGAGGGTGGGAGCCTGGATCTGTGTATGAGGATGGGAGCCTGGATGTGTGTATGAGGATGGGATCCTGGATGTGTGTATGAGGGTGGGAGCCTGGATCTGTGTATGAGGATGGGATCCTGGATGTGAGTATGAGGATGGGAGCCTGGATGTGTGTATGAGGGTGGGAGCCTGGATGTGTGTATGAGGATGGGAGCCTGGATGTGTGTATGAGGATGGGAGCCTGGATGTGTGTATGAGAATGGGAGCCTGGATCTGTGTATGAGGATGGGATCCTGGATGTGTGTATGAGGATGGGATCCTGGATGTGTGTATGAGGATGGGAGCCTGGGTGTATGTATGAGGATGGAAGCCTGGGTGTGTGTATGAGGATGGAAGCCTGGGTGTGTGTATGAGAATGGGAGCCTGGATGTGTGTATGAGGATGGGAGCCTGGGTGTGTGTATGAGGATGGGAGCCTGGATGTGTGTATGAGAATGGGAGCCTGGATGTGAGTATGAGGATGGGAGCCTGGGTGTGTGTATGAGAATGGGAGCCTGGATATGTGAATGAGGATGGAAGCCTGGGTGTGAGTATGAGGATGGGAGCCTGGATGTGAGTATGTGAGAATGGGAGCCTGGATGTGAGTATGTGAGAATGGGAGCCTGCATGTGAGTATGAGAATGGGAGCCTGGGTGTGTGTATGAGAATGGGATCCTGGATGTGTGTATGAGGATGGGAGCCTGGATGTGTGTATGAGGGTGGGAGCCTGGATGTGTGTATGAGGATGGGAACCTGGGTGTGTGTATGAGAATGGGAGCCTGGATGTGTGTATGAGGATGGGAACCTGGGTGTGTGTATGAGAATGGGAGCCTGGATCTGTGTATGAGAATGGGAGCCTGGATGTGAGTATGAGGATGGGAGCCTGGATGTGTGTATGAGGGTGGGAGCCTGGATGTGTGTATGAGGATGGGAACCTGGGTGTGTGTATGAGGATGGGAGCCTGGATGTGTGTATGAGAATGGGAGCCTGGATGTGTGTATGAGGATGGGATCCTGGATGTGTGTATGAGGATGGGATCCTGGATGTGTGTATGAGGATGGGAGCCTGGGTGTATGTATGAGGATGGAAGCCTGGGTGTGTGTATGAGGATGGAAGCCTGGGTGTGTGTATGAGAATGGGAGCCTGGATGTGTGTATGAGGATGGGAGCCTGGGTGTGTGTATGAGGATGGGAGCCTGGATGTGTGTATGAGAATGGGAGCCTGGATGTGTGTATGAGGATGGGAGCCTGGATGTGTGTATGAGAATGGGAGCCTGGATGTGTGTATGAGGATGGGATCCTGGATGTGTGTATGAGGGTGGGAGCCTGGATCTGTGTATGAGGATGGGAGCCTGGATGTGTGTATGAGGATGGGATCCTGGATGTGTGTATGAGGGTGGGAGCCTGGATCTGTGTATGAGGATGGGATCCTGGATGTGAGTATGAGGATGGGAGCCTGGATGTGTGTATGAGGGTGGGAGCCTGGATCTGTGTATGAGGATGGGAGCCTGGATGTGTGTATGAGGATGGGAGCCTGGATGTGTGTATGAGGATGGGATCCTGGATGTGTGTATGAGGATGGGAGCCTGGATGTGTGTATGAGGATGGGAGCCTGGGTGTGTGTATGAGGATGGGAGCCTGGATGTGTGTATGAGGATGGGAGCCTGGGTGTATGTATGAGGATGGAAGCCTGGGTGTGTGTATGAGAATGGGAGCCTGGATATGTGAATGAGGATGGAAGCCTGGGTGTGAGTATAAGATTGGGAGCCTGGGTGTGTGTATGAGAATGGGAGCCTGGATATGTGAATGAGGATGGAAGCCTGGGTGTGAGTATGAGGATGGGAGCCTGGATGTGTGTATGAGAATGGATGCCTGGGTGTGTGAGTGAGAGCTTGTGTGTGTGTGTGGTATAACTTGTGAGAGTGAGAGCTTGTGTGTTTAAGGGAGTCTTTGAGAGAAAGCATGAGCCTTTGTGTGTGTGTGAGAGAGAGAGGAAGGGAAGAAGATAGGAGAGAGAATAAGCAGAAAGAGAAGAGTGACCCTGGAGAAAGAATTAGGAAAAGACTGATAAGGGGAAAGTGGGAAAAAAAAGGCCTGGACCAACTGATTAGAAAAATAAAAAGAACAGACAACAAAGGTAGAAAAATATATATTTGAGATTTTAGCAATTGGAATATGCCATCTTTGGGTATATGCATTTCTTATAATTTTGACTTTTTAGCCTTCCACTGTTTAGAGTCTGGTTTCTCAGGCTTTCTATTTTGATTTTGTTTGCATGTTTCTATTTCTAATTTGTAGTCCCTTCTTTCTGTATTAGGTAAGGGTCGGTCTGTGTTCTGCCTTTGTGTGACCGAGGTGCAGTATCCCTGTTAGCGTGCAGTTTCTCTGTAGAGATTTGTAGCAGTCTGACTTGTTCTATTATCCCAGTAGATGGTGTATTAATGTTCTAGGGCCTGGTGTAGTATTTGCATTGCTTCTTTTTCATAAGGTTGCTGTGATTCGAGTCCTGAGAGTCAGTTCTGCTATATGGTATGGCAAGGTTCTAGTCGCCTTTTTTTTTTTGCAGGGGTTTGTGTTACTTCACAAAAAGCAGTGGAGGGGGGTCTTTCTTTTTTGGTGAGGTGACCCCAGAATTTGAATATAGCTTTTTTTCATATTGAGTTGCAATTTGAACTGTCATAGTTTTGCTGCACCCATTCTCATGATTATTGCTATTTTATTGTAGTAATGGTGATCTCTGCCTTTCTGGAAAGAGGATTCGAGAAAGAATACATTGATATTTATTTTATGACATAATTGATTGGATCTGATGTTAGTGTTCTTTTTTGTTTTTACCTGATTTTCTTGTTTATTTAATTCATTACAATAAATATAAAATAATTTAATACAGATTAATAAGGAATTTTTAATGTTGGTAAGTGCTTGACATAATAGAATTAAAATATTCTAAAAAATTTCACTCATGATGCATAAGGGCTGTTTTAGACTATTTAGGAACCGATTGTAAGAGGCATGCTAAGGCATTATTTATTTATTTATTTATTTAGTGATTTTTATATACCGCGGCATGTAAAATGATACATCACCTCGGTTTACAATAAACAATAAATTAGCAATAGGCTTTACAGACAACAGGCTTAACAGACAGTAAACAATAAAAACAGCAACAGGCTTTACATAAATAATGGATTTAAGGGGTACATAATATAACTCATTTTAACTATTACGAACAAATGCATAATATAAATCAATAACGAAGCAGGAGAGAAAACAGGCAATTAACCTGTTAAAGTCCTATTCCATTAGTTAATGCCATTAGTTAATGCCAAGTCACAAATATTGAACATAGGGTGAGCGGGTGTAAGGGAGAACGGAGAGGTTAGCAGATTACAACAAAAATAGGGAGAGGAAAAGGAACAGGGAGCTAGTGAAAAGTAAACAAGAAAAACGGCATTTCAGATTAATCGGTGATCATTGCGTGAAAGCTTGTTCGAAAAACCATGTTTTGAGGTTTTGTTTGAAAGTCTTGAGTACAGCTAGGAGGGTTCAGACCTGTATGCTTACTGCCTACCTTTGTTAACCTTGGGCCCTTCTGGCTACGTCATTGGCCTGCGGGGCTGTGGTGGAGCTCATCCCACCACGATCTGAAGTTAAGGGAGAAGAAGGCAGGTGGGGCCATGGTGGAGCTCATCCCACCATGGCCCGAAATGAAGAGGACGGAGTAGGCCACAGTGGACCCCATCCCACCATGGCCTGGAGAAAGGAAGCCACATATGTGTGTGTCTATGTGTATGTGTGTGTGTCTGTGTGAGAGCTTGAGTGTGTGTCTGTGTCAGAATTTGTATGCATGTGAATGTTTGTGTGTCTGTGTGAGAACTTGAATATGTGTCTATGTCAGAGCTGGAGTTTATGTGTCTGTGTCAGAGCTTGAGTGTGTGTCTGTGTCAGAGCTTGTGTTCATGTGTGTGTCTATATCAATGTTTGTGTGCATGTGTGTGGTTTTGTGTGAGAACTTGAGTGTATATGTGTCAGAACCTGTGTTCATGTGTATGTGTCTGTGTCTACGTGAGAGCTTTGTGTGTGACAGAACTTGTGTGCATGTGTATGTTTTTGTGTCTGAGAGCTTGAATGCATATTTATGTATTGTTTGTGTTGTTTGTGTGAGAGCTTGAGTGTATGTCTGTGTTAAAGCTTGTGTTCATGTTCACACAGACAGGCTTACATACTATGTCTGTCTGTGTTAAAGCCTGTGTACACAAGTGCCTGTGTGCGTGTGTGTATGTGTGTGTGTTTGTCTGTGAGAGCCTATGTATTTCATATATGTTCTCACAGGCATGCTCACACACACACATAATGTGTCTGTGAGGGAAAGAGAGCAAGTATCTGTGAGAGCATAAGCATGTATATAAGAGATGGAGTGTGTGAGAGAGTTTGTGCGGTCCTACCTCCCCAATCCACGACAATCTCAAGGTGACTGGAAATCAAAAGATCCCAGGTATGGAGAGCAGGAGAGTTTTTAAACCTTATTAGTTTTAATTATTGGGTGTAATTTGATGTTTCACTGTTTTGAAATATTTTATTGGGGGTTTTTTTTGAAATATTAGAACATATTTTAATTATTGGATTTTTTTATTCATCAGATATTTTGAAATATTCTCTTGGTGTTTGGGAAATTTTGGATATTCTATTTAACTGGTTTGAAATATTTATTCTTTTTATGACTATGATTTTATTATTATGAGTGATGTTTTATATTTCTTGATTTTATTTTTTAATGTTTTAGGAAGAATGGTAATGTTTCTGTTTTTCCATTGTTGCTCTCCATGTGGAGCCTGGCTTGTTGTGGGTTCCATTTCAGTTCTCTGCATGTTTCTATTTATACTTTCTGGTCTCTTTATTCTGTATTTGGTCAGAGTCTGTCTGTGTTCTCCATGAGTGACCGAGGTGAGATATTCTGCTACCATATAATTTATCAGTGATCTATAGCAGCCTCATTTGTTCTGTTTTCCTAGTGGGAAGCGTATTGGTGTTCTAGGGCCTGATGTAATATGTGCAGTGTTACTTTTTCATAGATAAGATTGTTACTATTTGAGTACTGGCAGTCAGGGTTGATTTGGTATGGGAGGTTTCTATATTTGGGGGGTGTCAGTTTTTAAAAATATAGAATTCTGGAGGGAGCTGGGCTTTATTTGATGGGCGCGGGACAGAGACTGAATGATGCGGGGACGGGGGTGGGGGGGCAGCACAGTAATTGTTCGCACAGGGCAGTAGAAAAGCTAGCACGGGTCCTGAACACACACTTGTATATGTGCATATGTTATAAAATAGGCTGAACACGTGTACACGTGTGCATAATTTTCAATGGAAGCGTTCGTGTGCTCACAAATCCCGTGTCTACTGCGTAAGTCAGGGAAATTTTAAAAGGGATGCGCTGATGCCATAGGTAATTTTCCCAGTTCATTCCCAGTTCACTCAGTTTAGGGATAGGACTTGCAAACCCCCCCATAATTTTATAACCACCCTCCCCCATTAGCCCTGATGCTTAAAACCCTGCTGCCTGGCCTACATTTTTTTTATTTTACTACTTACACATCCTCCATAGCAGAAGTACATTTAAGCTGCAGGGGGCCCCGGCACAAATCTTTTTGGCCCACACGCCGTCCCAACATAGAAACGTTTCACTTGTATGCGCAGCGGGAAATATGCACGTCCATGGGATGCAAATAAAATCCGCTCAGCACGCACCAGTGTAACTTGTGCACAGATCTCCTGCTTTTGGCACATGCAGGGCTTTTAAAATCTACCTTTAAATGCACAATAGAAACTTTATGGGTAGAAATCCTATGTGTGCTGAGGAAGAGAATACCGATAGGAGTATACTACTGTCCACCTGGCCAAGATGATGAGACAGATGATGAAATGCTAAGAGAAATAAGGGAAGCGAACCAAATTGGTAGTGCAGTAATGTGATACTTCTATTAACTCAATATTGATTGGGTAAATGTAACATCAGGACATGCTAGAGAGATAACGTTCCTGGATGGAATAAATGACAGCTTTATGGAGCAATTGGTTCAGGAACCAACAACAGAGGGATCTATTTAAATCTAATTTTTAGTGGAGCTCAGGATTTGATGAGAGAGGTAACAGTGCTGGGGCTACTTGGTAATTGCGATCATAACATGATCAAATTTGAATTAATGACTGGAAGAGGGACAAGAAATAAATCCATGGCTCTAGCACTAAACTTTCAAAAAGGAAACTTTGATAAAATGAGAAAAATAGTTAGAAAAAACTGAAAGGTGCAGCTGCAAAGATTAAGAATGTACAACAGGCATGGACATTGTTCAAAAATACCATCTTAGAAGCACGTTCCAGATGAATTCCCATTAAGAAATGTGGAAGGAAGGCCAAATGAATGCCAGTGTGGTTAAACGGTGATGTGAAAGAGAATATTTTAGCCAAAAGATCTTCCTTCAAAAATTGGAAGAAGCATTGGCAAGTTAAATGTAAGACATTAATAAGACAGGCTAAAAGAGAATTTGAAAATAAGTTGTCCATAGAGGCAAAAACTCATAATAAAAGCTTTTTAAAATATATCCAAAGCAGGAAGCCTGCGAGGGAGTCAGTTGGACCTTTAGATGATTGAGGGGTTAAAGGGGCATTTAGGGAAGATAAGGCCATCCCGGAAAGACTAATGTCCAAATTTTAAAAGGCCTGTGCGCGTAAAAATCGGGGATTACGCGCACAAGTGCCAGGCCTGCTGAAAGGGGTGGGCCAGGGGCGGGGTCTGAGTGGGGAAGGGCGGGGTGGGAGGTGGGCCAGGACAGCGCTATTAGACGCTATCTCGGGGTTGCCAGTGCACAAAGATTACTTCTGCTTCAGAGGAGCAGTAAGTACAAAAATTTTAAAAATGGGGTTAGTTAGGGTTAGTTTAGGGGTCGGGGAGAAGAGGGGAAGAGGGAAGAAGGATAGGGTTATGGGTAAGAAAGTTCCCTCCCAGTCTGCTCCTTTATTGGGAAAATAAGAGTCGAAGTTGGTGGTTGGTGAAACAGATAAGCATGGGAAAATAAGAGTCGAAGCTTGCTGGGCAGACTGGATGGGCCAATTGTTCTTTTTCTGCCGTCATTTCTATGTTTCTATGTTTCTCTGTACCTTCTCCATCGCAACTATATCTTTTTTGAGATGCAGCGACTAGAATTGTACACAATATTCAAGGTGTGGTCTCACCATGGAGCGATACAGAGGCATTATGACATTTTCCGTTTTATTCACCATTCCCTTTCTAATAATTCCCAACATTCTGTTTGCTTTTTTGACTGTCGCAGCACACTGAACTGATGATTTCAATGTGTTATCCAATATCCATTATGATGCCTAGATCTTTTTCCTGGGTGGTAGCTCCTAATATGGAACCTAACATTATGTATTTATAGCATGGGTTATTTTTCCCTATATGCATCACCTTGCACTTATCCACATTAAATTTCATTTGCCATTTGGATGCCCAATTTTCCAGTCTCACAAGGTCTTCCTGCAATTTATCACAATCTGCTTGTGATTTAACTACTCTAAACAATTTTGTATCATCTGCAAATATGATTACCTCACTTGTCGTATTTCTTTCCAGATCATATAAATATATTGAAAAGAACGAGTCCCAATACAGATCCCTGAGGCACTCCACTGCCCACTCCCTTCCACTGAGAAAATTGTCCATTTAATCCTACTCTCTGTTTCCTGTCTTTTAGCCAGTTTGTAATCCACGAAAGGACCTTGCAACCTATCCCATGACTTTTTAATTTTCCTAGAAGCCTCTCATGAGGAATTTTATCAAACACCTTCTGAAAATCCAAATATACTACATCTACCGGTTCACTTTTATCTACATGTTTATTAACTCCTTCATAAAAGTGAAGCAGATTTATGAGGCAAGACTTGCCTTGGATAAAGCCATGTTGAGTTTTTCCATTAAACCATGTCTTTCTATATGTTCTGTGATTTTGATATATGGAATACTTTCCACTATTTTTCCTGGCACTGAAGTCAGGCTAACTGGTCTGTAGTTTCCCAGATCGCCCCTGGAGCCCTTTTTAAAAATTGGGGTTACATTAGCCACCCTCCTGTCTTCAGGTACAATGGATGATTTTAATGATAGGTTACAAATTTTTACTAATAGGTCTGAAATTTCATTTTTTAGTTCCTTCAGAACCCTGGGGTGTATACCATCTGGTCCAGGTGATTTACTACTCTTCAGTGTGTCAATCAGGTCTACCACATCTTCTATGTTCACCGTGATTTGGTTCAGTCCATCTGAATCAATACCCATGAAAAACCTTCTCTGATAAAATCACAGAACATATAGATAGACATGATTTAAAGGGACACAGCCAGAATAGATTTACCCAAAGGAAGTCTTGTCTCACAAAGCTGCTATATTGGGATTTTCAGAAGGTGTTTGATAAAGTCCCTCATAAGAGGCTTCTAAGAAATCTAAATAATCATGGAATAAGAGGTGATGTCCTTTTGTGGATTGCAAACTGGATAAAAGAATAGAAATAGAGAGTAGAATTAAATGGTCTGTTTTCACAGTGGAAAAAGGAAAACAGTGGAGAGCCTCAGGGATCTTTATTTCGACCAGTGCTTTTCAATATATGTATAAATGATCTGGAAATAAGTATGATAACTGAGGTGACCAAATTTGCAGATGACATGAAATTAATCAGAGTAGTTAAATCACAAGCAGATTGTGAAAAATTGCAGGAGAACCTTGCGAGTCTGAAAGACTGGGCATCTATATAGCAGATCAAATTTAATGAACACAAGTGCAAGGTGATGTATATAGGGAAAAATAACTCATGTTGTAGCTACACGATATTAGGTTCTATTTTAGCAGTTAACACCCAGGAAAAAAGATCTGGGCATCATAATTGTTATTACATTGAACTCATTGTCTTAGTGTGCTGTGGTGGTCAAAAAAGCAAACAGAATGTTAGGAATTATTAGGAAGGGAATGGCAAATAAAACAGAGGATGTCATAATGTCTCTGTTTTACTCAATGGATAGACTGCACTTTGAAGACTGTGCACAGCTCTGGTCGCCACATCTCAGAAAAGATATAGCTGCACTGGGAAAGTACAGAGAAAGGCGACCAAATTGATAAAGGGCATGGAACGGCTCCCCTATGAGGAAAGGCTAAAGAGAATAGGGCTGTTCAGCTTGGAGAAGAGATGGCTGAGGGGGGATATGATAGTGGTCTACAAAATCTTGAAAGGATTTGAACGGGTAAACAAGGACTATGGGGCACTCCATGTAGTTAACAAGTATCACATTTAAAACAAATCAGAAAAATTCTTTTTCACTCAACACACAATTAAGCTCTGGAATTCATTGCCAGAGGATGTGGTTAAGGCAGCTAGTGTAGTTGGGTTTAAAAAAGGTTTGGATAAATTCCTGGAGGAGAAGTACATAAATAGCCATTAATCAATAGGGAATAGACATTGCTTGTTGCTTGCATTAATAGCATGGGATTTATTTAATGTTTGGGTACTTGCCAGATACTGTGACTTGGCTTGGCCTCTATTGGAGACAGGATACTGGGCTTGATGGACCCTTGGTCTGACCCAGTATGGCATATCTTATGTTCTCATGTTATGTTCTTGAAACAGGTCCATTGCCTGAAGCACATGTGGGAGTCTGGAAAAAAAACTGGTTATTTGCTAAGGCTGGTTTGAGCACATCATACATTGTGTTCTAGAATAAGAATTGTTGGGAAGGAACATTATGCTTATTTTCTAAGACTGGGAAGAACTCAGCATACTTTTGGGTTCTGGAATAACAATTCACTCCAGAACCCGTCATGTGATGTGCTCTTCCCAGTCTTAGCAACTAACCAGAATGTTCGGTGGCAGTGCTTCCAAGCCATTTGATGGTTGCTATAGGCCCGATTCGCTTAGTCTTTTCGCCTAAAGACCTGGGTGAAGCAGGCCCTGTCTCCGTATATTATATGTTTTGATGTAGATTACAATACATTTGTATATGCATTCTATCACTGTTTTTAATGCTTTCTGAAATGTCTAGGTAATAATTCTTTCAGAATGTTTCTTCCTTTGTATGTGCCATAAATAATTTTGCTGGCAACATCCAATGAAAGGATACCTTTTGTTCCTAATTATATTTTGAACCATTTTTTATAGATTATGTTAACTGTTTGTTGTTTTTTTTTTTAGTTTACATGTTTTCTAATCTGTGTAATGCATTATACATGTATTATCTGAAATGCAAATAATGCTATTTTATTCAAATGCTTCAGTGACACAGAGTGTCAAAACAACATATTTCATATTTTAAAAAATTCCTCATTGTTGGACATATCTAGACCATCTTTGTTTCTGTTATTATTCTATGCTGACTATAAGGTGTCTACACTAAAAGACAAATTAGTTGTTTAAAAAAACCCACAACTTATGCAGAATAACTTTGTCTTCTTTTACTCGTTTGGTAACATATTGGGAGTGTGCGATAATAACAGAATGGAAATGATAATGCCCTCGCATAAGTGTGCATATTTTGTTTGATTTCATGGTAATATTCAGTCACTGTAAGTTTGCCACTGTGCGGCGTCCAGCCATTTCAGTGGGACTTCACAGGGTCCGTTTCTTCTTTTGTGCATTGCAACCAGATTTAAACCCTTTTAAAAAGTTTACATTGAGAACAAGACATTCCGCCAGTGCTTCCTGTGTCGTTATGTCATCAATAGATTGTTAGTGGTTACTCCCTTCATATGGCGCCCTCAGGGAAGGGTGTGCAGAAACAGTGCAGAGCACTTCTCACTCTTTAGAAAGCAGATCTACCTCTTTTTTTTTATCAAAAATGTATGCTTTTATATTATTTTCACTTTGAATATATGTATATACGATAATGCTTTTTTTGGGGACTGCAGTGGGATTTGCACTTTAGGCTAAGAATCTGGAGATCTCATTCCAATTCCCTATCTACCCAGTCACCCTGCAGCCTTGAACGAGTCCCTTTAACTCCCAATACTGGAACTTAGCTAGTACAGTCTTTGGAACAATACAAATGTAACATCAATTAGTCCTTAGGTCTGTTAGGATAAGCCTTGTGGGATGGTGGTCATTGAATGAGCCGTATAAAAATGAACACACTTAGGAACATAATAAAACTCATTCTTTTCCAACTTTGCCTTCCACTTCTTATAAATTCTTGGTGTAATCCAAATCGGTTGAGAAGGAGGGTAAGAAATTTGATCAGGCTATGTGATATCTTTTTCACCCCGGCTAGAAGCAAAGATAAAGCAAGTTTGCTTACTGTCAAATGGAGCTCTCCATAGATAACAAGATATGGCATGTGGGTGATGTCATCCAACGGTGCCTAATGGATCTTTTACTCTAAGCTCATAGAGACCTTTGCTCTACTGAGCATGTGCATTGCCTCTTGAGCAACTCAGTCAATTGCAGAGCTAAGCCTAGCTAGGTGGTCAACTCTCCAGGGAGCAGGACAGATATTTGGCATGGCTAATTCATCCTGCTGTCTACGGACATCATCATTTATGGTAAGCAAACTTGCTTTCTTCATCAAGAAGCAGGTCTGAATTAGCCATGACATGTGGGGGTCCCAAGCTGAGGGTTGCAGCGGAGCATTTGCTGAATAAGCAGCCATGGGGCATAGACAAGCACAACACTGATTATCCAACTTTACTGTCATGTCCAGCCAGTAATGGTACGTGAAGGTGTGCGCTGACGACCAAGTTGCAGCTTTGCAGATATCTTGAATAGGTACTGCTTGCAGATGAGCTGCTGATGCAGCCATGGTTCTCATGTGATGAACCTTGATAGAATCTGTAATGTGGAAGTCTGCTAGTACATTACAATGCACAATACAGTCTTCTAGCCACCTGGAGACAATGTACATTTGGCAACTGCTATGCCTAGACAGGATCGTAAGAGACAAATAGCTGCGAGGCCTGACAACGTGACTGAGTTCTTTTCCTGTACTGAGCTAATGCTCTTTTACAGTCCAAGGAATTAAGGGCTTTTTCTCCTTCATGTGCATGTGGTCTGGAAAAAAACCATTGGTAAAACGTTGACTTGTGTTACTCCCATCCCAGGGAGCTGACTGCAGTCCAATGAGGGCCATAAAAGTAATTTCGGTTCTTCCAGGGCCAATAGCTAGCTCACACTCTTTCATACGGTCTCTTTCTCCAGGGCCTGATTCTTTTACTGACCAGGGGGGGAGGACAATTCCTCTAGGGCCCTAGAAGACAGGGATGACACTGTCATGTTCCCTGGGAGAGGTATATCTTTTCTGTTCCTTCTGATAAATGTGGGTGCCACACAAACAACACACTGGGTGAGTGTCCAAAAAATAAAACTTTACTGAAGTTGTATTCTGGATTTAATTGGCACAGTTCACATGGGTTATTTTCACACAGATGACTGTTACAGTTCTTTCTCTCTGTATCTGTGCAAGGTTCTCTCTGTCTTTTTCCAGGGCAAGGGACACCCTCATCAGGAGAAGAAGGGGGCAGCAAGACTCTTCCTTCAGTCTTGCTTTACAAGACCGAAGATTTCTTTTGTCTTTATGTGGGGGAGGGGGGGGGGTGTGCCAGCAGTTTTATCCTGCTTCTTTGGGCTTCAAGCTTTAATCTGAAATGGTCTCTGCTGGGCTACGGTGCCATGATGCTTCATTTACAACTACCCCTTCCCAATTTCAACCCGGTCATCACAGCCAGGAGCCACGAACCACAGCTTCTTCCGGCTCATGTCAGAGCCGTAGCCAGGGAACCTGGTGCCTATGGCCAAGTGAAAAACTGCGCCCTCACCCTGTACACAAAACCATGGGTTGGAAGCTTCGGTTTTATGTATGTTCTTAATTTAAACATACAGCAGTATTTTTATTTATAATCTATAGTAGACAAGTGTGATCAAGGGGCCAAAAGCGTAACCCTTATGTCTGCAAATATAATGAGGGGTCCTAGAACACCAATACACCTCTTACTATAAAAGAGGAAGAAGCTGAACTACAGATCCCTACACAGAAACTAAACCCTAGCAAAATCCTTCACTTCTTTCACCCACGGATCACGGACACATCCTCACCAAATAGAGAATAGAAATGTGCAGGCAAAAATTGAACTGAAAACGCCAAGACGCATAGCTGGGAACTTCTGAGTTCTGGTCACCCTGAGGCTCATGTAGATGGGGGGGAAAGACCCCAGCATTCTCACCACTCCCCCCTCCTCTACAGGACTGACATCCAGTATTCTCCCCATTCACAGGATGGGCCCCAACACGCTTCTTCCTCTCTTCCCTCCCCTGAACAAACCCCAGCACTTTACCCTTTCCAACCCCATCTTCCTCAGGCTGAACCCTTGGCACGCTTCCTCTTTTCCCCTCCCCCGCACCCCGGCAGCAATATCCCCCTTCTCAGGTCCAACTCCATTGAGCACTGTCCCCCTTCCCATCCCACCCGCCTCAGGCTGGACCCAGGGGTCCTCCCTTCTCTTACTCAGCCTCCCCCCCCCCTCCCCATGTATCCCAGCAGCACTCACCCTCTTCTCCCCTTTTTAGGTCTGCCTCCAATCAGCACTCACCCCTTTCCCACCCAGGATGGATTCCAGCAGCAGGACACTTCTCTTCAATATTTTACCCCAGGCTGCCTGCTCCCCGGCACTGTCCTCTATATAATCCCATCCCCATCACAGTTCATATCCCTCCATATTTCTTATCCCTTCCTTCCAACAACCTTCCATTTCTCTCCCTCTTTCCTATCTTTTCCCTGCCTCTTCCCCAGCATCTACCCCACACCCTCCTTCCCCAGCGACTGCTTCCTCAGCATCTGCCCCACCCTTCCTTCTTCCTCAATATCTGCCCCTTGCCTCTTTCTATTCTCACATCCCTAGCAATTGCCTCTTTCTAGTCTCACAATTGCCTCTTTTTGTTCTTCCTCAATATCTACCCCTTGCCTCTTTCTATTCTGCCCCTTGCTTCTTTCTATTCTATTCTTCCTCAATATCTGCCCCTTGCCTCTTTCTATTCTGCCCCTTGCCTCTTTCTATTCTGCCCCTTGCCTCTTTCTATTCTCACATCCCTAGCAATTGCCTCTTTCTATTCTCACAATTGCCTCTTTCTGTTCTTCCTCAATATCTACCCCTTTCCTCTTTCTATTCTGCCCCCTTGCTTCTTTCTATTCTATTCTTCTCAATATCTGCCCCTTGCCTCTTTCTATTCTGCCCCTTGCCTCTTTCTATTCTCACATCCCTAGCAATTGCCTTCCTGCCTCTCCCCATTTACATTCCTTCACTTACCTATGGGGCAGGACCCTGACTGCACTGCAGACTGGGGACGCATGCTGCACCTGCACAGACAGGCCGATGCAATACCATGCACTCAGGCTAGCACACATGTTAATCCGCGGGTGGACACGCATCTTGGACGTGCGTCCATAACCCCTTAAGCAATGAGGGGATTTGTGCGTCCAAAACGCAACCCAGCACAGAGCCAGTAGCGCTCATCACATGTAAATGCCATGTTGATGAGGCTATTAATTATTCCCCCCTTTATGTAAAAAATAAGGGGCAGATTTGATAAATCTGCGCACACGCGTACTTTTGTTCGCCCACCAGGCGCGAACAAGAGTACATGGGATTTCAATAGATACGTGCGTAGCAGCGTATATCCATTAAAATCCAGGGTCGGCGCGCACAAGGCTGCCCAAAATCGGCAGCCTGCGCGCGCTGAGCCGCGCAGCCTGCCTCCATTCCCTCCGAGGCCGCTCCAAAATCGGAGCGGCCTCAGAGGGAACTTTCCTTCACCCTCCTCCCACCTTCCCCTCCCTTCTCCTACCTAACCCACCCCCCCGGCCCTATCTACCCCCCCCCCCCACCTCTATCACGAAAGTTACGCCTGCTGAAGCAGGCGTAACTTGCGCGCGCTGGGCCGCTGCCGCGCTCCATGTTCTGGTCCGGGGGGCTGGTCCAGAGGCTGCGGCCATGCCCCCGGAACGCCCCCAGGCCGAAACCATGCCCGCGGCGCCGCCCCCGGATGACGCGCTGAACACGTCACACCCCCTTGACACGCCCCCCTTCGACACGTGGATCGCGACATGCCCCCCCGAAACGCCCCCCCCCCCCCCAGGAAGCCCCAGGACTTACGCGCGTCCCGGGGCTTTGTGCTCGAGCCAGATGCCTATGCAACATAGGCTTGGTGCGCACAGGGGGTGTTTGGACCAGGTTTTCGGGGGGTACCCGCGTATCTTATGTGCGTACCCCTTTGAAAGTCTGGCCCTTAATGTGCACCCGACGCACACATTTTTACTCCCAAAAATTAACGCCGGCCCCGGAGGCAAGGGGCAGAATAGAAACTTTTGGGGCCCTTCAAGACTTAACGCCGGAGCCGGCGTTAAGTCTTGAAGGGCCCCAAAAGTTAACGGAAAAGTAGAAAATACTAGCTTTTCTGTACTTCCTCTGACTTAATATCGTGGCGATATTAAGTCAGAGGACCTGAAGAAAGGAGTAAGGTAAAAAAAAAAGAAAAGTCTTGCTGGATCAATTAACGAGCATCCATTTTCCTAACTGGCTAACAGCCACTTCTCCTGGGCGCCTGTTACTGAGGAGGTGCTAGGGATGCGCCTCCTTTTTAACCCAGTGGCTCATTTGCCTACTGCATCGCGCACCCAAGAGAGGAGGATGGGCACGCGTTAGGGAAGTGGGCGCTCAATCACAAGCGCCCATTTTTCTTGCGCCAACATTGCATCGGCCTGAGAGTTAGCCAACCTTTCACCCACCAAGAGCCACAAAACCAGATCGCACTGTAGCAGAGTCTCACCTTTGAGAAGTGAGGGGGTGAGGACTATTAGCCTCCCTCTCCCACCCCCAAAGAAAGGATCAACTTTCTCAACCTCTTCTCCATCAGCCTCTCTCTCTCTTTCCCACTCTTTCTCCATCCGCATGCTCTGGTCCTACCAGATTCTCGCTCTTTCAGTCCCCCTTACCTGACCTCACCAGTTTCTCTCTACCTCCCCCACCCCCACCCTATCTCCTCCATTCTCTCTCTCTATCCTGCCCCATCACTTCTGCTACTTTGCCCCCCCCCCCCAACACCAGTGTCCCAGACATACAAGAATAAGGGGGTTCAGCAGGGAGGACACTGGTGTTGGGCAGGAACTGAGACTGGCGGTCTGCCATGATCTTCACCAAAAATTGTATGTCACTATTTAAAAGTGAAATAGGCTGTCATATGAGCTAGGCAGAGTAGGATCTCACCCCGGCTTCAGAAGAACCAATATGGTAGCTTTATTGGCAGACCAACCAGAAAGCTGGTATCCGAAAGGGCTTCAAAAAGCTTACTCGGGGCAAACAGACCATCTGGGCCAGGAGACTTATTTAAATCAGAGGATTTAATTGCTGTCACCACTTCTTGAAGCGTAATTGGGGTGTTCAAACACTGAAGATCTTCATCTGGCACCCGAGGGAGAGCTGTTTTAGCTAAGTATGCCTGAATTGATTGTGTCTCACAAGGTTCAGCTCTGAATAAATCTTGATAATATTGATAAAAATGTCAACAATTTCTTTAGAGGAATGTTTCAACTGACCTGTGTTATCTTTCAAGGCTGAAATATAATTTTTGCCATCCCATGTCTTCGTGATGTTAGCCATTAGCTTTCCCTGCCTATCTCATAAAGGAAAAATGTATGCTTATTAAAGAACAAGCTCTTCTTAGTTTTCTGGTATAAAATGTCATTCAGTGTACTTTGAGTTGCATAAAATTGCGTTTGACTATCCACCAAGGGGTTCTGACAATATTTCCTTTTATCTAAAGCCAATAGTTTTTCCAAATGTAATATTTCATTGGCAACCGCTCTCCTCCATTTAGTAACATATGCTATTAGGGATGTGAATCGTTTTTTGACGATTTAAATATCGTCCGATATATTTTAAATCGTCAAAAATCGTTAGGGCCAAGATACAATACCAATTCCCCCCGATTTATCGTTAAAAAATCGTAAATCGGGGGAAGGGGGAGGGCAGGAAATCCGGCACACTAAAACCCCCTAAAACCCCCCCCCGACCCTTTAAATTAAATCCCCCACCCTCCTGAACCCCCCCCCCCAAATGCTTTAAATTACCTGGGGATCCAGCGGTGGTCCAGAACGGCGGCGGTCCGGAACGGCCCCCTCAATTGAATCCTGTTTCTTCAGCCGGCCCCCTTTTGCAAAATGGGCCACCGCAAAATGGCGGCGGCCATAGACAAAAACGATTCGACGCAGGAGGTCGTTCTGGACCCCCGCTGGACTTTTGGCAAGTCTTGTGGGGGTCAGAGGCCCCCCCCAAGCTGGCCAAAAGTTTCCTGGGAGTCCAGCGGGGTTCAGGAAAGCGATTTCTTGCCGCGAATCGTTTTCCATACGGAAAATGGCGCCGGCCATACGCGGCCATACGCCGGCCATACGCGTTCAGCGGCAGTCCGGAACCCCCGCTGAACGACCTCCTGCAGTCGATCTCCTGCCGGCGCCATTTTCCGTACGGAAAACGATTCGCGGCAAGAAATCGCTTCCTGAACCCCGCTGGACTCCCAGAACTTTGGCCAGGCTTGGGGGGGCCTCCTGACCCCCACAAGACTTGCCAAAAGTCCAGCGGGGGTCCGGAACGACCTCCTGCGTCGAATCGTTTTTGTCTATGGCCGCCGCCATTTTGCGGCGGCCATTTTGCAAAATGGCGCCGGCTGAAGACAACAGGATTCAATTGAGGGGGCCGTTCCAGACCGCCGCCGTTCCGGACCACCGCTGGATCCCCAGGTAATTTAAAGCATGGGGGGGGGAGTTCGGGAGGGTGGGGGTTTTAATTTAAAGGGTCGGGGGTGGGTTTTAGGGGGTTTTAGTGTGTCGGCTCACGATTTTAACGATTTTCACGATAGTTTACACACCCAAATGGCAACAATACGATTCCCTCCCCCTCCCAGCCGAAATCGATCGTTAAGACGATCGAGGACACGATTCACATCTCTATATGCTATTACTTCTCCCCGTAACACTGCTTTTGCAGTCTCCCAATAAAGGGTAGGGCTGTCATGGTGAGCATGATTAAAATGGGCATATTCTTTCCACTTGTCCTGCAGATATGCATGAAATTTACTGTCGTGATAAAAGGTGTGAAGGAAATCTCCATCTTTGATGTGTTGGCATGGGGAAAATACCTCCAACATCCAACCATACCGGGGTGTGATCAGAAATCTCAAGGGAATTAATCTCTGAACCCACCATCCTCGAGAAATAATCCTTGCTTATCAGTAAGTATTCCAAACGTGATTTTGAACCATGTACCCTAGAAACATGGTAAAATCCTTATCCAAAAGATGAAGGGCCCTCTAGTAAATCAAGGTGATTACATAGATAGGGAAAGCCATGGCTTTGATCAGATCGTGAGGTGGGTTGGCCTAGTTGTCTATTTCACTATCAAAAACTATGTTAAAGTTTCTTCCAATCAAAGCTGGTAAATGAGAGTGCAATAAAAAAATATTTAGTATCTTACTGAAAAAGGTCTGAGAATATATATTTGGAGCATAAATATTGCCCAGGAGGATCTGCAATGGAAATAAGTATCTACCATCCGGATCTGCAATGGAATTTTGTACATTAATCGAGAGACACTTATGAAAAAGTATGGCTACTCCCTCTTTCCATTTAGTGGAAGAGGCTAAAAAGTCCTCTCCCACCCATTGTTTCTGCAGTTTAAGATGTTCTCTTGGTTCCCGCTCCTGGTTTTGTTCCTGTTCTTCGTCCTGCTCCTGCTCTCCTCCTTTGTTGGACTGATTCTTGGCATCTGATTTGGACCGGCTTCTGTTCTTCTCTTGGCTTGACCCTGGACCGGCTTCGGACCCTTCTCCTGGCCCACTCCTGTATTGACTTAGGATCACTCTCCTGATTTGCCCCTGGACTGGCTTCGGATAACTCTCCTGACTTGCTCCTGGACCGGCTCTCAACCCCTCTCCTGGATTCGACCGTTGGACCGGCTCCTGACCATTCTTCAGCTTCGACTCCGGGACTGTCTACGACCTGCTGGAGGCGCCAGCTGTCTGGAATCCATGACCTGCAGGAGGCGCCTGCATCCAGACCTATCTTCAGTCTTCAGTGAGTTTCCTAAGTCCCAAAACTAGATTGCTATCAGCTATCGAATTATTTAATAAATATGTAGTGGAGATATTGACCTTTGAGAGTGATAAAATTCCTGTGTTGTCAAGATTGTATTATTTGCCCAATAGAAGAGTGCTCCAAGTTCAGGAGGGGGGTATGGATATATTGAATAGCCCTGGAGTCTCCACTTTTTTGGAGGATTCCATGGATAATATTCATAGTAGAACCACTTTGTTGGTTTCTTTTTCTTTAAGGAAGGATAAGGATTTATTTTTTTCAAAGTATTTTCAAGTTAAAGATTTTATATTTTGCGGGCAAAAAATTCAAATTTTTCCGGATGTTTCATGCACTACGCAAGCACATAGGAAACAATTTCTAAATTTAAAAAAACAGGCTCTCGATCTGGGAGTTAGTTATTTCTTAAAATTTCCCTGCAAATGTCATATTACATTTCAGAATAATAAGTTTATTTTTACCGACCCCGCTCATTTGGAACGCTTCTTAAAGGACAAGTCTCCAAAATGATGTTTAATGTTTAAGGAGCTAGGGTTGCAAAAAGATTAGAGACATGCAGTAGTTAGAATCTCTACCCGTACCCCTAGATGTGGACTAGGAATTAAAATATATTGTGTAAAGTATAATTTGAATTCTTAAAATGTTTAAATGTTACTTCAATGCCTTGATTATTACATTTGTAAATAAATGTTATAATTTAATAAAAATAAAAATAAAAAAAAAATAAAAATAAAAAATAAACACACCTATCGGCTTTGGAAAGCAAAAATTAAGAAAAGACTGGGTAGGTTCTTGCTATTATTTGCCGGCAAAGGGCAAGAAAGCCAGAGTGGCTATTCTTTTTCACAAGAATATAAACTTTCGGATCGAATATGAACTGTCAGACCCAGAGGGCAGGTATTTGATTCTAACAAGGAAATTAAAGGCAGAGAGATTACCATTTGCAATCTGTATGGTCCTAATGAATATGATCATGCCTTTTTTGAGAGAATAGTACAACTACTAATCTTAAATGGGAAGGATTGGTTAACTCTGGCAGGAGACATCAACTGTGTTCATGACACAATGTTGGACAAAGTACCCAGTCAGAGACAAAAGTTGGGTACAAGAGGTGAAAGAGGAATAACGTTCTTGTGTCATAATTTACAGACTCTAGATATTTTGGAGTTTTAAATCCAGAGTTAAACGATTTTACCCATGTTTCCAGAACACATACTTCCTTATCAAGAATTGATTATATTTAGGCTCACAGATTGATGTCCCCCCATATAATTTTGGCAAAGATAGGAAATATGGGTACCTCTGATCATGTGCCTATCTGGATTGATTTCAATCTGGTAGGAAAGGAGGGAGGTGTGAACCTGTGGAAGTTTCCATCTATCTCAGAAAGGGTAAGGAATTTCAGTTATTTCTTTCATTCTAAATGGAAAGAATTTGCCATGCACAATGCTTGACATACCAATAATCCAGGGTTATTTTGGGAAACAAATAAAGCGATGATTAGGGGAGAGAGAATTTCCTTTATGAAAGGGAGGAATTTTCCTCTGAATAAAACGATACTCCAATTGGAGGCTAAGCTGAAGTTAGTTAAAGAAAAAATAATAAGACATTTCCCCAAAGCAACTAAGGCTAAGTACTATAACATTTTAGAAAGCCTAAATACATGTTTGCACCAACGAGTAAAAAAAAATGTTACAACACTTGGAACACAATTTTTTTAGATATGGTAATAAAGCAGGAAAGCTCTTAACCAATGCAGTAAGAGTGTGGAAAGGGAAAACTTATATAGAAAAGCTCAAAACAAAACAAGGTACATGGGCTACAAAAAGAGCTGAGATACACGAGACCCTGAGATTGTTCTATGAATCTCTGTATTCGGAAGATAGATTGGAAGGAAAGAAGGAGGAAGGTTTCTTTTTTCAAACTCTCAATATCTCTAACATTACGGAACAACAATTGGAATTTGTTAATAGGCCTATACAGTCATTTGAAATTTTGAATGTAATAGGTATGAGTAAATCGGATAAGGCTCCTGGCCCTGACGGGATGTCTTATGATTACTAAAGATTTTGAAAGAATTCATAGTGAGGCCATTGGGAAATTTTTATGTTGATGCTTAACTAAAAGGGCACTCCCCTGGGACTTTAATACTTCTTATATCACAGTCTTAGCCAAGCCGGGGAAAGAACTTACATTGCCAGCTTCATATAGACCTATGTCCCTTTTAAATTGTGACTTGAAGATTTATGCTAAACTCCTGGCAGATAGACTTTAGTTTTTCCCACCATTATATCATCCAATCAGATCAGTTTTGTTAAGGGAAGGACGTCTGGATCTCATATTGTTAAATTAACTACAGCTATGGCCTTCTGTAACCAACAAGGGATAACAGCTATGGCTTTTGACTTCAATTCTGAAAAGGCCTTTGACTGGGTGTCATGGCCATATATGTTTTTCAGTTCTGGCAAGTTTGGCTTTCAGGGTGATATTATTAAGAGTATGTCCCTATTATACAACAATTAGGGTTTCTCACATTCTGGCTAAAGGAGGCAGATCCTCCACTTTTCCAATTTGTAGAGGTGTGTGGCAGAGATATCCACTCTCCCCTCTCTTATATATACTCTCCATTGATCCCCTTTTACAAAAAATTGAGGAAGACAAACTCATCACTGGTTTCGAAGCAGGAGGCACATCTATTAAAATAGTAGCCTTTGCTGACGATGTTTTGATTTTTCTTACCAATCCAATGGACTCCCTTATCAAAGTCCTTGAGCATCAGACAAATTTTGGGAAATTTGCAGGATTAAAGATCAGTCACCTTTGGAAGTGTTTGGGAATTTAAAACTCCAATGGGGTGGAAATTTCCTTTTGAAATGGGTGCAATGGGTCATGAAATACCTAGACTTCAAAATCCCAGTAAAGTTAATATATTTATAAAGCAAATGTCTCCCCCATTATAAGGAACATGACAAAGAAACTAAAGCGCTGGGCCAGCCTTCCCTTAACGCTTACGGGCAGGATTAATTTATTAAAAATGATGGAGATACCTAAATGGTTATATTTAATGTAGATGTCATTTATGTGCTCTCCAACTACCTTGAGGATCACGATATTCTAGACCCGTCCCAATTTGGCTTCCGCAAGTCACTCAATACTGAAAGTCTTTTACTATCATTAACTGACACCATTCTCAAAGGCATGGATCATGGCTAATCCTTTATACTCACCCTCCTTGACATTTCCGCTGCCTTTGATACTATCAGCCATAAGATCCTCTTGGCCCGATTATCTGAAATTGGCATCACTGGCACTGCCCTTCTCTGGTTCACATCCTACTTAAACAATAGAGCTTACTCTGTAAAAATTGCCAAATCTGAATCGTCCCTCATCCATCTGACCCAAGGTGTCCCCCAGGGCTCCTCCTTATCTTCCACCCTCTTTAAACATATACTTATTGCCCCTCTGCAGTCCTCCTCTCTGACCTCGGCCTCAAATTTTCTCTATACGCAGACGACGTCCAAATCCTCATCCCGTTCAATGAATCCCTTTCCAAAACCCTCAACCTTTGGGAAAGCTGCCTCACATCTATAAACACTCTCCTCACTAACCTCCATTTGGCCCTTAATACTTCAAAAACTGAACTCCTAATCATTTCTATCCTCATAATCACTCTTCACCCATGCTACATGATCCCCTCCTTTCTGCTGATTCATTCCATCTTGTGTATGAGATCCTGGGGTCTCCTTAGAATATCAAACTCAATTTTAAAAAGCACATTAATAACACTCTCAAAGAAGGCTTCTTCAAGCTTCATATTCTAAAAAAGCTTAAACCCATGCTCCATGTACAAGATTTCCGTACAGTCCTACAAGCGACGCTACTCACAAAAATGGATTACTGCAACTCCCTACTCCTAGGCCTCCCCTACTCTACCATCAAACCCCTCCAAATGTTGCAGAATGCAATGGCCAGAATTCTGACTAATTCCCATAAAGCTGACCATATTAACCCCATTCTTAAGGATTTGCACTGGCTCCCTATCCCCGCCCGTATCATACATAAAACCCTCACAATTATTCACAAATCCCTCTACAACCATAATCTCGCCTGGCTTGACGATGCTCCCCGCTTCCGCTCATCTGGCAGGCCATCCAGATCAGTCCATCAAGGTACCCTCAACACCCCTACCCTCAAAACTGCACACCTCACTTCCACCAGGGAACGTGCCATCTCCATAGCAGGCCCATCTCTTCTGGAATGCCATGCCCCTTGAACTTAGATTGGAAATCTGCACTAAAAAATTCAAAAAAGGCTTGAAGACCTGGCTCTTTAAACAATCCTACCCTGACCTGGACCCCCCCTAGCCCCACTTTCCTTCCCCCACCCATAGTCCTCTTTCTTCCATAGTTCCATTACTTACTGTTCTTCTTGGTTCTACTTGCTTGAACGTACATTCCCGTGCTTTCCCCCGTCCCTCCCTCCCCCCCCCCTCCTCTCCAGCTCGGCATGTCTCCCATCTTTTCACCCTCCACCCCTTAGCCTCCCCTCCTTCCTTGAGTGCCTCCACCGGATCCTCTGTACACAGTGTTAAGTTTTGTATTTCGTTTGGTTTATTGTATATTGCTACTCTGTACTCAACGCCAATTTTGTACATTGCTGGTTACCTACTATAAATTTGTATTTACTGTAAATTTGTAAGCCCCTGGACATTAGTTTTTGGCTATGAGCCATTGTTCATTGTTATTTATCATCTGTCCTTCTTTTCTTCTCCTCCTTTCCTCAAAACTTGACTTTCATTGCTGCCCCCTCTCCCCCTCCCCCTGTTTTTATTGTATTTCTCTGAAGTTTTATATAAACCAATATGATGTTCCCTCGAATATCGGTATAAAAAAGCTAATAAATAAATAAATAAAATAAATGTGGTTAACTCGAAATTATTTGAGGGACATAAATAGATGTTTCAAATCTTGTTAAGGAATGGGAAAAGGGCACGGTTACCTTTACAAGTTTTAATGAAACCAATATTGCAAGGGGGTTTGAACTATCCTAATTTACAACATTACAACCTTGCATGTATGCTGAGACATATTGTGGATTGGGCTTATGGATTCATCTCATTTCTCTCCCCTCTAGAAAGCAGATTCAATATCATCATTATTACAATTAGAGATGAATGAGATTCCAAAGGATCTGAGGTCTTATCAGATTGTTTTTTCATGAAGACAAGCCTGGAGTTTCTATGTAAATTGATAGGTTGCAAAAGGAAGAATTGCAGGCTACTTGTCCATATGTGGAAATCCCAAATGTCTCCAGGATGGAGAAATATGTTGTTTAAAGAATGGCAGAGGAGAGGTGTTAGATTATTTTAGCAAATCTTTATTGTGACAATTCCAATGATTTACATAGCTTTCAGGAAATACAAACACAATACCAGTTATCACATAAGGACTTCTTTGCTTATTTACAACTGAGACGTTATGTTATGAATCTACTCATTAAACATCCATATTTAGGGACTAGGGGTAAACTGGAGGAGATTGTACTGTGGGCTAAGCCTGGAAAACTGTCATATGCCAGGTTCTCAAAGGTTCTTTTTAATGTGGGCACCCAGGTGGAATTTCCGTAATTATTATTACACTGGTCCAGATGAACAGATATAAAGATGATGCATAGTGACTTACTTGATTGCTTTAAACGTATTCCAGAAATACCGAAAATATAGTGTTGAGAGAAACTCAGTTTATATTTATTCGGCAAATTTATTTGTTACAGGAAAGGGCGTTTAAAGCAAAGATCTGTCCAACAGCTAGCTGCTCCAAATGTGAGGCAGAGGTCATTGATTATATTCATGGATTCTGGAATTGTCCAATGATTGCCCTTTTTTGGAAGGAGATTGAGAAATGATGCTCAATGATGTAAGAAATTCAGTATATTGAGAATTCTGGTATGTACAAGAAGGTTTTCTCTGGACTAGTTACAGTATATTGATCTATAATGGGCCCATTGAATCTATATATACAAGTTTTTTGGGAACAGCTTTCTTTGCCCTGGCCTGCACAAATATTTTTATACAGTAAAGACCTGATTTTCAAAAGCATTTACACACGAAAAACTGGGTTTTATATGTTTAAATGCACATTACCCTTGTAAGTGGGATTTTGAAAATTGCTACAATATATGCCATTGAATTGTCCATAGGATTTTCCCACGTAAGGGCACTTTTGAAAATTGCTAAAATAGTAGTTGCATTTAAACGTGTAAATGCTTTTGAAAGTTACCCTCTAAATGATGACAGATGAACACTAATTGGTCAATCCAGTCTGCCCAACTGAGAAACTTTTTCTGGTTTTCTACCACCCTAGAGCATACATAACTCCACATTCCCCCACTTCCCCCTTTGTTTTCCACCTGACCTCTAACTACTTTCCCACTATTGTCTTCCACATCTGTCCCAAGTACTGTGGGGTCAATTTTCAAAGAGTTTAGGCTTCTAACTTTTGAAGATACACTTCTAAATTGGTCCTTTTGAAAAAATACAAGGGCAAAGTACCTAAATTTAGGATCCTAAAAAGTAGGTGTTTATGGGGACGGAGTTAGGGTGGGGAACAATGTTAGGAACTTATCGCTTATTTTCAGAACTAGGCACCCAATTTAGGAGCCTAAATCTAGGCAAATGAATAGTAGGCCTACATTTAGAAATCTAATTTAAGATGCTAAATTTATGTGAATTTTCAGCTGAAAACTTGTGCTCTTAATTTCAGCTGAAAATAGGAACCTAATTTAGGCACCTAATTTATAGGGAGATTTATCAAGTCCAGAAACCTATCCCTGTTACAATAAACTGTTTTGCATGGATTTGCATACATGAATTTTACAAATCAATACAAAGCAGTTCATGCACACTTACTCCTATATAAATAAAATAACGCAGCTGACTTAGAAATTTGTTACCCACGTTATTTTATCTACACCTATTTTTAAAATGCTATTGTACCATGGGAGCACTGAGACCTCAATGCGGGTAGAAGCCCCTCATCCCCTACTGTCCAAAACTTTAGTTGGTGGGATAGTGGCTACCTACCCTGGACCCCTCTGGACCTCCCCAACACCCCCGTGACCTTAAAAACATCATTGGTGTTCATCTGGAGGGCCTGGGATGCCCCCTAGCCCCAGGCCCAGTTGGTGCCATTTTCCAAAATGTCAGGGGGGTCCTAAGGGGTCTGGAGTGGGGGCCACTAACCCACCAACTTAAGTTTTGGACAGTAGAGGGGTAGGGGGTAGCAGCCTAGCATTTTTATGGAAAGGGGGGCTAGGGGGTGGAGGGCTATTCTTTGGGGGGATTGCATGAATAAGGAGGAGGTTGGATAGTGGGGGGGGGTGTTATTGTCTTGCAGCAGCTTGAAGCATTTATTTATTTTTTTGATGGGGCTACCTCGATTGGCTGCCCTGGGGTGGGCAGGGGGCTCTAATAAGACCCCCAGTGATTTTCTTTGACATGTAGGGGAGAGCCTTGTTGGGCTGCAGGGCCCTTTAAGGCGAATGCCATCACGCTTTGCATCGGCCTCTGCTACTTTCTTTTTCTGTAAGACAACAGAACTTGGCGTGGCAATACAGCTGTTATATTTTCGGGGGGGGGGGGCAAACCATCATGGGAGAATGCCCCCCCCCCCCGATATCGGGCCATTCCCACAATAAAATATTGCAGCTTAGTGAATCCAGGCCTTAGGTTTAAATTTAGGAGCTCAGCTTTTTTTTTTTAATATCAGTCCCTGTATGTCCAAAATCCAGACTCTTTTACATTCAGACCTCTGCACTGCTGCGTTCTACATGCTGGTAGATGGCGTCAGGTTTGATTTCAGTTCAATTTATAAACATTCCCATTCAGCATAACTGCATTCTGATTAAACCCTTTTCTCTCTCCACATCCTTCAGTCAACTCTTGTTCATTCACTGCGATCATTCAGCACGCTCTCTTTTATTTTGGTGCCTGACAGTGTCACTGTGCTTGTCCTATTTTTTACCCCCTCTGCTGTTCTTTGATTGCTGTCTTTTACTGGGGAAGGGGGAGGGCATTTCCCACCCCTATCTCTTTTTGCTCCAGGCCCTAGTCACTGCTCGGCTGAGGCTTACTTTGCAGTTGCCCCCCTGACTCATTACTGGCATTTTTAATTGCCTTAAGGAAATCCGAGGCAGCCCCTAGGTTCTGGACCTTTTTGTTGTCTCACTCTGCCATATTATCTGCAATATTGTTTGGAAACAGCAGCCTACGCCTCAGTCTCGATTCACAGCGTTGCTTTTTAATCGGGTGAACTTTTGCTGATTTTTTTTGTTTTTGCAGCTTCTGTGGTCAGGATAGCAGCATTTCTAACAGGGAGCCTTTCCATTGTTGGTGGTTGACTTGCTCTGGCTTTCATAATTATTGCTGTTCCTGTCATCAGCTCTCCCCACCACCCATATCTGCAGGAGGCCTTTGGAACCTGGGAGCATCAGAACCAACCAGTGAGGTGTTTTGATGTCTGCCTCATAATCAGTGAGCGATGCTGAATGAGTTGTGTATCCCTAACTCACTCTTTATCATGAGATGGGAGCAGGAGTTCTTGTCCATTGTGGTAGGGGAGAATAATCCCTAGGGCCCTCCAATGGAGGGAACACCCTCACTGTCAACTGCAATTGATATCACAAGTAAACACAACACACTGGATTGCTGTTCTCAATGGCACCTTCTTGTACTTGTTGGTATACAGTAGAAAAATATTTAAACAGTATGGAATCGTGCCATACTTCTGAAATTGTTAGGCAGAGCCGTTTGCAGCTGAGTATATAAATTGTACTCCTGATGGAGGGTTGGGGGTAATTAAATGCAGCGGGAGCATTGGGGTAGTTTTTCATGCAGTAATGGTTTGTGTTTGAAAACAGTCAACAAATACACTTCAAGTTAAGTATATATTTTTTTCTACAATGTTTATAAAAGCCTTTTGAGAATTGATATTGACTGTTCGACTAATTATATAATAAAAAGATATAGGTTGGTAGGTTGGAACTGATAAATGGTATAAACGAGTGTTTCCGCATGAGATTACATTCTTGAGCACGCTTATTTACTGATACTAAGTTCTCGATACAATTCATTTTATATTGATTGCTTTCACACCTTTGCGGCGTCAGCTGCTTCTTTTATTTAGCAAAAGTCCAAATGGGACGAGCACAAACTGACAGAAAGTGTTGAGTGTAACAAAGGCTTTTTTTTTCTCCTTGGCCACAATGGAGGCCGTGTTGACGATCGTTAAGAGATGGGGGCTTCCCTAGCTTCTCAATTATCTCAGTGGATATTGTGGAGACAAAAACAGTAAGGGAATTAAAAAAACGCACAGGATAATTACAGAGGATCCCAAGTGGTTAAAAAAAAAAAAAGGGAAAGGAAAGCCAGAGGCTGGTTGGGAATCTGTGGAGTGGACCCCCAGTGAAAGTGGGCACACTAGTTGGGCGCAATAATTCTTAAGTTCTGTCGTGTTCCTTGACATTGGAAAGAACAGGTCTGTGGGGAAATTGCTTTATTACCTTCAAAAGTTAGAGACAAGGAGAGTGGTCATAAGCTCAAGGCAAAGGGCAAAGAAAGGAAGCTTGACCTAGACGTACTGCAGGGCATGGAGTAGCCATACTCAAAGCAGCAGACTATAACCTCCTCGAAAGCAACCAGGCTGATCCTGGCAGGTTGTTGGTGGCTGGATACTATCCAGCAAGGTGAGAGTGCCCCATCAAGCTGGATATTCAGGCAACAGCCTCACCAGTTTTGGGAGCTACTTTAGAACACTAATATGTTTTCTGCTGGAAAAAAAAATAAAAAAAGGACAAGCTGGACAGCTACAGATCCCTACACGTAAATTAAACAATAGAAAAAATCTTTGCCTAAGAACATTACATAAGGACATAAACACTGCAAAACTTGATCAGTCCGAAGGTCCTTCAAGCCCAGTTTTTCTGCTTCCAACAGTGGCCAAATCCAGGTCACAAGTACCTGGCAGGATCCCAAACAGTAGATAGATCCATGCTGCTAATGCCCAGGGATAAGCTGTGGGTTTTCCCAAGACTATTGGTTAATGACAGTTTATGGACTTCTTCCTGGAATTTGTCCAAATTTCTTTCTTTTTTTTTTAACAACTCTTTATTTATTAATTTTTAGGCATACAACATAAAAATATACATAGAAACAAATAACAGTAATGCAGTGAGGTACACATAAAAAAGAATCACATATTTAAACAGTCGTCCGAATTTTCTTAAACCCAGCTAGGCTAGTTGCCTTTACTACATCCTCTGACAATGAATTCCAGAACTTAACTGTGTTGAGTGCAAAATAATTTTCTCTGATTCACATTTACCCATTGTATTCCACTCATGATTTTATAGACCTCTTTCACATCCCCACTCAGCCATCTCTTTTCCAAGCTGAACAGCCCTAACCTCTTATAGGTCTTTCCTCTGAGGGAGTCATTCCATCCCCTTATCATTTGGTCGCCCTTCTCTGTATCTTTTCCAGTTTAGCTACCGGTATATCTTTTCTGAGATGTGGCGACCTGAAATGGACACAGTACTCTAGGAGCAATGCACGGGCATTTTAATATTCTCTGTTTTATTCTCTTTTCCTAATAATTCCTAACATTCTGTTTGCTTTTTTGTCTGCTGCCGCACACTGAGCTGTCCATGATGACACCCACATACATCCTTTTTCTGGGTTGTAACACCTAATATGGAAGCTAACATAGTGTAACTACAGCATGGTTATTTTTCCCTATATGCATCACCTTGCATTTGTCCACATTAAATGTCATCTGTCATTTGAATGCCCAGTATCTCAGACCTGCAAGGGCTTCCTGTAATTTCTCACAATCCGCTTGTGATTTCACTGCTTAGAATAATTTTGTATCATTATCTGCACATTTGATTACCTCACTCATTGTTCCCTTTTCCAGATCATTTATAAGTATATTACAAAGCTCCCAGTACAGATCCCTGAGGCACTCCACTGTTTACCTTTCTCCACTGAGAAACCTGGCCATTTAATCCTACTCTCTGTTTCCTATCTTTTAACCAGTTTGCAATCCACAAAAGGACATTGCTTCCTATCCCATGACTTTTTATTTACCTCAGGAGTCTTTCATGGAGGACTTTGTCAAATGCCTTCTGAAAATCCAAATATACTATATCCGCTAGATCATCATTATCTACATGTTTATTAACCCCTTCAAAAAATGTGACAAATTGGAGAGGCACGATTTTCTTTGTGTAAATCTATGCTGGTTGTGATCCATTAAACCATGTCTTTCTATATATTTTTTTGTGATTTTATTCTTTAGAATAGTTTCTATGATTTTTTCCTGACACTGAAGACAGGCTCACCAATCTATAGTTTTCTGAATCACTCCTGGAGCCCTTTTTAAAAATCATTGTCACATTGGGCCATCCTCCAGTCTGTCAGGTATAATAATTGTAATGATAGATTACAAATTGCTAGTAATAGATCTGCAATGTCATTTTTTTAGTTCTTTCAGAACTCTGGAGTGTAAATCATCTCATCAGGCAATTTGCTACTCTTTAGTTGTCACTCTGCCCTATTAACATCATCCAGGATCACCATGATTGTTTCAGGTCTTCCAAATCATCACCAATAAATACCATTTCCGCAACAGGTATCTCCCCAACATCCTCTTCAGTAAACACTGAAGTAAATAATTTGTTTAGTCTTTCCGCTATGGCCTTGTCTTCTCTAAGTGCCCCTTTATATCCTCAATTATCTAGTAGTCAATCAACTCCCCAATAGGCTTCTGCTGTGCATGTATTTAAAAAAAAAATGTAGTATGAGTTTTTGCCTCTATGGCCAGCTTCTTTTCAAATACTTTTTTGCCTGCATTATCAATATTTTACATCTACTTGCCAATGCTTATGATTTTTCCTGTTTTTCTTTTGCCTAAAATAGCTTCTTTCACCTCACCTTTTAACCATGCTGGCAGTTGTTGACCTCTCTTCTACTTTTTAATGCATAGAATACATTTGGTCTAAGCTTCCAAGATGGTATTTTTAAACAATGTCCATGGCTGATGTAAACTCTTTACCTTTGTAACAGCACCTTTTAGTTGTTTTTTAACTATTTTTCTCATTTTATCAAAGTCTCCCTTTTGAAAGTTAAATGCTAGAGCAGTAGATTTACATAATGTCCTCCCTCCAGTCGCTAACTCAGATTTGATCGCATTATGATCACTGTTGCCGAGTGACCCCACTGTTGCCGAGTGACCCCACTACCATTACCTCTTGCATCAAATCCTGTGTTCCACTAAGAATTAGGTCTAAACTGGCTCCCCCTCTCATTGGTTCCTGGACCAGCTGCTCCAGGAAGCAGTCATTTATTTCATCTAGAAACTTTACCTCCCTAGCATTTCCTGATGTGACATTTACCCAATCAATAGAGGGGTGATTGAAATCTCCCATTATTACTGTGCTGCCAAATTTGTTAGCTTCCCTAATTTCCGTTAGCATTTCATTGTCCGTCTGTTCATTTTGGCCAGGTGAATTGGGACTCTTCTCCGTCATAAATGAAATTTCCACCCATAATGACTCTACTGTGCCAAATATTCTCCTGAGGATTTTTAAGCTGTTGGTCTCTACAACCATCCCCCCTACCCACTGATCTACTCCATTATTACGATATAATGTATACCCTGGTATAGCTCAGTCCACCAGATCTCTGAGATGCCAATTAATATTACCTCTTATTCAGTGCTATACCTTCCAACTCTCCCATATTAGGACTCCTGGCATTAGCATATAGACATTTCAAGATAGGCTTTTTTATTGTATATACAACTTTTAAGCAGTTGACAGACAGACCCTCACCAAATTCAGAATAAGGGACCACAAATTAGAAATCACAATGTACAGGCAAAAACTGAAATGGAACCCTAAAAAGCTAGAATCCGAATGAAGTGAGACACTGGAAAAAGAGAAATAGAAAATATTTCCTCCTATACTGAGCACAATATATAAAGTAAGAGATGCACATTTCCAAAGTGAAAATATAAAATATTTCTCTATCATTGGACATTCTATTTTTCCAATCAGGTTGGTTTTGGTCTCTTTTATCTGCTTTCCTTTTCTTGGTCTTCTCTTAAGACCTTTTCCAGTTTTCATTTTTTTCTGTCCTCCTTCACTTCCTCCCCATATCTGTTTCTGACCTTGATCTTTCCCTTTCATCTCTATTCTCCATTTCTCTCTTTTCTACCTCTCTATCCATGCTTAGCTCACTCTCCACTCTCATCCTCTAATTCTCAATCATCCTCTTCATCTCTCACTTACCTACCAGTTTCCAACTTCCAATCCTCCTATCCCTCCCATTCTCTTCTGTTTCTCACTCTTTCCCAAAACTTATTTTGTCCCCATCTTTCATCCTCTTCATAGTCCCTCATTTCTACACTCACCTCTTTACCAGCCATCATCGACTTTCTTCTACCTTTCGTCCCTTCTTCCCCTTAACTCTTTCCCTTCCCTATCTACTCTCTGCTTCTACGGCAGGGGGAAATGTGGAAAAGAGGATTTGCATTCAGACAAACAACCAACAAGGACTGAACTTCACAATCTGGGTAAACAAATAAGTATGGGGGGCAGCTTGCCTTATTGCGGCGGTTACTACCCTAAACCAATTAAGCCTGATACATCACTTTGAAAGCATATACAGCGTTGCTTTTTTGCTTCAACGGCAGGGGGAAATGTGGAAAAGAGGATTTACATTCAGACAACATCCAACAAGGCATTGATCTGTGCAGTCTGGGTAACCAAGCATTGGGGTAACTTGCTTGATGCAGCGGTTACTGCCCTTAACCATTAAGCCTTATGCTCACCTTTGATGCAACTCCAACATTACTCTCTGCATCAACGGCAGGGGGTGGCAGGAAATTTGAATCAAACAGTTACCAACAAGGGCCCTGAACTTGGTGATTGATGAAACAGATAAGTATGGGAAAATAAGTGTGGGAGCTTGCTGGGCAGACTGGATGGGCCGTTTGGTCTTTTTCTGCCATCATTTCTATGTTTCTATGTTATGTTTCTATCTCAAACCTCTTTCTTTTGTTTTAGCCTCTTTCCAGCCTCCCATTCCCCTTTTCACTTCCTTCCCCAGTATCCTCTTGTTGGAGAACTATTAACTTGAACAAATCAGATGAGTCTTCAGCTGGAAGTTGTGACTACAAACATTACACAAAGCTGGTATGGTGGGTTACGACCTTTAGAAGGCATGGAGATTACTACCTTTAACCAATATGTTTTGATAGTGGTGAAGAAGAAAACACTGTGGATCTCTAAAGATAGAGGATGGCAATGAGATACGCGTACGGGGGGGGGGGGGGGGTGGTAACCTGCTGGTATGGCAGTTACTACCCTTAGCAGAGGGCATGGATATTACTACCCTTAATCAATATGCTTTGATTCTTTTAATGCAACTGCAACATTGTGTCCTGCTTAGATGGCAGGGGGATAAGAAAAACTGGATTCAGGCAACAAACAAGGGACCAGACTTCCATGGTCTGGGATACTGTTACGCGGACATAAGGGAAAATTCACAGGCCTGCTTCTATGGGCAAGTTCTAAAGGAAACGAAGAAAGCATGCATGGGGGTAACTTGCTAGTGCGGCGGTTACTACCCTTAACCAATGAGCCTTCATACGTTTCATGCAATTCCAACATTGCTCTCTGCTTCAATGGCAGGGAAATAGGGGGATTGGATTTAGACAGCAACCAACAAGGGCACTGACTTTTACAATCTGTGGAACTGATGAGCCTGGAGGTAACCAGCACAGAGCAGCAGTTACTACCCTTAACCAATAAGTCTTGATGCGTTTGATGCAACTCCAACATTGCTCTCTGCTTTGAAGAGACATTTGGATCCAGAAACAACCAACATGAGCCATGGCTTTTTTACAGTCTGGGATACTGATGCACAGAAATTAAGGAAAAAATGCAGGACTGCTTCTATGGCCAAGACCATAAGCAAAGCATGTCAAGCAAAACTGGGGGTAACTGCACGGTGTGGCAGATACTACAATGGAATGCTTGCTGGGCAGACTGGTTGGACCGTTTATCTTTTTCTGCTATCGTTTCTATGTTTCTATAAAACAAGAGAAAGCGTAATAGGATCATTACATTGGAAAGAGCTGAAGGGAATGTATAGCACTGGGAAGGAAGTTACTCAGGTTATGGGCCATCTACACAAGATTAACATATCCCAAGTTGCTAGGGAACTCTTTACCTCTTCTCTAGAACTAATAAGCTGCAAAGACAGAGATTTCCCTTTGCTGTCTGAGTGGAAATAATCTTCTGTAATTTATTCAACACCCCATCTCAATTCAGGATTATTCTTCAAAGTTCATCTTCTCCACAAAGTCCTTGTGATGGTTTTTGGATCTTAGCTTGGTCAGCGCATCCACACTTATCTTCTCAGATGGGCAGAACTGAAGTTCAATATTACTTAGGTCTTCTACTTGACACCAATGTGTTTGACATGAGGGTCCCCTTCTCAGTCTATGCCAATTTTTTGCACTCCTGATTGTCTTCAAGGATATGAATGACTTGTGCATAGCCCAATGTCCATGAATAGTTGAGAGAGCCAAATTGTCTCATGGCAGTCTGGGGTTTCTGCAACAAGCACAAATTTTAAAATCCAAAAGTCGGTTCTTAAGTCCTATCCTTACTCCAACTCCGCCTCCTAGGAATGCCTACCGCAAGTGCACGTAAAAATATGCACATAATCAGATCATGCACATATCCACCGGGATTCTTTTCAAAGAGCCAGAGGCATAAAACTGAATTTTGTGTGCAAAACTACCTCCTGTATGACCAATAAGGGATAAGGAGGCTCATGCCTAGGATATAAGGCAGGTAATGCAGCCTATAATTCAAAGCAGGGCGGGCCCCAAAGGTTTCGTTACCTGCTAATCTGCCTTTCCCACACTGTGTGCTCCAGCTTTGAATAGTAATTTTTTTTTTTATTTGCTGGCCTCCCCATATACTTTAGCTATCTGCCTCAATCTCCTTTCCGGTCTCAGATTGGGTGACTCGACCTCTATGTTTCTGTATTAAAATATTAAAATGTAAATCTGCAAGCAACAAATTGTTAAAAAGCTTACTGATTTGCTTGTGATAAAATATATTTCACAACACATTCTAGTTTGTTTAATCATTTAATATTGTAGTCCTTCTTTGCTGTGAATTTCCTTTGGCCATGGTGCAGCATATGATATAAAGAGAGCTAAATGAAAAAAAAAAATCAAATACACCAAAAAATCTTGCTGGAAAAAGCTCTGAGAAGGAAGAGCTAAATGTAAGAAATGCAAACTATCACATATGTTAAAAGATGAAAATGGTAGCTATGGTGACAGCAGATAGACAAAGAGCAAACCATTTTGACTGAATTCAAGAGATCCACTGTGCTAATAAAGTGTAAATGAGTGAACCTTTTCTTTACGGTTCATCTTGGGATCCAAGAAAATTGAGCATGGGATCGGAATTTTTTTTTTTTTCCAAAGATGTGAATCACCGCAAAGCCCTGCAGAACCGAAACTGGAGAGGGTTTTGCACGGGGGGGGGGGGGGATCTGCATCCCATTGAGAAAAGAGCTTAGGATGCTCCGCCCGCGCGGCCCCTGAAATACTTGTTTCAAATTAATTCTGCCTCCAGGCCGGCTCGGTAGCTTTAGTGACAAGGGCCTTGCCCTGACGTTCAGAGGAATTGGGTTCGATTGCAGAGGCAGGCGGCTCTCTGGGGGGGATGGCAACTTGAAGAAGCTTCTTTACCTGGCTGTTTTCACAATTGCCCAGCCTCAATGCAGGTGCAGCCGCATGCACCGCTGTCCGACTTGCATGCTTTTGCCCACGTCGGGCAGAGGCGCCCCTAAGGGGAGGGTGGAGGCAACGACGCCGGGAGAGGATTTGCATTTTCAAAACGGTGCCTGTCCCTTCCCTCCGATAAAGCGCCAGCAGAAAAAGCAGGGGCAAATCTCAGCGGGGGACTTTTTTTTTTTTTTTTCCCCGAAGGCAGTTTTCAAAGGGGACGCAAGCCGGCACGTTCCCTTGGCAAAGCCCGTGGGTAAAACAACCAAACCCACGGACTTTGCACCGATGCACGCCATTTACAGAATCGCCCTCATCGCAATCCTGCTTTGGATCCACGTTAAACGGATTCCGGAGGGAGCCGAGGTTCGTGGCCCCCCTGGCTAAGGAGCATCGCTGCGATGGCTGGGTTGGGTCGGGGATGAAATAAGGCAATGAATGGAAGTCCATGCAGCCGCAGCCCAGTATAGGTGGAAAACCTTGGGCTCAATACATTATTTATTTATTTGAGCGTCGTATACAACCATCATTCCAAAAGATGATCACAATGGTTTACAGAAGCAACATTCATACTAGAGGTTAAGAAAACACATTGGGGTGGATTTTAAAAGGAGCGCACGCGCACATGTTATAAAATCCAATGGCCCCACACACATGGGCGCCGGATTTTCAAATTCGTGCACGCGTGGGCAGACGACCCGCGACTCGCACGTGCGGGGGAGGGGGGAGCAGAATTTTAAAAGGCCATGCACGGTGATGGGAGTAGGGCTTCCCCCAGTTCCCTCCCAGTCCGCTCCAATTAAGGCGCGGACAGGGAGGGAACTTCTCTACCCCCCTACCTAACCTTCCTACCCTTTCCCCTCTCCTTTGCTCCCCGACCCCTAACCCCTTCCTAGCTATTTATTTTATTTTTGTTGGATTGCTTACTGCTCCTCGGGAGCAAATGTAATCTCCGCGCGCCGGCCGGCTGCCAGTGCACACTTCCCTGGGACAGTGTAGAATGGCAATGACCTGGCCCGCTCCTCCCCGCCCAGACCACGCCCCCTGCCCGCCCCTTGGAGAGGCCCGGCCCTTCTGAAAATGCATGTGGCAAGCGCAAGGCCTAGCCACGTGCGTAAAACCCCCCCCCCCCCCCCCCCCGTTTTTACGCACGTGGCCCTTTTAAAATCAGTCCGTTAGTGCATTACAATTGTCTTAGTGAAGAGGTTCAATTTCGGGACCCCCCCTGAAGTACGAAAGAGCAACTGAACATCTTCCGACTAATCATGCCAGCAGTGAAACGCACAGCCATCTTGAACATACTAATATTTGCAACGCAAATGATACGTAATGCGTAGTGACGCAGTGACATACTAATTTTTAGCGTAACATAACGTAACTCCATTTTGGAATAATACTTTGTATTGTATTAATACGAATGACAATGTAAAATGTCTAACACGTCAATTAAATGACGAAACAATAGTCTGATCTTAAGCTACACCTACTAGAGGACCACGCTAGCTAATGCTTGTTCAGCAATTTGTGAAATGTTTGTTCAGCAAAAACCAGAACGCATGTGTGAAAGATAAGAGTTGTAAAGTGCATAAAAGTTTGCTCCTAAGGGGGCGTGGCATGCAGTTGTACTGAGCCTTTGTCTTAGCTGCATCTTGCTGGCAATAAAAGTCTATCTTTACGGATCAGTTGTCTGGACCTCCTTACTGACTAAAAAGAGACGGTTACATTTGGCGAGCCAGCCAGGAGGTGCCGGGGACGCTATTTTAGCCCCCCAGTTGGTCCGGTAGTTTGGTGGCGGAGCGATCCCCCAGACGCACCTGGTGAGTGGCCACCGCTGAGTTCAGCGATCGGGTTTCTGAGGGGACCGTTCCACAGAAATTCTTCTGAGACCTCTGGGCTGGTGATCTGGAAAGAAGGCTTTCGTGACGATCGGAAGAATCCTGCAGGCGAGTATTATGGGAATGATGGAAAAAAAAGAAGAATAGCTAAAAGAGTAGCAAATAACCGGTCCATCCGTGAGGGGACCGAGGGGGCTTTGATCACACCCCAAGCGGTGGTTTGGTAGGAATTGCATTCCGAAAACCACGCGCATAAAAAGAGGAAAAAGAAGTAACGCGTACGATAGTGGGAATAGGTTTCTTGTTGTGTGAAAGAGAGTGAATGGCCTCGCAGTTCTAGGCCGGGCTGACCGCGTCCTAGTCGGGGCGATTGTGACCCTTTTGTGTCTGACGGGTACGGACCCCTTACCTATCCGTCTTCCCTTCCCTCCTTTGTCTGTGAATTCTATCCTAATGGGAGGGGGCTATTCAACTCCACTAAAAGTTATGACAGAACACTATAGTGAAGTGTTCGATAAACGTAAATGTACTAAGCCCGGAATGGTTCAGCGATGCACCCATAGGTGGCCCGGTTTGTGTGTAAATTGGCCTCCGGAAGGAACTTTCAATTTCCAAACGGCCACAAGGGTCTTGAAAATAGTTGAGAAAGAAGAAAATCCGGGTTGCCCTGAGGATAAGCCATACATAACTGCTTGGATTGCAGTTATCGAGAATCCTCCGAAGTGGGCAAAGAAGTTAGTGGAGGGAGCCGCCCTCGTAATGGTGGCGCAAGTAAACAAAATGGGTGACCGGAAGTCCTCAAACCGGAAAAGAAAGGGAAGGGCGGCCATCTTAGGAATAAAGGACCATGCGTCATCTGCGGCGGCCATGTTTGTAGTGCAAGGGAACACACGGACTCAAGAAAAAAAAGTTAAACCCCTGCCGCCTGCAGTACTGCCTGACGCAGAAGATCTTCTGCCGCCACCCTATGCCCCTAGCTGCCCTCAATCGTATAATGCGCCACCAGATCCCCCAGCTCCCGCCGCTGCCCAAGTTGATCATGAAATAATGCCGATTCCCGAAGTACGGCTTGAAGCGGAAGCGGCGGCGGCAAAAGTTGAGGACGGCGGCGAGTCGTCCGTATCCGGCGGCACTCGCAGTAAAACCCAAGCCGCAAGTTTACAACTACCAATTAGAGAAACAACCACCGTAGTTCCCGTGGTCCCTACTGAAGAAAACGAGTATAATACTACGCAAACTATAAAGTTGTTTACTTACATACCTTTCACTTCCAGCGATCTTTTTAACTGGAAACAGCTCGGCCCCTCTTACGCTGATAATCCAGATCAGATGCTAGATTTTTTACGAGGAATTTTTGCAGCCCATAACCCCAACTGGGCTGACATTCGGCACCTCGCCTCCATCCTTTTTACCACCGAAGAACGCCGACAAATACAATTAAACATGGAAGAAGCAGCTCGGCTGGGAGCCGGGTCAGACGGTAATCCAGATGAAGTAGTGAGAGAGCATGCCCCTGTCGCCGATCCCAACTGGGATTTCCAGACGGCTGCAGGGCGAGCCAGCATTGCTGCATACCAAGTCGCCTTTCTCGGAGCTTTAAAGAAAGGAAAGCAGAAAGTCATGAATATGGGAAAGATCCGCGACGTGGTGCAAGGAAAAGACGAAACTCCTGGAATCTTTTTGGAGAGATTGATGGATGCATATCGGCAATACAGTCCGTTCGACCCAGAGGACCCCAAAAGTCAGTCCGTCATAGTAATGAGCTTTGTCGGACAATCCTGTCCCGATATCCGCCGGAAGCTACAGAAATCAGAAGGATTTGAGGGAATGACTATTAGCCACTTAAAAGCCATGGCTGACAGAGTTTATGTAAACCGAGAGCCGGACGGAGACAAGAAAGAAAAGAAAGAAAGTAGAAAGTTAAGAGAAAGTGTTAGTTTGTTAGCTGCAGCGCTGGAAGAAACGAATTTCGGAAACTCGGCTAGGCACTATCAGGGATATCCTGGGCCGAGAGGAAGGGGCAGGTCACCCTCGAGGGGACCGCCCAGAGGACGAGCTAGCAGAGGAGGATTGTTTAGGGGGGGAAGGGTGCCGTTGGGAGCCAATCAATGTGCATTCTGTAGACAAGAAGGACACTGGAAGTCTGAATGCCCAGAGTCCCTGCAAATGAAGCAGGAAGGATATACTCCGTCCAAACCAAAGGAAGCTGAATGGCAGATGACTGTCGGAGAAACCTCTAGCGAAGACAGCAGTGAAGCATGACTAGAGAAGGGAATTCTTCCATTCGATCCCTTAGTAGAAATTAAAGTAGGAACTGAGACATTTAAGGGATTGTTAGATACCGGGGCACAAAGATCAGTCATGACTACCGCTATTACCACACCCACTTCGAAAAACATTTCTATTGTAGGGGCCTCTGGAAAGCCACTTATCGCTCCCTTTCTTCAGAAACGACAAGTCCGGGTGGGAGGACAATTAGTATCTCATCAGTTTCTCTACGTCCCGGGATGCCCAGTTCCCCTCATAGGGAGAGACCTTCTTTGTAAGTTAAGAGCCAACTTACAATTCGAATCGACAGGAGAAATAAGAGCATCCTTCGCTGATAACCCAGTCTCTCTCATCTGTCCACTCCAAGAAGAATGGAGATTACATCTCCCCATAGTCAAACATAC
This sequence comes from Rhinatrema bivittatum, assembly GCF_901001135.1. Taxonomy (NCBI): domain Eukaryota; kingdom Metazoa; phylum Chordata; class Amphibia; order Gymnophiona; family Rhinatrematidae; genus Rhinatrema; species Rhinatrema bivittatum. Next base: position 39,118,790 of record NC_042618.1, on the reverse strand, counting down.
CACTACGCACCGATATGGAGAAAACACCGTCCTCAACGAAAAGCGCAGACAGCTAATGGACAGTATACCTAAAGTATGGGCTGAACAAAATCCAGGAGGAATAGCCATCAACGCTACCCCTATTTGGATCGAGATGAAACAGAATGCACAGGTGATAAATCAATCTCAATACCCCATTCCTTATATGGCCAGACAAGGAATTCAGATACACCTGCAAAGATTGTATGATTTGGGCATTCTCCGGCGAATCCGATCTGCTTGGAACACCCCTCTGTTGCCAGTAAAGAAGCCTGGATCAAATGACTATCGACCAGTACAAGACTTAAGAAAAGTGAATAGTCAAGTAGCAGATCTAGTAGCCCTCGTGCCAAATCCGTACTCAATCCTGGCTCAAGTCTCTCCTGCATCAAAGTGGTACAGTGTCATTGATCTCAAAGATGCCTTCTTCTCCGTCCCGGTGGCGGAGGAATGTCAAAAGATTTTTGCTTTCACATGGGAAAATGCAGATACTGGAGTAAAGCAGCAGTACACATGGACTAGGTTGCCTCAAGGGTATAGGCACTCACCTACGCTGTTCGGTGAGCAACTGGCAAACGATTTAAAGATGTATCAAGTAAAGTATGGGCCAGTCATACAATACGTGGATGACCTTCTGTTGTTTCGAGAGACGTACCTCGAATGTGCGGTATCCACTCTTCAGCTGCTAAAGACGTTGTACTCAAAAGGGTATCGTGCAAGTAAAAAGAAAGCGCAAATCTGTGAATTGGAAGTAGAGTATTTAGGCTTCCAAATACGTGGAGGAACCCGATGTCTGGGGATTTCTCGCACCAGTTCTATAAGAGATCAACCTGTACCCACTTGTAAGAAAGAGCTCCGGGCGTTCCTGGGAGCTGCAGGATACTGTAGGCTGTGGATTGCTAACTATGCAGTTATTGCTCAACCCCTGTACGACAAGCTGCGGGGTAAAGAGGCAGAATCTCAACCCTTCCAATGGGAAGGAAACGAACTGGCAAGCTTACGACAACTAAAAGAAGCCTTAATTGAACCACCTGCCTTGGGGTTGCCAGATGTGATGAAACCATTCCATCTATTCGTCGACGAGAAAAAAGGCATGGCCATAGGGGTATTGACTCAAACCTTAGGCTCATGGGAACGACCTGTTGCATATCTGTCAAAAGGAATGGACAATGTGTCAAAAGGATGGCCGGGATGCCTCCGAAGCATTGCTGCTGCATGTCTACTGATACCCGAAGCAGTTAAGCTAACATTTGGACAGATTTTACAAGTAACAACTCCTCATACTATCCAAGGACTGCTAGAGACCCATGGGCCAAAATGGATGACAAATTCACGTCTTGTAAAGTACCAAGCGTTATTATGTGAAACTCCAGAGATTCAAATACAGGACAGTAAAAACTTGAATCCTGCAACTCTACTCCCAACCCCCACTCCAGTTTCTCATGAATGTGGGGAAATTATGGCAACGGTACATTCCAGCCGACCCGACTTACGCGACCAACCCTGGCAAGGAGCATGGACTTTATTCACTGATGGAAGCAGCCAGGTTATAAATGGAGTCAGGGTCGCTGGGTATGCTGTAGTCTCCGAAGACGACATTGTTGAAGCTGAACCCCTGCCCCCAGGGACATCAGCGCAAAAAGCTGAACTAATTGCGCTCACAAGGGCTCTGCAGTTGGCAGAAGGAGAAACTGTAAATATTTATACTGATTCAAAATACGCTTTCCTTACAATCCAAGTGCATGGAGCTTTATACAAGGAACGAGGATTCCTAACTGCGGAAGGGAAACAAATAGCTAATGCATCGGAGATACATCAATTGCTAGACTCTGTATGGGCACCAAAGAAGGTAGCTGTCATGCATTGTAAAGCCCATACAGGGAGAACTGATCCCATCGCCAAAGGAAACCAATGGGCAGATAAGACTGCGAAAGAAGCAGCACGTGTGCAATCACCACATACATCAACTCCCACTTGCCCACTTCTACAGTTCACGAATGAAACCCCCATTTATTCAGCGGAAGAAAATGATTGGGCACAAACCGAACAATTTCATCAGCAGGATGGGTGGTGGATTGTACAAGAAGATAGGGTATGGATACCCGACGCCCTGGCATGGACTGTTGTCAGGGAAGCCCATAATAAAACCCATCTCGGCCGAGATGCATTAGCAACACTGTTGGCAAAAACTTACTACATTAATAGACTCTTTCAACTAACTAAATATGCTGTTAATCAATGTGTTACCTGTGCAAAGAACAATCCCAGAAATGGACCTGGTCCAGCCCCTGGACATATATTGCGAGGAACAACTCCGTTTCAAGTTTGCCAAATCGACTTCACCCACATGACTGCTTCAAAAAGATACAAAGCAATGCTGGTAGCTGTCTGTACTTATACCGGATGGATCGAAGCCATACCCACTCGAACTGAGACTGCCAAGGAAGTAGTAACATTGCTTCTCCACAAAATTTTACCACGATACGGATTACCTCGACAGATAAATTCAGATAATGGACCAGCCTTCACCAGTGAAGTCACGCGACGTCTAAGTCAAATTCTGGGCATCCAATGGCACCTGCACTGCGCCTGGAGACCTCAAAGTAGTGGAGCAGTTGAACGAGCTAACAGGACACTAAAAAATCAGCTCGCTAAATTGTGTCAGGAAACAAAGACTAAATGGCCAGACATCCTGCCATTAGCTCTACTACACGTCCGATGTACCCCACGGAAGTCGGGGTTAACTCCGTATGAAATGATGTACGCAAGGCCTCCACCTCTTCCATCTTTTCCTGAATCGCTGCAAATACAAGGGGAAATGTCTCTCAGTAACCAACTCAAAGGACTATATAACACAGTTATTGCGATTCAAAAATACACCTGTGACACTGAACCATTGGTCCTGCTAAACCCGATTCATCCATACCAGATAGGAAATTCGGTGTGGATAAAAGACTGGGATGAGTCTGATTCCCTCCAGCCCCGATGGAAAGGGCCGTACACTGTATTGCTAACTACTCCAACAGCTGTCAAAGTTTTTGGATGTTCTTCATGGATTCATTGGACACGTCTCAAACCAGCTTCAGCCAACTGGCAGGTTTCCAGGATTGGAGACCACAAATTAAGATTCACCCAAGGCAGGCCCAGTGCTAGTCCTGAGTAAAAAAGTATCAGTAACTACAACTGAATATTAATGTGTCCATTTCTTTCCTTCCTTTCAGAATCCATTACTTATGAATGCAACCATCTACGTCATAAAGCAATGTCACAGATTCCGACTTCCAAGATCTACGTTGCATCCATCTTCTGCATTCACTTAATATTCTTCTGTAACCCGACTACCTCTGTTTTCCTGTCCTTGAGCAAGAATTGCACTGAATGTATCAAGCTAATTCGTACTACCACTCAAACTGGATTTCAAGTTGTCTCAACAATCATCCACCAATCTCAACCACCAACTTCCTGTGCCACACTACCTGCTTGCGCCCTGAATACTACTCAAGGCTATCAGTCCTTCCATCGATGTTTAGAAACTGGCAAAGTCATATGTCATACCCCAACCACTCCTAAGTACTACAACATCACCCTCACTGTAGGACTACCAAAGAGCTACACATCAAGTATTGTCCCAGAAGGAAAAGGCATCTTGTACTACATCAACTCCACTAAGGTTCTTATGGGAAGTGAAACGATTGTCACAATAACGTTCGATGCCTGCGAAGCCATTGATAAACACCCAAATGCACTTCACTGTGGGTCTCAAGCCTGGAGAAATTCCTATGTCTACAATCACAAATACCTCTGCCCATACAACCGGGTAGCTAATCCATCCAGATGGCTGCCATGCGGAGGGGACCTGACATTGTCAGGATGGGCTCTAGTTTGTGATTACACCGGTGGAGGTTACCATGGCTGCCACGGGATAGGACGATTAACTGCAGTAAATGGTAATACAGTATCGATACAATGGCCTCTAAGAAGCGAAGGAATCCCTTGGCAAGATACTTGGGGATTTGGTATCGACGGAACTGGAAAAGACCCCATGACCTACATTACCATCACTCAGCGAAAAGACAAACCTCGTCCAATTATTCACCAGACTACTGTGGTGGGTTATCAATCCTTCTTCGATGAAATATCTCATGCCACTGAGGGATTAAAGAAACATACAATTTCTCAACAAGTAAAAAACCTGTTTGTCAATTTGGCGGAAAACATAGCTCTCTCTCTCGAAGTCAAGAACTGTTTTGTATGTGGAGGAACAGATACAGGAGAGCAATGGCCATGGGAAGCCAAGGAAACCTTCCAATCCGATCTTAACACCTTGAATACCACTGTAACCTATAACCGTAAATCTCATCCATATGAGTGGGCACTACAGACTGATGTTATTGGCAGACTATGTATCTCTCGACAACATTCACGCATCTATACCGTGCCTGTTGGAAATTCTCCATGCACAGGAGTTCTTACTGCCAACCTTACCACCCAGACATGGTGGCAGACTGAAAATTCTACCATGCCAACTCCCATCTGGACTGACTCGACTTTGAACAAGACATGGACAGCTGCAGGTGTTGCTACTACCGTTTTCAATGCTCCAGATGGTTATTATTATGTATGTGGACGAAGAGCTTATGAACAGTTACCAACAAACTGGTATGGAACTTGCTTCTTGGCTACAATTCGGCCAAGCTTCTTCCTACTTCCCATTACTGCTGGAGAAACCTTAGGAGTTCCAGTATACAGTCCCATGAGACCCAACAAACGTCGCAGCACTCCTAAAGTATCCATAGGAGATTGGAAAGATCAAGAGTGGCCTCCTGAACGAATTGTACAATACTATGGTCCGGCCACCTGGGCTGAGGATGGTTCTTATGGATATAGAACACCTATCTATATGCTCAATCGAATTATAAGACTCCAAGCAGTACTGGAACTCCTGACAAATGATTCTGCCTTGGCTCTCAACATCTTAGCCAAGCAAAACACTAAAATTCTAACAGCTGTCTACCAAAACCGATTGGCTTTAGACTACCTCCTAGCCCAGGAAGGTGGTGTATGTGGCAAATTTAATCTTTCTAACTGTTGTTTACAGGTAGATGACAAGAGTAAAATCATTGAGGAGATCACTGATCGAATGATTCGCCTGGCCCATGTACCAGTGCAGACGTGGACTGGAATCCTTGACTGGACAGGGTCTTTGCCCAACTGGCTCACTTCCATTCCTGGCCTTAAAGAACTCCTCTTTCCTCTGATACTTCTTGTTTTTACATGCATTCTGTTTCCTATTTGTCTCCCTCTTATTTTTAGGCATCTCCGATCCATGATTGAACATATTGCTGAACGGCGAGCAGCTGCTCACGTCATGATGATTAATAAGTATGTGTCTGTCTCCACATTTCCTTCATCTGATTCTTCTGACTATGACACTACCAATGATTCAGATACTGATTCTGATAAAGAGTACTTAACTACTAACTTATAAGTCTGAAAAACTCTAACCACTAAGCATTGCCATAATGGAGCCAACGTGTTGTTGGGGTAAGTCGGGCTACAAAGGGGGGTGACACCAATATGGTCCACCCGTCTCAAACCCGTGAAGAAACCAACGACCTAACAACATATTAGGGCTCACATTCAATGTCACTGGTATTAACTCTCATTGTCGTTTCAGTTCCTCTTCAGATATAAAGTGATACTTCTGCCTTCTCTTCAAAGTTGAAGTATCAAAGGGGGGAATGAAGAGGTTCAATTTCGGGACCCCCCCTGAAGTACGAAAGAGCAACTGAACATCTTCCGACTAATCATGCCAGCAGTGAAACGCACAGCCATCTTGAACATACTAATATTTGCAACGCAAATGATACGTAATGCGTAGTGACGCAGTGACATACTAATTTTTAGCGTAACATAACGTAACTCCATTTTGGAATAATACTTTGTATTGTATTAATACGAATGACAATGTAAAATGTCTAACACGTCAATTAAATGACGAAACAATAGTCTGATCTTAAGCTACACCTACTAGAGGACCACGCTAGCTAATGCTTGTTCAGCAATTTGTGAAATGTTTGTTCAGCAAAAACCAGAACGCATGTGTGAAAGATAAGAGTTGTAAAGTGCATAAAAGTTTGCTTCTAAGGGGGCGTGGCATGCAGTTGTACTGAGCCTTTGTCTTAGCTGCATCTTGCTGGCAATAAAAGTCTATCTTTACGGATCAGTTGTCTGGACCTCCTTACTGACTAAAAAGAGACGGTTACATTAGGACACTTTATATCATTCATTATTTCTTTTACATTCTTCTAACATTGATTATGTTTTTTCTAATATTTTAGTTCTCTGTATTTTGATATATTATGTTAGATCATATGCATTTTTGAAGAGCCAGGTTTTCAGCTCACGTTTGAAACTCCTTCTTTCTGTTATCAGACGTAACGCCTCTGGTAACGAGTTCCACAGTTTGGTGCCTGCTATGGAAAGCATTTGGTCTCTTATTTGTGTTAGATGTGTATTTTGCATTGTAGGCACAGTGGATAGCCCTTTATTTTGCGATCTTAGTGTTCGCTGTGGAGTGTACGGTTGGAGGTTCACACCTATTAAGTAAGGGTTTCTGTCATTGATGATGTTAAAAATGAGTGTTAGTAATTTATAATGGGGCGGATTTTAAGAGCCCTGCGCGCCGGTACGCCTATGTTCAATAGGCGTACCGGCGCACGCAGAGCCCCGGGACTCGCGTAAGTCCCGGGGTTTTTCGAGGGGGGCGTGTCGGGGGCGTGACGGGGGCGGGGCCGATCGGCGCGGCATTTGGGGGCGGGATGCGGGGTTTTGGGGGCGGGCCCGCGGGTGTGGTTTCGGCCCGGGGCGGTCCGGGGCGTGGCCGCGCCCTCTGGATCCGCCCCCAGGTTGCGTCCCGGCGCGCTAGCGGCCCGCTGGCGCGCAGTGATTTACTTCTCCCTCCGGGAGGCGTAAATCCCCCAACAAAGGTAGGGGGGGGTCTAGATAGGGCCGGGGGGTGGGTTAGATAGAGGAAGGGAGGGGAAGGTGAGGGGAGGGCGAAAGGGAATTCCCTCCGAGGCCGCTCCGATTTCACAGATATGGAGCAGGACTGAGGTCTGGGCTGGGGGTTGCTCCGAATAGGCCTAGGTCTGCGGGGGCAGGGGGGGGGGGGAGAGGTTTGCACACAGGAACAGTAGCAGGCTTGAGTAGCAAGCTGCGATTGCTGGCCAAGGATTAGAGTCCGGAGCAGTTCACACAGAAGTAGAGCTTGACTTGCAGGCCAGGAGCTGGAACCAAGAATAAATTGCGCTCTATAAAGGTAGCAGGTAACAAGAGAGAGGTTAGCTTCCCAGCAGCCCCTTTTAGCTGCACCCCAGCCAATCCCTATTACCTAGGGGTATGGCCTACAGGGCTCTCTGAGCCAGACGTCTCTCTTACTACTTCTGCTTCCTTCAGAAGTAGTGCCACCCCACCCCCAGTTCAATCTGCCCTGACATTTTGATATATTTTGTACTCTGGTATCACAGTGCCCCATTGATTATTCTTTCCACCAGGTCTCTGAGATACCCATGTTAATGGTGATTTTATAATTATGCAAGTAGAGCTAAAGTCTGTGAGTCGAAAGCACTCACAGATTTTAGTGTAAACTTTCAAAGCACACTTGCACACATTTGAAGGCTCTGGAGTAGGTGTAAATGTGTGCACGTACATGTACACGTGGATTTCTGAAAAATCGAACGTATGTGCTTAAAGGATTTCCCTGTTCCAGCTCCGTCCCCCAGACTACCTTTCTTTTTTGCACATGTAAAATACATGCATGAGTCACATATGTACTTTTAGGGGCACATATACCCCAAGCAATTTTCACAAGCCTATTTATGTGCATAAAACATTTTGAAAATTCAGCCTATGTCTACGTCTTCATTTAGTGCCATTCATTATAATTCTCCATCCTTATTTTTTAGACTTCTGTAATTTGCATACAGACAAGTTAATCTATGTTATATTAACCCTAATCACAGCCTGCTTATTGTTAGCACTTGATTTAGGTAATTTTGAAGCATTTATATTTGTCTGCTCTTCATTTAAAGCCACCTGAGCTATGTCAGCTTTCATTACTCTCTCTATTAGGACATTTTGACTTCTCTATTTTAACAGCATCCTTTGAAGGTGTCTCAATTGAAACCATGTACAACTGAGAGACATTCAACTTTCCCCCATAATCTAAATGCTGCTCTATCTCCTTTTTAATAGTTAGTGCCAGCAGCCAGGATCCACCCTGGTTAAGGTGGAGCCCATCCTGTTGGAATAGGCTCTCCCTTCCCCAAAATGTTGCCCAGTTCCTAACAAAACTAAAGTCATCTTCCTTGCACCATCATCTCATCCACACATTGAGATTGTGGCTCTTGGCCTGCCTCTTCGGTCCTTCAGGTAGAACTGGGAGATTTCTAAGAATACTACTGTTGCATTTGGGCCTGCTCTTCGCCCTCGCTCCACCCTCTCTACCTCTTTGGCGACTCCCTTCGGGTCTGATGGACGGCTTGCTGCCGCGGTGTCTCCATGCTGCTTCTCCCCGGCGTCCCTGGACCGGCTTGATGCTGTGGATCCGCCATGTTCCTGATGACGTAGGGCATGCGCTCCGAAGTATGTATCAGCAAGGGCGCGAACCTCAGTGGCGTTCCCCTGTATTGACGTCATCCGCTTCCAACATAAAAGGTCTTCATTTGCGCTTAATATTCGAGTTAGCAAGGACGGACAGACAGGAACGGAACAAAACGGACAAGCATACAAACTCGCTTTGGTTTCGTCCAAGCTACTCTGCCTCCTCGGACTTACCAGGGGTACCCGCTCCTCGGGGGCCTCGTTCTCTTTTCTTTATTTCAGATTGCAGATAGGAACCAGTACTCGCTCCTCGAGGGCCCATGTTCCTGAAGACTCTGAAGATTCTCTACTGCCTAGAAGCTATTACAGATACAGACAATCGTGAGTTGCTACCGCTCTCTCAGAGCTTTCCCTGGAACCAGGTACTTGCTCCTCGAGGGCCTAACTCTTTCCAGCTACTGAGCCTTCTTAAGATTCTATGTGAGATGGTCATCTACTACTGGCTATGTATACAGCATACCCTGTCTATTCACTATCTATAGTCTCTCTACAGCTCAGCAACCCTGGGATCGCAGTTCCAGTATCTGAGGGACTTCAGCCCTGCCGGGCATACCAGCTCACTACTGCCACCTCTGGTGGTTCTACTAACCTGTTTAATAAAAGAACTATCTGTGTCTGTCTCCATACTCAAGCCTAGCCAGTAGTCCCTCTAAGGATATCCTCCTGGGGGTGCTGACATCTGCCATCGGCCCAAGGATTCACCTATTTACTACAGAGTGCTCACTCCTCCCACTTCAGGAGCTGAGCATAACAGAGTGCTAGCTCTCATCTGATGTCTCCGCCCATCAGACATCAGAACCATAACAGATTGCAACTCAGCACGGAGATTATAACAGAGTGATAACTCCTCCCCTCTGGGGGAGCATGCCCATAACAGATTGCTAACTCTTCCCCTTTGGAGGAGCAGACCCTAACAACTACTCTGGAGGTTTTGGATTTCAATCTCCAACTGAAAATCCTAAATTTGGCTTTCAGGAACTCCGTCCTGCACATTGCTACGTCATTAGTACCCACTTGTACCATGACAGTAGGCTCCTCCCAGATTCTATCTAGGTCAATGGTTCTCAGTTTTCCATGACTACTGTGTTCCTTTCAAGAGGTTGAGAGGTCTTGTGTACTATGAGGATCACAAAAATTCAAAATTCACAGTAAATACTAAATTTATATTTCAGTGTGATATTTGGGCCAGTTTCAATTGGCATTTAACTGCTGAACAAGTAGCCACACACAGCAGATGCTGATGTTGCTGAATTCAAACCAAATTTAGCAGGAAGTAACATAGCCATGCTGCTGTGGTAACTAGATGTTGCGTCTGTCGCTGCTCGACTCCCTCATTCCGCCCTCCTTATTGTTGCGTTTGGGCCTGCTCTTCGCCCTCGCTCCACCCTCTCTACCTCTTTGGTGACTCCCTCCGAGTCTGATGGACGGTTTGCTGCCATGGTGTCTCCATGCCGCTTCTCCCCGGTTCGACGCTGCAGATCTGCCATGTGCCTGATGATGTAGGGTGGGCGAGTGCGCTCCAAAGTATGTACCAGCAAGGGCGCGAACCTCAGGGGCATTCCCCTGTATTGACATCATCCGCTTCCAACATAAAAGGACTTCACTTACGCTTATGATTTGAGTTAGCAAGGACAAGGACAAGCATACGTACTCGCTACGGATTCGTCCAAGCTACTCTGCCTCCTCGGACTTACCAGGGGTACCTGCTCCTTGGGGGCCTCGCTCTCTTTTCTGTATTTCAGATTGCAGATAGGAACTGGTACTCGCTCCTCGAGGGCCCATGTTCCTGACCACTCTGAAGATTCTCTACTGCCTGGAAGCTATCGCAGATACAGACAATTGTGAGTTACCATCGCTCTCTCAGAGCTTTCCCTGGAACCAGGTACTTGCTCCTCGAGCTCCTCCAGCTACTGAGCCTCCTTAAGATTCTATGTGAGATGGTCATCTACTACTGGCTATGTATACAGCATACCCTGTCTACTCACTACCTATAGTCTCTCTACAGCTCAGCAACCCTGGGATCGCAATTCCAGTATCTGAGGGACTTCAGCCCTGCCGGGCATACCAGCTCACTACTGCCACCATAGCAGTGGCTATTCCCTAAGTCAACTTTATTAATAGCAGTTAATGGACTTCTCCTCCAAGAACTTATCCAAACCTTTTTTGAACCCAGCTATACTAACTGCACTAACCACATCCTCTGGCAACAAATTCCAGAGCTTAATTGTGTGTTGAGTGAAAAAGAATTTTCTCCAATTAGTTTTAAATGTGCTACTTGCTAACTTCATGGAGTGCCACCTAGTAAATAGCTGATTCACATTAACCCGTTCTAGACCTCTCATGCTTTTAAAGTTCTCTGTCATATCCCTCTTCAGCCATCTCTTCTCCAAGCTGAAAAGCCCTAACCTCTTTAGCCTTTCTCATAGGGGAGCTGTTCCACCCCCTTTATCATTTTGGTCGCCCTTCTCTGTACCTTCTCCATTGCAACTATATCTTATTTGAGATGCGGCAACCAGAATTGTACACAGTACTCAAGGTTTTAGTCACCATTCCCTTTCTAATAATTCCTAACATTCGTGGAATCATTGTGACAACTTAATACCTTTGGTAAAGAAAACTAATTGTATATTTTGACTTCATTCACATTTTTTCTATTGCCATACAATTTGGTCATCCATAGCAAGGGGCACCTAATATTTTGCTGAAGTGAATTATAACAAAAAAAGAAGCGGGATCAAAATGGATGCTCATATTAAGCACCCATTGCAATTGGGCACTCAATGCAATAAACTATTGAACTCTGTAGAAGCTCAATTTTCTGTTAGCATGTCCTTTTTAACGCTGCCTCTCATTTAAATATTGCGTCAGGCGCCCAGGGGATGTGGCTCTGCGCGTGACAGGAAAATGGGCGCTCAATATAAGCGCCCATTTTCAGCGCACATCTTATGACATTGGCACTATTATTAGCTAGGCAAAGTAAAGAAAGCTATTGCTATCCCTGGGAGTGAATAACAGGAATGAGATCTTCTTTATGGGATCTGCCAGGTACTTGTGACCTGGATTTGGCCACTGTTGGAGACAGGCTGCTGGGCTCAATGGACCTTGGTCTGACCGAGCATGGCAATTCTTATTTTCTTAATACCTCTTCCAAACATGCAGATAGTCATACATATGACACTCCCTGCAAAAGACCGGGTTGTTCTCATCTCACCGTTGGACTACTGTTTGTATTTGTTTCTTTTAAGTTATTATAAACATGCATTTCTTAAATTTGCTTGACTTTTTGTGTGCTCTGTAGCTAAAGACTTACAATTCACCTACTATTTATTTTTAGATTTGAGTGAGGGTTTCATTTCATTTACACTTGTTTGTCATGTTATGTAAACTTTCTCCCTCCCCCATAATGGGCAATATTTTATAAATGTAGACTTGAGACAGGGATCGGCAAGAAAAACAAACATGAAAACAGCTCTGTCAACTCTCAAACAGCCAAACAGTATGTGTTTGAAAATGTATCACACTCCCAATCAGAAAATAATGCAGTTTAAAGCTCAATCACACTCTCAAAGAGAAATTAAAACACTTGGAGGTCCATATTCAGACACAGTCCGAATAGCAAAGTTAGCCAAGTAAACTTATCTGGCTAAGTTTGGAGGTATATTCAATAGCCAGCTATCCTAAAGTTAACCGGCTAACAAAGCTGGCTAACTTTAGGACAGCTCTTTGGCCTGACAAGCTAGCCAGCTAAGTCATCCAGCTAACTCAACTCCTCCCAGTTACACCCCTGGAACACCTCTAACTTATCCAGCTAAATTCTAATCCCCTAACTTATTAGCTGAATAGAATTTAGCTGGATAGGTGCCAGATACGTGCCCAAATATTCATTTAGCTGGCTTCCGACATCCATGTTATTACTCTCCCTGTTTTAATGTAACTTCTCATTTCTACTTATACGTTAATTGGTTTCCCCATGTTTTAATGTAAACCGGTACGATAAGACCTGGTCTTGAGTGTCGGTATAGTAAAAGAAGTTAAATAAATAAAAATAAATAAATAATGTCTGAGTTAGCTTTCTAAATGCTTTTGAATATGGACCTCTTTAACATTCAAGCATACTCCTAGATAGATAATAATATATATTTTGAAGCTCTATTACACTCCCAAACAGAAAATATTATAAAGCTAAATCACACTTTCTCCAGCAAGAAAAATAGTTCACCAGTTTAGACTGACCCCAGTTTTTTTCCAGTTCAAAGTCCTACTCGCACCAAATCTTGCATTCATAAGAAATGACATGCTGAGTTAGACCAAGGTCTATTGAGCCTAGCATCCTGTTTTGACAGTGACCAATCCAGGTTGCAAATACCTGACAGATCCCATAAAGGTGCTTTAGCAGCAATTACCTCCCGATAGTTCCTCAGCAATAATGTTTATGTAAATATTGAATAGAACCAGACCCAGGACCAATCCCTGCAGCACTCCTTCATTAATCCCATTCTCCTTGGAGTGAACTCCATTAACCATTATGTTTAATTGCCTTTGACCCAACCATTTTCTAACTAGTCAGTCACTATTGGGCTTAGGTCTAGGCAGCTCAGTTTGTGTATAAATAGTTTATGCGTAACCATGTCAAAGTCCTTGCTGAAATGTAGGTACACTGCATCAAGTGTTTTCCCCTGATATGACACCCTGGTCGCCCAGTCAAAGAAATTGATTAGACATGTTTGATAAGTCCTACCGCTAGTGAACCAATGCTGCCTTGGATCTTGCTATCTCCTGGATTCAAGATAATGGACTATTCTCTTTTTTATCAGTGATTCTATTAATTTTTCAACCACCAATGGCAGACTAACCGTCTTGCATTCACAGCTTCATCTTTACTTCCACTTTTGTGACGTGGCACCACGAAAACCTACCTCCAATTCTTTGGGACCACACCTGACTCCAAAGAAGCATTGAAAAGTCAGATATCAGAACTGCCAGAACTTCTTTGAGCTTACAGTTTGTGCAATAAAATCCCAGACCTGCAGGCCTTAATGGTGGAAGTGGACTTGGACATAGTTGCTGTTACAGAGACCTGGTTCACTGAGTCTCCTGATTGAGATATGGCCATATCGGGCTATAACTTATTAAGGAAGGATAGAGAGGACAGAAAAGGAGGAGAAGTAGCTCTTTATGTCAAAAACAATATCCAAGCAACTGAACTGCAAGGAATGTGAGGTAGAAAAGAAACATTATGGGCCATCCTAAAAAAAGATGATGGTTCATCCATTTTTACTGGACTAGTATACAGGCCTCTGATTTAAACAGAAGAACTAGACAGAGATCTGGTCAAAGACATCCAAAAGGTGGGAAAGAAGGGAAAAATGTTGCTTGTAGGGGATTTTAATCTGACGGACATAGACTGAAGAATCCCTTCTGCAGAATCCACCAGAAATAGAAAGGTAGTGGATGCCCTTCAAGAGGCTCTGTTCAAACAAATGGTAATGGAACCCATGAGGGAGGGAGCTATACTCTATTTCGTGCTCACTAATGGAGATAATGTCTCTAATATCTGGGTGGGTGCCGCACCAGTGATCATCAAATGGTATGGCTTGATATTACATAAGAACATGCCTATACTGGGTCAGACCAAGGGTCCATCAAGCCCAGCATCCTGTTTCCAACAGTGGCCAATCCAGGCCACAAGTACCTGGCAAGTACCCAACAACTAAGTCTATTCCATGCTACTGTTGCTAATAGCAGTGGCTATTTTCTAAGTCATCTTAATTAATAGCAGGTAATGGACTTCTCTCCTTCTGTTCCTCTGCCATCTCCCTCTTCTGCCTGTTTTAGTTATACCCTTTTCGTCTGCATATCTGAAAATGTGTTTTGAGAAACATATATAGTTTTCCTAAAACACAGTCTAGGGTGAGTACTCTCTCCCCAAGGAGCCCACACATCTGTTTACGTCTTCTGGTCTGACAGTTGTTGTACAGCCACGAGCTGTGGGGTTGGTGTGAGAACATTGAGTCCAAGAAGGCTTACATTCTAAATACTATATATCCTTGGCCAAACTTAGGCCAATCAATTAATTCCATTCCATTACACCCCCTGAACTCAGAGGACTCATACCAACACTTACTGGTTGAAAGGTTTCTTAATCTATGTTATATTGGTGGCAGCACTATTCAAAGTAATGTGAATAACTTGTTTGGTACATAAATGCATTAAACATTGGTCTCCTAAGCCCTAGCAAATATTGAAGACCAGGGCTACTACCATATTTGCAAATAGGATACAAAGAGGTCACACAAAGACCCAAGTTTTGAATTTAAAAAATACGGACTTTGTCAAAATGGGGACGTACCTGGAAGTAGAACTAGAAGACTGGGAGAAAATGAGAGAGGTGGAACAACAGTGGTCAAACTAAAAGGAGCAATTACAAAGGCAACAAATCTATATGTTAGAAAAGTAAACAAAAGTAAAAGAAATAAGAAACCAATCTGATTCTCAAAGGTCGTGACTGATAAAATAAAGGCAAAAAAAAAAAAACAGCATTCAAGAAATATAAAGGATCACAAAAAGAGGAACACAAGGATGAATATCTGGTGAAAGTGAGGGAGATGAAGAAAGAAATCAAGAAAGCAAAAAGACAGGTGGAAGAAAGGATTGCCAAAGAGGTAAAGCGAGATGACAAAACATTTTTTAGATATATTAGAGAAAGGAGAAAGGTCCGAAGTGGTATAGTGAAATTGAAAAGTGACAGAGATCAAAGTATGGAGAGAGATGAAGAAATGGAAAAAATATTAAACAAATATTTCAGTTCAGTGTTCACTAAAGAAGACCTTGGAGAAGGACCGTCGCTAGTTGACTATGGATGGGGGTGGAGTGGACAAAATTCCGTTTACAAAAGAGTACGTATGGGAAGAACTAGGCAAACTGAAAGTGGACAAGGCCATGGGATCAGATGAGATACATCCCAGGATACTGAGAGAGCTCAGAGATGTACTGGCGGGTCCACTGAAGGACCTGTTCAATAGATCCCTGGAAACGGGAGTGGTGCCGCAAGATTGGAGAAGAGCGGTGGTGGTCCCGCTTCACAAGACTGAGAGCAGAGAGAAGGCAGAAAACTACAGGTCAGTTAGCCTCACTTTGGTGGTGGGAAAATTAATGGAGACTCTGCTGAAGGAAAAGATAGTGAACTATCTACAATCTAGTGTTTTGCTTGACCCAAAGCAGCATGGATTCACCAGGGGAAGGTCCTGTCAGACAAATCTGATTGATTTTTTTGTTTGAGTGACTAGAGAATTGGATCAGGGAAGAACGCTGGATGTGATTTACTTGGATTTTAGTAAAGCTTTTAATATGGTCCTATATAGGAGACTCATGAACAAAATGAGAAGCTTGAGAGTGGGTGCCAAGGTAGTAGCGTGGATTGCAAACTGGTTGACTGACAGGAGACAACGTGTAATGGTAAATGGAATCTACTCTGAAGAAAGAACGGTGTTAAGTGGAATGCAACAAGGATTGGTTTTGGGACTGGTTCGGTTCAATATCTTTGTGAACAACCTGGTGGAAGGGATAGAAGGTAAAGTTTGTCTAGTTGCAGATGATACTAAGAACTGTAACAGAGTGGACACGCCTGAAGGAGCAGAGAGAATGAAAAGTGATTTACGAAAGCTTGAAGAGTGATCAAACATTTGGCGACTGGGATACAATGCCAAGAAGTGCAGAGTCATGCATCTGAAGTGTGACAATCCAAAAGAGCTATATGTGATGGATGGTGAAAGACCAATGCGCATGGACTGGGAGAGGGACCCTGGTGTGATAGTGTCTGATGATCTGAAAGCGGTGAAGCAATGTGATAAGTTGATAGCTAAAGCAAGAAGAATGCTGGGCTGCACAGAGAGAGGAATAACCAGTAAGAAAAAATAGGTGAAAATGCCCTTGAACAGGTGAGGCCTCATCTGGACTATTGCATTCAGCACCAATGCCTGTATCTCAAAAGGATAAAGACAGGATAGAGGCAGTCCAAAGAAGAGTGACCAAAATGGTCAGAAGTCAGCATTGGAAGACTTATGAGGAGAGGCTGAAGGATCTGAATATATGCACCCTGGAAAAGAGTAGGTTCAGGGGTGATATGATACAGACCTTCAGATACCTGAAAGGTTTTAACAATGCACAATCATCAAACCTTTTCTGTTGGAAAGAAATCAATAGAACTAGAGGTCATAAATGAAACTCCACAACGGACAACTCAGAACCAATGTCAGGAAATATTTCTTCACGGAGAGGGTGGTGGATGCCTGGAATGCCCTTCCGGAGAAGGTGTTGAAGACGAAAACAGTGAAGGAATTCAAAGGGGCATGGGATAAACACTGTGGATCCCTAAAGGCTAGAGGATAAAAATAAAGAAAAGAGTGCATGAGGTAACTTGCTGGTGTGGCAGTTGCTACCTTTAATAAATAAGCCTTGATGCTGTTGATGAAACTCCATCATTGCTCTCTGCTTCAACGGCAGTGTGAAAAGGGGAATTGGATTAATATAGCTACTAACAAGGGCCCTGAATTTTATGGTTTGGGGAACAAATAAACATGGAGATAACTTGCTGATGTGGCTTTTATTACCCTTAATACTAAACCTGATACTTTTGATGCAACTCCATCATTGCTCTCTGCTTTCATGGCAACAGTTAATGGAAATTGGATTCAAACAACATCCGAGGGCCCTGACTTTTACGGTCCTGAAAACAAGCATGAGGCTAACCTGTACAGTGCAGCAGATACTGGCATAAGCTTGCTGGGCAGACGGGGTGGATCCTCTGGTCCTTTTCTGCCATCATTTCTGTTTCTATGTTGTTTCTATGTATGAGCTCTCTTAATATCCTAGGGTTTACCCCATCTGGTCCAATGGCATTATCCACTTTCAGTTTTGCTAGCTCCTTGTGAACTTCCTCTTATGAAATTGCTCTGGGTCTTCCTTGCTTTCATTCTTGTTTCTGGCAGTTGTTTGTGGTCCTTTTTCTTTCTCTTTGTCAGCCTCTAGACATTCTCCCCACCCCTCTCAGTCTTGCTACCCCCACCTTTGCTTTTCATCCTATCACAACGTATCTGAAAAGCAAATCTGGTTAACCTGCTTTAGTGAAGTAGCTGTTTTCTCTTTTACTTGCACTTTTGCTCTCCTGACCACTTTCCTACTTCCTCTTAGCTTTTCCAGATAGTGTTCCCTGTCTTACTCCTTTTCTGATCTCTTATAATCTTTGCATGCTAACCTCTTTGTCCTAACCTTTCCAGCCACCACTTTTGTGAAACATAGCGGCCTGTTTTCTACTTCCTTTTATTTACTTTTCCTAAAAAATTGGTTTGTTACCCTAATGTTGCTTTTTAGTTTTGCCCACAGTTTTTCTACTTTCTCTGTCTTTGTCCACCTTATTAATGACTTGTTAATGTACTTATCAAAAAATGTGTTCCTACAGTCCAAGACCCTAGTCTCTGTGGGAGCCCCATATCCCTTTGTGCAACCCCTACATGCTTTTGCCTTGATGTTGAACCACACTGTCTGGTGATCACGTGCCTGGTGACTACCGACTGTGATATTTGATACGCTGTACGTAAAAGTACCTGTTCTCTTTCCCTAGCTGTAGGGGAAAGGTGGGACCAGAAAGTAAGCAACTAACTTTATAACTGCTGTAAAGTACCCGTGGCGCTATCCTGCCCCTAAACTTTCATAGGGAAATTCCAGGGGGAGTTTCCCTATGAGCATCCACTTGCCAGACCGCAGGCACCAGGCCTGCAAACAATGTAAATATTTAAACAATTTTGCCTTAAACTGTGGGTGCTCACCATTCTGCTACCCTACCCCTGTGAGCAAAGCCCAGGTAATCACAGATATTATTCCGAGCATCTGTCTTACAAAAGTAAAACCAGGTCCCTTTTGGTTGCTAATTCATTCAGTATTAGGTCATTACTGCTTAAATAGCCTTTCAGCCCCTGGTGGCATGCTATACACGTGCATTTCTTGAAATAACTCAGCTCCTTGCCTGTACAGCGATCATGTATCTGGTCTTTGACCAGGTACCACCAAGCCTAGCTCAGCTGTTTCCTAGATCAGGCACTTTCGGCAAGCGTATTTCTTTCATAAAAAAGAGTGTTCCTTAACATTTTAAGAAAGGCAGGGAACTGTGAACATAGTGAAGTCAAAACAGGCTCGGTGTTTTAGAATAACTAGTTCTCATGCACAGGAATACTGTCATTTTTAGCGTGCCTATGGCACACACACAATGCAGTACCGACATCCATAGCAACACTATTTTTATCCTCTGGTCAGAAAATGTTAGGAGGTGAAAGGATTCAAAATCATCGACCTTGCAGCAATAATACAGTAGTTAGAAAAATTAATGTAAAACCTTTAGTTTTTTGTTTTTTTTTTTTAAATATACAAGAAACTCTCACTAGATGGCAACCAAACCAAAAATTAATGTAAAACCTTTAGTTTTTTGTTTTGTTTTTTTTAAATATACAAGAAACTCTCACTCATAGCAACCAAACATCTTGCTCCCAAGAAGCATTTTAGTGGCATGGTGTAAAGATGTGACATCCCTCAGACTTACAGGAAGCAGTAATTTATATCTCTCTGCATATGAATAGCAGCGCAGAGCCCAGGCTTGGCGGTGCACTGTCATAGATAAGAAGGGGGAGATGATATGCTTATCCCCTCTCCAACCTTTCACTTCACACACCCCAAAAACCCCCCCCCCCCACCGCGGGTCTTATTGCAGTAACATCTATTGTGCAAAGGGTAGCACTGCAGGGTCAGGGAAAAGGGGTGCCAGGACTCTCAGGGCTGTCAGAAGTAGCATTGCCTTAGTTTCACGGGCTGACTGTCACCAGGTTCCACGTCAGCAGTGCAGCTACAATTGATTTGGTTAGTTGCTCACTTATGACCTATACATCTCATTACTCCAGTGCTCTTCACCTCTTATGGCCTGCACATGAACCCAGTTCTGTTCCCACTCTTGTCAACCTATTTATATTAATCACATAATTTGGCCTACACAGAGACGTTACCCTGGGCTGCTAATCCTGGATAGGGTCCCAGGAACCACACCTAAAACACAGTTTTAATTATCCCAGCCTTTCCATGATGTTCATGTTATCTGAGTGTCCACGATTCCCTGAATGGGGGGGGGGAGTAGTTTTTCTAGGCCCTGTGCATTGCTTTATGTTAAGTCCCCCTTTAAAGTTCATTATATACAGCACTTAATTATCTTAATTACCAATAGCTGTTGCGGTTCTGGCCGCGGCAGTAGCAGCCAGTCCCTTACCTTCACTCTCCCGGACCAGCTCCCGGCTCCTGAGGCCTAATTCGCGTCCTGGTTGACGGCGCAGCCCCGCTGGGGCTGCGCCGCGGCGAGCTCCCCCATGGACGCCCAGCCCCTACTTGGGCGCTTTTCTAGGCCGTTTCCCGCCACTGGTGACTCCGCCCAGATCCTGATGTCAGACGCCGCAGCCTTCTTAGGTCGGCCGCGGTCAGCCAGTCTTTGCCTTGCAGCGGGTTAGCTTCCTGGTTTCCTGTTGTGTTGTGCCCCGGAGCGTCTGACTTGTCTTCGTCGCTCCGTTCCTGCCTGCCTGCCTGCTTGCTACAGTTCTTGCCTGGTTCCAGTACCTGAGTCTCGCTACAGTTCCTGTCTGGTTCCAGAACCCGTACCCTGTTACAGTGTAGTCACTGTGTTAGTCTGGTTCCAGTTACCCGTCCTGACCCACCGATCACCTAAGTCCCAGCGGCCGGGCTCCTACGGGCTCCTCCCGGGGGAGGGGGGGTGTTCGGCTTCCAAGGGTGAAGACACCTAAGTCCCAGCGGTTGGGCTCCTACGGGCTCCTCCCAGGGGAGTGCCAGCTTCCAGGGTGAATTGCATCTACGTCCAGCCTGATCATCTGCCTACCGGCCTACTGTACAGAGACAGTGTCCTTCTTTCCCAGTCTCCAGTGGGTCGGCCCAAGGGTCCACTAAACCGAGACTCCCATAACAATAGCAGCAATAATCATGCTGGAGACTCTCATGATTTCCAGGATAAATTTTACTGTTGAATTTTGATGGAAAAGGCCTTTAGAATTTTTATAGTTCTCAGAATATGATGTACAAGTTTCAATAATTCATTCAGTATTCATTCAGTATTCATTCAGTTTCAATATTCTCTTAGAATAAATTTGTGACCTTTGTCTTTAATTCAATCTTTTGTGATATTCATTAAATGCCAATTGTCCAAATGTATAGATTCTGCTCTCCAATCAGGTGGTAGGATCAGCTCCCTCCCAATTGATAGGAGATATCTCTTAGTCAATTCAATTGTCTTTCATGGTAGAGTCCCATTTCTCTTACCTCTCCTTACTTCTTTTCTCCTCTCATCCATTCCGCTGGTGGTACCAGAGGGGTTCCTGTCTTACTCCTCTTCTCCCATTATCTCCTTCAGATGACAGTGATCCACAGAGTGGGTCCACATAGTCTTCTTATCTCCCATTTTACTCCTGCTCCCCATGAATGACTCCTGGAGGATATTGGTGACCCTAGGTCCTTTCCCAGTGATGTAAAACAGATAGGAAAAATATCTGAATCCTTGGATCCTAAGGGTACCCAACAAAAATCAAAAGAGACATTCCATACTTGGTTAAGGAAACCAAAGGCCTGAGGTTGGAAGGATGGAACACTTCCCCTTCAGGCAAAGAAAAAGGTCTCAAAAAACATGGCACCAAAATGAGCAAAGGCACTTTGACTCCATTTTTAAACCAGGGTCTCAATCCCAAAGACCCCCAGCAAAAATAAACAAAACAGGGAACAGCAAGACACATGCTACCCCTGGAAGGGTCAACTTAGACTTTCCCAAAACAAAAAGGTGGCAGGACTTTTTATTTACCATATTAAACTCCCACAAGGGGGAGCTATCCCTCTCTATTTTTCCTAACTCTGTTTCCCCCCCCCCCCCCCCCCCCCCCCCCCCCCCCCCTTTTATGGTGGTGAAACCATATACTCTTGGTAAAGAATCTTTAGGCTCTCTATACCCCATCCCACCCCACCCCCTGCCCAGGCTGTTAAATTTGGGACAGCAGTCATAAATTCACTTCACAATGTCACAAAACCAATACATTAATTACATGGAGAGCAAAAGGGATCAACTAGTTACTCCAACCCAGATACATCTAACCCATTGGTTTTCACAGGTGATGCTTCATTCAGTCCATCAGAAGTAACCACTTGCCATTGCCAATATGGGGGTGGACAAGCTTGTAAAGACATCACATAGTGAATTCTAACATTAGTGGAAGTAGTGATCTGACATGGATGCATCATTACATCCTAATCCAGTGATGGCTAACCTATGACACGCGTGTCAGAGGTGACACGCCGAGACGTTTTTGCTGACACGCGCAGCGTTTCGTGGACTATCGGGAATTTTTTTTTTTTTATCGGCTGCGCCGACCCTTTAAAATGAGTTTTTTTAGTATCCCCCCACCCTCCGGACCCCTCCACCCCCCCTACAATGCCCCCGGGTGCAGGGAGGCTCATGCGGTGCAGCGACAGGCAGATAGGCAGAGCCATGGTGAGGCTCACATCACCACGGCCCGAAGAAAAAGATCGCATTTAAACGCGCTGATGCTCCTCCTCCTTCCTGCCTGTGTAGCCCCGGAAGTAAACGTTGCTGGAGCCGCGCAGGCAGGAAGGAGGAGAAGCATCAGCACGTGCAGAAGAGAAGCAGCGCTTGCGCTTACGGGCCGCCGCGAATCCCAAATCGCAGCGGCCCGAGAAGAGGAAGAGGCCCGGTAGCAGGGCCGCCATGGCCCGAGAAGATTAGGGCCGCTGCAGAGCCCATCCTGGGGCGACCCGTGAAGAGGAGACCCAGAGGTGAGAGAGAGGCTGAGGGTCTGTAGAGGGTGTGTGTGTATGCGTGTATGAGATGAGTTGAGAGATTGTGTGTGAGAGTGAGGACCTGAATGTTTGCAGAGACGGCATGTGCTTGAGCAAGACAGCATGTGGGAGTGAGAGAGAGCCTGTGTGTGTGAGAGTCAGACAGCATGTGCCAGTGAGAGACTGTGTGTATGAATGGTTGTATGAGAGAGAGAGCATGTGACAGTGAGAGCCTGTGTGTGTGTGTGAGTGAGAAATGCATGTGAGAATGAGAACCTGACTGTGTGTTTGAGGGAAGAAGATGGAGAGAAAAGAAACAGAAAAAAAGACAATATAAAAGGAATTGGCAAAAAAAATAAGAAAGGGAAGGTGGAAAAAAATAAAGGGAAGGTGGGAAAAAAAGCCTTTGACCAACCAATTAGAAAACTAAGATCAGACAGCAAAGGTAAAAAAAAAAAAATTACTTTTTAGTGATTGGCACATGTAATCTTTGGGAATGTGCAAGAATAGCACTTTCTCAACGGATCTCACAATGTACGAGATCAGCATGGAGAAAGTGGAAGCCCACGGGGCCTGCACAGAGGAGGCAGCAGAATGGACTTCAGTGTCAGTAGCAGCAATCAGCACCTCCCCAATAGCCACGCGGCAGCAGTGACAGTGGCAGCAGAGGAATGAGAGAGGTTCTGAGGTTGCTGGCAAAAGAGAGGGGGGGTCTGCATTTAGTGTGTGCATGTGTATGAATGGGACTCTGCCTGGGGGTGTATGTGTGTGAATGCATGGGTGCCTGCCTGGGGGTCTGTGTGTGTGAGATTGAATTGGTGCCTGCCTGGAGGATGGAGCAGGAGTGGTGTGAAAATGAATGGGAACCTGCCTGGGGGTCAGTGTGTGTATGTGTGTGTGTGTGTGTGTGTTGTGTGTGAGAATGACTGGGAGCCTGTCTGGGTGGGTGTCTGTTTGTGTGTAAGTGAGGGAGCCAGTGAGTGTGAGAGCATGAGTGTGTATGAGAAAATCCAGGGGAGTAAGAGTTTGTGTGTGTGTTGGGGGGGGGGTGGAGGGGAGAGAGTGTTTTAATTGAAGATTTAGCCAATGAAATTCAGCAACAAAAAAGTCACTAAGCAGGTAAGGTAAAGAATTATTTGTTTTTTATTAATAAATACAGTACATATATTAAAATTATAACTTTTTGTTATTAATTAGAGCTACAAATATCACAAAATTATGGATTTTTCTAGAAGTGACACACCACCCGAGTTATGCTCATTTTTTTAATGAATTTTGACACACTGAGCTCAAAAGGTTGGCCATCGCAATCTCTCTTAGAAATATGGGAAAATGTTAGCTACATAATGACCAGCCATCTCTGGATTGCACAAACCAGGAAAGTATTTATGTCCACAGGCTTGTTAACAGATCTCTATGGGGGTCACTATCGTCCTGGTATTCTTCAAACACCCATTGCATCACTTCAGTACCTTGGTCACAGCCTACTCTCACACAACCCATCCACATGGGATATTCTTCATTTAGTACCTGAGTTGCTTGAGCAGTTTCCCCAGTATTAGGAGATCCACAGTCAGGGCTCCGACCCAGCAAATCTGAATCAAATGCATCCTGCAGCACTTCCAGCATAACTTTCTCCATCTCAGCTATCGCTAACTCTATCTTTTCACTGAAGACCCTCAAGGATGGTAATGACATGGATATTATAGTGCGGCATCAGGTTCACGTGCATACTCCCCCATGACTTCTTTCCCAGATCAGAAAGTGCCACAAAAGGGTCGGATATAATTACAGGATGTGTGGAGGATTCACGGCCCTTCCCAGCACTACCACCCATTCAGACACATTGCCAACTTTACAAATTCCCTCCAGAAAATCAGAGCAGTCTACAACTGCTGTAGAAAACACTTCAGAAGTATTAGTGTGATCTGTCATACCTGCAGGCAACCAACCATGCAGCTCTCTAGATGGCAATGAGGTCTTCAGAACGCTGTATCCGATGTCGCTTCCTGTCCTGGATCAGACTTGCTGCAGTAGGAATTTAACTGTTTTCTTCAACTGTCCCAATTAAGGGATCACTATTTGGCTCTGAAAGCTCAGTTTTTAGTAGAAAGTCTTTTGGTCTCCAATGCGAAGTGACATAGTGTAAAAGATGGGCTAATGATAGGTTATTATGTCACAGAATACACAACACACTTATTTATAACCAACAAACCCATCCCCCATTCACATCTAATTTTTCCAACTACATTCTTTCTAAAATTGCAGACACTTTGGCCTCTAAGGGTCCTATCTCTTTGTCCAACTCCTTTTCCCACTGAACATAAGCCACATGAGACCTGGCAAGTTGCTTCGCTACACAATAACATGGCTTATCCGAGAACCAGCCCAGTATCAACCATTTCTTAGTAGCCTTATTTTTCTTAAACATGATTACTTGACAATCAACCATCAATAATGTAATTCTATGACATAATTTCCTGTTCATGGATGCCAAAAGTAAAAGATGGGCTAAGTGGTAGGTTATTACGTCTCAGAATACACAACACACATATTTATAAGCATAGACGTTTTACTTCTAAATCTGAGAATAAACAATAAAAGCATACAAGATTAGAGTTTTGCATTATGAATATATACAAAGATACTTTTCACAGTTTCCAGTGTGAGTCTTATATATTTTGGAAAATCGGAAACACAGTGCTGGAGATCAGGAACTTTAATATCCAACAAGCTTTTCTTCTGAGCTGTTCTTTCTTCTGATCTAACTAGTCTGTCTTGACTTTGGTCTTTTATGCTAATTTTCTTGACCTATGTTCCAGTTTCTTCTCTGGGCTACTCCCATATGTTCTTGTCCTCTGCTGAGGCCTCAACTGTCTATGCTAATCACAACAGCAACAGTTAAGTGTGGTTATGTTGCTGATGTCCTATTCTTCCTGATATCTGCACTGTTAGCCTCATGAATAACTGCTCATTATATCTGATCTCATGACTTTTTTCTTGTTATAAGCAAGCTAAGAAAAATGACATATGTATTCTCAGAAATTATAGACATTATGTCAAGCAATTACACTAGCTATTTAATGATTATCTTTGCTCCACTAATTTCTATCACTTACAAAGCTCTTCATATTAACTAAATAACTTCCTTTAGGAAAAGGAATCCAAATGAAAAAACAGGAACCAACATAAGCACTGGCAAGTTAGATGCAAAGCATTGATAAGGAACACAAATCAGAATTTGAAAAGTAGCTTCCTGTAGAAGCAAAAACTCATAATAAAAACATTTTCAGGTACATTCAAAGCAAAAAGCCTGTGAGGGAGTCAGTTGGACTATTAGATGATAGATGGGTAAAAGGCAGGCTAAGGCCATAGCAGAGAGATTAAATTAATTCTTTGCTTTTGTTTTACTGAGGAAGATATAAGGCAGATACCCATGCCAGAAGTAATATTTAAAGGTAATGATTCAGAGGAACTGAAACAAATCTCAGTGTACCTTGAACTAAAGAGTTCCAAATCAATTGGACCAGATGGTATACATCCTAGAGTGCTAAAAGAACTGAAAAATGAAATTACTAACTTACTGTTGGAAATCTGTAAACTATCTTTAAAATCAGGTACAGTACCTGAAGACTGGAGGGTGGCCAATGTAATGCCAGTTTTTAAAAAGGATTCCAGGGGTGATGTAGGAAACTACAGACCGGTGAGCCTGATGTCAGTGCCAGGACAAATGGTTGAAACTATTCTAAAGAACAAAATTACTGAACATACAGATACACATAGTTTAATGGGTCAAAGTCAACATAGATTTAGTCAAGGTAAGTCTTGCCTCTCCAATTTGCTATAATTTTTTGAAGACATGAAGAAACATTTGGATAAAAATGAGTCAGTTGATATAGTGTATCTGGATTTTCAGAAAGCATTTGACAAAGTACCTCATGAGAGACTCTTGAGAAAATTAAAAAGTCATGGGATAGGAGGCAATAATCTGTCATGGATTGAGAACTGGTTAAAAGGTAGAAAACAGAGAGTAGGCTGAAATGGTCAATTTTCTCAATAGAGAAAGGTGAATAGTGGAATGCCCCAGGGATCTGTACTAAGATCATTGTTTTTTAATATATTCACAAATGACCTAGAGATGGGAACAACAGAGTGAGGTGATCAAATTTGCTGATGATACAAAATTATTCAAAGTTGTTAAATCACAAAAGGATTGTGACAAATGACATTTAATGTGGACAGGTGCAAAGTGAAGCAGGTAGGGAAGAGCACCCCAAGTTATATCTACACAATGCAAGATTCCACGTTGGGTGTCATCACCTAGGAAAAGAATCTAGGCATTATTGTGGATTATATGTTGAAATGCTCTTGTGTGTGGCAGCAGCCAAGAAAGCAAATAGAATGCTAGGAATTATTAGGAAAGGAATGGAAAATAAAGCAAAAAATATCGTGATGCCTCTGTATCACGCCATGGTGCAACCACACCTTGAATCCTGTGTGCATTTCTGGTCACCACATCTCAAAAAAGACAGCAGAATTAGAAAAGGTACAGAGAAGGGTGATAAAATGAATAAAGGGATGGAACAATTCCCCAATCAGGAAAGGCTAAAGAGTTTAGGGCTCTACAATTTGGAGCAGAGACAGCTGAGGGAAGATATGATAGAGATCTATAAATTGATGAGTGAAGTAGAACAGATAAACGTGAATTGGTTGTTTACTATTTCAAAAAGTACAAAGACAAGGGGACATTCAATAAATGTATTAAAAGATACATTTAAGACAAATAGGAGAAAATAATTTTTTACACAACACATAATCGAACTCTGGAATTTGTTGCTAAAGGACGTGATAAAAGTTGTTAGTGTAGCTGGGTTTAAAAAAGGTTTAGACAAGTTCCTGAAAGAAAATTCCATAAACCATTATTAAGGTGAACTTGGGGAAATCCACTGCTTATCATGGAATATCAACTTTTTGGGATCCTGTCAGGTACTTGTGTCCTGGATAGGCCACTGTTGGAAACGGGATACTGGACTTGACGGACCTTTAGTCTGACCCGGTATGATAAATCTTATGTTCTTATGAAAAAATGGCGAAAGAAAAAAGAACAAATTCTATATTTATTTATAACAACTTTATTATTATTTTTAAATCAATTTTTGTGAGCTATAAGAAATTAGTTCTTACAAGAGTGCCTTTAGACACACCCATTATCTCATAAATCTTAGACAAACCTGTTAAACCAATAATACCATTAAGACTCCCATAAAATGATAATATATCACACTCACCACGTACATACATACCTCACATTCCACCCATATTCATCTATAATCTCACCATCACATAAACCACCATAGATATACAAGTACAATATTTGTATACAGGAGTTCTCACACAGAGACAAAATGTCCTTAATTCCAGCTAGATATGCTTACTATATAGCAATTCAAAAGAGATGTCAAACTCCAAGTAAAATATTTGTATGAAAGAGATCTCACAAATTAACGGATTGACCTTAGATCATAAATAAATGTGATGCTTTTATATATGAACAAGCCGTTAAGCACGTAATAACGGGCTACATTAAAAAAAAAAATTTCGGTCCGTTTTCGGACACTGCGCCCTTCTACACTTCTCCCTCACTCCCCCTTCCCCTCGCTCATTCACCACCCCCCTTCCCTTCCCTGCCCCCACTAAAACTCCCTTCCCTCAGTCTTACCCTCTTTCTTCCACTGCCTCCCTCCCGTTTCACTGAAACCCCCATTCCCTCACTCTCACCTCCCCCCTCATTCTCCCTCTCACTCCCTCTCCTTCCCTCAGTCACTCCCCACCCTCTCTCAATCCCATCCCTCACTCTCATCCCCTCCCATCCCCTCTCAGCTCATCCACAACCCCTTCCCTTTCCCTCAGCCCTCCTCTACTCCCTCTTTTTCGGTTCTCCACAACTTCTTACCCTTCCCATTTATTCACTCACATCCCTTTTCCTTCCATCCCCTCACCTCATCCACAACCCCTTCCCTCTCCCTCTTGTTCTCTTCAGTGCAGCCCCGCTCTCGCTGGATGGCGCAGACACGGAGACGGGAGGTCTCCGGGGATCCCTCCCTCGCGCGCGCCTCAGCTGCTCCTCCCCTCCGCTGCATTTCCTCCCAGCGCCATATGCTGGCCCGTCCGACACTCAGATGCCGCCACCGCTACTCCTCCCAATATCGCCGCCGCCGCTCCGCTGCTGCTGCTCCTCCCAGCACCATATTGTAGCTCCGTTCTGAAAGACGTGCTCTCCCACCCGCGCATGCGCGGCAGAGCTACTCTCTAATGCGCATTTGCGGGCCGTCGGTCAGAGCCCATTTATATATGAATTGATGACAGGTATTTAACCCCAACAAGGGCCCCTGTCTCGCAGGTATCCAGCTTCCTCCGGGGGTATTTCTATTATGAAGGACAATGTGGCTTCTAAACATTCAATGCTAGCGTGTCGGAGGCACTAATATATGCGAAACGAGATGCCCCATGTTTAATGAGGTCAAATTTTACATTTGCATTCTATCAATATTGTGTGAAAAGCTTCTTATGGGCTCAAATTTTAGTTTTCATGGCCATCATGCTTTATTTCAGGAGCCATCATGGTTTAAGATACCTCAAAGCAGCAAGTTCTTATATTCATCCATTCTTCTGGTGGTACCTGATGGGTAAAATCAAAAAATACAAATTGTGTGCTGCATTAACACTCAAAGTGGTTGCATACAAACAAATAGATTTTAGAGAACTAAATAAAGTGAGAATATCTCATCATTCAGTCACATGTCCTTTTAATCAGAGAGAGTCTCCATAAAAAATGTAAATATCCTCAGATAATGACAGCTTAATCACATGTTATAAAATTCAGTCTCCCTGCACACCTGTGGTACCTGATGGGTCCCTGTTTTACTACTCTTCTCTCATTATCTCTTTGAAGTGATAGTCGCAAACTGTCCGTCTCTCCCATTTTACTCCTTCTCCCCATGGATGACTCTTGTGTCATCCCTCCTGGAGGATGCTGGTGATCCTATGGTCCTCTCCCAGTGAAAGGAGCCCCTCCTCCTCATGATGTAAAAACAGAAAGGAAAAATAATACGAGTCCTGGGATCCTAGGGGTACTCCACAAAAATCGAATGGGACATTCCATACTCCGTTAAGGAAATCAAAGACCTGAAGAGGGAAGGGTGGAAAACTTTCCCCTCAGGAAAAGAAAAGATCTCTAAAAAAAAAAAAAAAGCATGGCACTCAAAAGAGCAGAGGCACTCTGACTCCTTTTCTAACCCAAGGCTCAACCACAAAGACCCCCAGAATGCTATGTAAAGCCCCACTGGGGTTCATTGTCAAGAGTGCCCTTAGTTAAACTCCTTTAGCTAGGGATAGAGAGGTGGAGATCGTGGGGAAGACCCTCCCTGGGATGCTGGGGAGGAAATAAAAGCAGCTCTCTGCTGAGGGCCGGGCACGCAATGCTTTTGAGTTGGGGAGTTAGGTGGACATGCAGGAGGTTTTTCCTTCGTTGAATTTTTGGGCCTACTTGGAGGATTCAGGCGAACCTTGCCTGTTGTCCCTGAGAAAGGTCAGGAAGCTGCCCGTACAGTCCACTCACAGTGGCTGTCTGGGTTTGCTTCCAGGGTTTTTTGGGGGTTTTGCCATTTCTTTCTTGGTAAGAAGCCTTGTGAGAGCCCTGGATGTCACCTGGAGAGAGAGAGATCACGGGTAAACGTTTCCTTGGTGACCCAGGAGAAGGAAAACATGCCCCTCTGCAACATCCTGGAAGACATGGTGTCACGTCCGTCGCTGCTCGACGCCCTCACTCCGCCCTCTTTACCTCTGTGGCGACTCCCTTCGGGTCTGATGGACGATTAGCTGCCGCGGCGTCTTCTTGCCGTCTCCCTCCGTTGTCCCCGGAATGGCACGACACATGACACAGATAATTCTTTTATTAGACAGGTTAGTAGAACCACCAGAGGTGGCAGTAGTGAGCTGAAATGCCCAGCAGGGCTGAAGCCCTTCTGGTACTGGAACAGCGATCCCAGGGTTGCTGAGCTGTAGAGAAACTATAGATAGTGAGTAGGCAGGGTATGCTGTGTACATAGCCAGAACTGGATGACAACACTCACATAAGGTCTTAAGGAAGCTCAGTAGCTGGAAAGGGTTAGGCCCTCAAGGAGCGAGTACCTGGTTCCAGGGAAAGCTCTGAGAGAGCGATGGTAACTCACAAATGTCTGTATCTGTAATAGCTTCCAGGCAGTAAAGAATCTTCAGAGTCTTCAGGAACATGGGCCCTCGAGGAGCGAGTACCGGTTCCTATCTGCAATCTGAAATAAAGAAAAGAGAGCGAGGCCCCCAAGGAGCGGGTACCCCTGGTAAGTCCGAGGAGGCAGAGTAGCTTGCGAGTAAAGCCGAAGCAATCCACTTGCTAACTCAATTCGTTAGCGAATACTGAGACCTTTTATATTGGAAGTGGATGACGTCATCCCAGGGGGACGCCCCTGAAGTTCGCGCCCTTGCTGGTACATCAATCGGAGCGCGGGCGCACCCTACGTTACCAGGCATGCCCACATTAGTGAGTTGAGAGAACAGATTAGTGCTAAGCAAAATGTAGTCCAGTCGGGAGTATGTAGCATGCGCCCGGGACAGATATGTGAAATTGGTAGCTGTGGGGTTCAATGTGCGCCAGGCATCCAATAAGTCCAATTCCTATTCAAACAAGGAAAAAGGTTTACCCCCAATGACCTTTACTTTGGCTGGCGTCCCCTCCCCCCCCCCCCCCCCCCCCCCCCCCCCCGCTCCTTGTCCAGCTGGGGATCTCTGATGGTATTGAAGTCACCCCCAACAATAAGGCCCGAATTCATATAGGGCACTAAGTGGTCATGAATGGTCTGAAAAAAGGCCAGAGGCGGATTATTGGGGGCATATAAATTACACATCACCAGCGGGCACTGAAAGAGCTCTGCAATCAATATGATATAGCAGCAGCCCAGGGGATCCTTAATTTCATGTTTATTAGAAAGAGGCAATCGCTTATGTATGGGAATAGCGACCCCTGCAGATTTAGTGGTAGCTGAAGCAAAGTGTACCGACCCCACCCAATCACGGCATAATTTCTGATGTTCCACATCCGTAAGATGTGTTTCTTGAAGGAACACTACATCTGCTGAGTTTTTCTTTAGGAGTGTGAGAATTTTTGTTCTTTTAATAGGAGAGTTAATACCATATATATTCCAAGAGATCAGGCGGACATGTTGCTTAGCCAGTATCTATCACATCAGGAAAGAAAGTGAAAAATATGAAATGATCATGAGAAACAGAGATCTTCCCAGCCGAGATCTCCGTACATCCCATCTCCACAACCTGGGTCACAAAAGAAGGAACAGTATTGATGCCTAAACCCCCATCACAGTATATTAACCTGCCAGAGATAACAATAAAACCTCAACCCCCCTTCACCCTTTCCACCTTCTCCCCCCAACTCCCCAAACAGACAGATAAACACATCCCCACAATCTTATGGAGATCACCTCGATGCATACCGCCCCCCCCCCCAACCCCCCCCCAACCCCCCCCCCCCCAACCCACCAGCACCCCACGTGGCCAAACAGTGTGATCCGTGGGCAATTCAGGTCCCATCCAAAGGGTAAGACAGAGAAAACAGGTAAATCACCCATCCATACACTTATGGAACCCGACTTTGCCCATAGACTGTATACATCATATCAGGAAAGGGAAGAGCCCGTTAGAACAGACATCTAATGTATCAGAAAAACAAACAAACCAATATAAGAACTAGACTGGAAATAGAAAACAGTAAAACTGGGGAGCGGGCGCGTTGCCTGGGGTGTAACTGCCACCATGGTAAAGTCAGTTGTAGACACTGGTGAGACTGCTGTTCGCCAGACTTTCTGGCAACGAACATGTCCTGCTCCCGCACCTGCACGCCCGGTGTTTTCCAGGGGCCTCCTGGGTCTCACCCGGATCACCAGACTGTCCCAGTCAGAAAAAAAACAATTTTTTAACAACACACTTGACTGCGCTTCGGCTGAACCGGCTGCCATCAGCCAGTACTAGCTGGGCTAACCAAACCACCGAGCCCAACAAAGGCAGCTGCCGTGAAGATCACGAACCAGAAGCTCCTGCCACCGCCGGCGCAGAACGGTCTAGGGTATCCAGGTATTGTCGGGCTTCCTCTGGGGTATTGAGCCAGCGAACACCATTCGCGGTAGGGAGCTGGACAGGGCGTCAGGGCATCAGGGCTCTATGTTGTTGGCTGAGGCTGGCTGAAAAGTATGAGAAAAAAGTATGAGAAAAAAAAAAAGTATGAGAAAAAAAAAAGTATGAGAAAGTATGAGAAAAAAAAAGTGCGAAACTTGCTGGGCAGACTGGATGGGCCGTTTGGTCTTCTTCTGCCGTCATTTCTATGTTTCATTTCTATGTTTCTATAGTAAATCTAGGCCTCTGTTTCCCCCTTTTGGTAAGTGAAACCACATATTTCTGGTAGAGAACCTTTAGGTACCACATATTTCTGGTAAAGAACCTTTAGGTACCTTATATGATAACAAAATCAGTTTCGCTTTGAGAATGCTTTGCTTTCCAAGTAGTACAAGTGCCTAGGATTGACAAATGGCTCCAATTTTTCAGAACAGGATAATCTAGTCCTGTATTTTTCTCATTGCATGCATAGTAACATAACATAGCTGTTAGCAAAGTGGACCCTTATACTGTGGTGTGGTTGGCGTGGCCAGATGAGAAAGCTCATGCAGCCCACACAGTTGGCGGACAAACCCTGAGAGGGACTGACTGGAGCTTTGCCTATATCAACCGTCTCCCCACAGGTTGAGCCCATGGGTTCTGATGGTCAGCAGGTCTTAGGAGGGTCCCTAGGGTAACAGCAAGTGAGAGAGTCCAGGTCCGGGTGAAGGTTGGGGCAGGCAGCAGACAGAGAGATCCAAAAGATAGGCCAGAGGATGGGGAAGGCAGCAGACAGGCATAGGTCAGGTCCAAAGCAAGGGGTCAGGTTCAGGAGTCAATGAGGAAGGTCAGAGAACAAGCTGAAGATAAACCAGGAAGTCAAGCCAAGGGAGACAACACGAGACAAGGACGAGTACAGGAATCGACACAGAAACAGGACTGAGCAGGAGAGACAAACCAAAACACAGAACCACAGCAGGAATCAGGAACCCAGGAACACAAGCAAACAGGAACACAGGCAGAAAACGCAGGGAGAAGCAACACGCACGGAGGAGTAGATCACTCCGGATACTTGTTGCCGAGGCAAGGAGTGCAGAGCAGAGTGGATAAATGCCTAGAGACCGGTGACATCATCCAAGAGCAACTCCTGCATTTTCCCACCTTGGCGCATATATTATGCATGTACTTGGGCATGTGCACAACTAAGGCGTCCATTGTTGGGTCCCCGCTGTATGCGCATAATTGTGGTGTTCCGCTGCAAAGATGAAGCGAGACACCAGTAAGTCCATTGGCTGGTTAGGAGCAGCTGGAGACCGCGGGTTCTAACATTCAGGCCCATACAGAAAAACGTGCAGGAGAGCAGGCGAGCGCCCGCTATCCCGGCGCGCACACATGCCACTCTCCTGGGCGCGCGATTCAGGAGGGCGGCCTATGCAAATTAGGGCCCGCGGTAAAAGGAGGCACTTGGGACACTAGCGCGTCCCTAGCGCCTCCTTTTTGACAGGAGCGGCGGCTGTCAGCGGGTTTGACAGCCAACGCTCAATTTTGCCGGCGTCGGTTTTCAAACCCGCTGACAGCCACGAGTTCGGAAAATGGACGCAGGCATAATTGAGCGTCCGTCTTCCGACCCGCGGGCCATGGGCCGATTTTTCTTTCTTATTTTTTTTTTTTTACTTTTGGGGCCTCTGACTTAATATCACAGTTTTTTCTGCTTTTCTGTACACTTCCCTGGCGCCGGCAGAAATTAACGCCAGCCTTTGGGCAGGCGTTAATTTCTGAAAGTAAAATGTGCGGCTTGGCTGCACATTTTACTTTCTGTATCGCGCGGGAATAACTAATAGGGCCATCAACAAGCATTTGCATGTTGCGGGCGCTATTAGTTTCGGGGGGGGGGGGGGGGTTGGAAGCGCGTTTTCGACGCGTTATTATCCCTTACTGAATAAGGGGTAAAGCTAGCGCGTCGAAACGCGCATCCAAACCTGGGCTAACAGTGCGCTCCACCGGAGCGCGCTGTACTGTATCGGCCTGATTGCAAGTAAACGACGGCAGAAAAAGACCAAAAGGGCCCATCCAGTCTGCCCAGCAAAGTGATTAGGGTTGTAACTGCCATTCCATGCAGGTAACCCTTGCACCTTTTGTTTTAGAGTTGTAATTGCTGTTCTGGCCTGCTTACCCCTGTGCCTTCTATTTAGGGTTTTAACTATCCTATGCCATTCCTTTAGGGTTATAATTGCAGCTTGGTACTCTTTCCGGGAAGCACAAAACAATCATCTCAATATGGTTTAGGTTGAAACACTGCTTGATCCATATTACCCCAGCATTTTGTTTCCATCCTCTGCTACCATCTTTCTCTTCATCACCTTCTCCGGGAGGGCTTTTCATACATACACCATTCTTTCTGCTAAACAATCTTTATTTAATTATTTATGCATTCATGTAGTTGTAACAATTTGTAACCCACCCAATTACCATACCACAGTTCTAGGAGGTTTATATCATTACATGTAAAAAACACCTTGGTACACCGACGAACTGAAAAAGACTAAACAACTACTGAGACAAGCCGAAAAGAACTGGAGACGAAACCCCACCCCCCAACTAAAAGATCGATTCAAAACCATCCTTTACATATACAAGACCGACACTAACAAAGCCAAATGCACCTTCCATGCCAAGAAGATACACAACAACCAATCCAACCCCAGAACCCTATTCACATACGTCAACAACCTCACCCAACCTATCCACTATACACCCAGCTCAGCTAAGAAATCAAGCACCTGCGATGAGTTAGACCAATTCTTTAACAACAAAATACTGAACCTAATTACAAAGAACCTCATCGCAAATGATGAACCCATCACCAACCTAACCACAAACAAGGCATGCTGGTCACACTTCGAAAATGTCGCATCCACTGAAATTGAGGCAATCATACAACACATCAACCCCACTGCACATCCCATCGATCCAATTACGGTAAAATTCCTTAAGCACATACCAAACCACATTGCAAAACCAATAGCAAATATAGTCAACCTATCACTCGACCAAGGCATTTTCCCAGACAAGCTAAAATGCGCCTCAATCAAACCAATCCTCAAGAAACCAAATCTCGAAGAAACCGACCCAACAAACTTCAGACTAATCTCCAACCTTCCCTTCATAGCCAAGATCCTCGAAAAAATTGTGAACTGTCAACTCACTGAACACCTGGACACACACAAAATACTATATCCAAGCAACATGGGTTCAGAACATCCCTCAGCACCGAAACCCTGCTACTCTCCCTATCTGACACAATTCTGAGAAGACTGGACCAAGAACACTCTTATCTACTCATCCTCGTTGACATCTCAGCTGCCTTCAACACTGTCAATCACAAAACCCTATTACAAAGACTAAGAGAAACTGGTCTACATGGTGCAACGCTCAACTGGTTCAACTCATACCTAACAGATCTTACAAAGTCAGATTCAATGACTCCGAATCCACACAGATCCCTCTTCCTCACGGTGTTCCCCAAGGCTCCTCCCTTTCTTCCACACTGTTTAATATCTACATGACCCCCCTGTGCAAACTCCTAAACGGATTAGGACTCCTTCACTACATATATGCCAACGACCTGCAAATTCTACTCCCAATTAAAGTCTCAATTGAACAAACCTTAAACCAATGGACTCCCACTTACTCAGGATAAAACAACTACTCTCTCAATTCTCCCTCTCTCTCAACCACAGCAAAACAGAAATCCTGTTCATATCCAACAAACCCAACCCCCGACCCACCACTGACCACACCACACATCTACCAAGAAACTAAACACTCTCCTCAGTATAAAAAACCTGGGCATCACTCTGGACAGCCAAATAAACTTCAAAAAACACATAAACAACCTGTTAAAAGACGGATTCCACAAACTCCAAATCCTAAGAAAACTCAAACCCCTTCTCTTCCCGCAAGATTTCCGAACTGTCCTCCAAACCCTCCTGTTCTCCAGACTCGACTACTGCAACTCCCTACTCCTAGAAATCCCTGCTTCCACCCTTAAACCCATCCAACTACTTCAAAACGCCCTCACTAACACCAGAAAATCAGATCACATCACTCCCACCCTCAAAGACCTGCACTGGCTGCCCATCCAACAAAGAATCCAATACAAGGCCCTAACAACAAACACAACTGGCTGACAACACCCCTTCAACTCCACATTCCGTCAAGGAACCTTCGCTCCGCAGACACCGGCCTCCTTCAAATATCACCCCCGAAAAACACAAACAGGGCATCAACAACTCAACGAGCCATATCACTCGCAGGCCCCACCCTATGGAACAAACTCCCTATTGGACTAAGGATTGAGCCGTCAACTCAAACTTTCAAAAAAAATCTTAAAACCTGGCTATTTCACAAAGCCTTTGCAGCAATAAGATAACCAATCCCATTCAAGACCCTCCTCTCCTCGCACACCGAATTGAAACTTAACATACAGAACTTGTTTTGTTTAACTTCTATACCAAACAACTATTCGAAGCATTTATAATATCCCTGTACTAAACAAAAATGACCTCTTATGTTCCTGTACTAAACACAAGTGACCTTTCAACCATCAATCATTTGTACCAAGCGATATTTAATTTAATCTAACTTTTTATCTGTTATCCGTTCAAGGCACGTTATCTGTTAACCGTTTAAGATATTTATAAACGTTCAATGCATTTATCTGTTAACTGTTCAAGATATTCAGAAATGTTCAATGTATTTAATTTTTACCTGTTAGCCGTTATAAACGTTCAATGTATTTGACAAAAGGAAACTTCCCGTTTCCCGCAACACCGATGTGATATGCAAAATCAAACATCGGTATATAAAAAACAATCAAATAAATAAATAAACATGCACAATAAAACAAATAAAAGACATCAAAAAACATCATAAAAACAGAAAAGACTACATGAAATTCATCCAACAGCTTCGAAAAACAGATGAACCTTTCCCTGCTTATGAAAAATGCTATAATCCTGTAACTGCCTGTTGTTCTGATGATATTCCTGAATGTAGGGCAAAAAGCCAGTGACCCTAAACAAGGATGTGTATAATTGAACATGAGCCTGCAGACATGCACATAGACTGAAGCAAAGTACAGGCCTAAGAAACACAAAGATGGAGTCTTCAGCCATGTGATGATCTTAGCAATGTCATATGAGACTGTGAATCACACAAAGGAGAAGAAACTGTAATTGTTCTTCCCTATCTGTCTACACCTCACAATCAGACGAACGCCTGCTCTCCCGGCGCGCGCACCGGCCACTCGCCAGTGCGCGCAATTCAGTATGTAAATTAGGTGGTGTGGTAGAAACGGGCAAAAGGAGGTGCTAGGGACACTAGCATCTCCTTTTGACCCGGAGCAGCGGCTGTCAGCGGGTTTGACAGCCGACGCTCAATTTTGCCGGCGTCAGTTCTCGAGCCCGCTGACAGCCACGGGCTCGGAAACCGAACGCCAGCAAAATTGAGTGTCCGGTTTTCGGCCCGACATCCGCCGGCCCAATTTAAATTTTTTTTTCTTTTTTTTTTTTACTTTTTACACCCTTTGGGACCTCCGACTTAATATCGCCATAATATTAAGTTGGAGGGTGCACAGAAAAGCAGTTTTTACTGCTTTTCTGTGCACTTTCCCGGTGCCAGCAGAAACTAGCGCCTACCTTTGGGTAGGCGCTAATTTCTTAGAGTAAAATGTGCGGCTTGGCTGCACATTTTACTTACTGTATCCCACGCGCATACCTAATAGGGCCCTCAACATGCATTTGCATGTTGAGGGCGCTATTAGGTGCTGCGGGTTGGACGCGCGTTTTCCGCCCCTTACTGAATAAGGGGCTAGAAAATCTTGGACACTTGAACTGTGAGCATGTCCTTAGTGAAAACTTTGTATCTAGCCATGAAACTAGCTATGAAGTGGGTATTGTTCAGCAAAGGTCCATTGATTAACCTCATTACCAAGAGTGAGAATACTCACATGCATCTGAACTCAAACAGCATCATCAGCATCCAACCAATCCTGTGTCTATAGATGGCGGTGACATCCAATCAAGATCAAAGTTGGATCCTATGGAACTGAATATGCAATGACGTTCTGAATAGAGAAAAAGACTGAAATATATGGACTGAAGATCTTTCCCCCACAAATTTTCTTGTGACATTTTCCTAAATGATTTTTTGCAAGGAACTTTTCCCAGAGGATGTTTTTCCCCAAAACTTTGACTCTGCAGTTCACTATACCTGTGGACTAGCAAGCCTAAGACTGAGTTCCGTGCTCAGTAAAGTTGTCTCCATTAATCTTGAAGCTGCCTTATCATAATTGCCAACTTTATTCCCTGAAAGAACTTTGGCAAATGAAGTCCTTCTTTACCCTGTTCCTGCCGGCATACCTCACAGAGATGCCTGTGAGACCTCTGGGTTCTATTTTTCTGTCATTTACTTGCCAGGGCTGCTGGAACCCCCATGGCGTGCTGTGAGAAAGATCCTGGATTTTTCTTTCAGAGTGTGACCGCCAGAGTATCCAGAGAGGACGACATAAACTGGCCTGCAGGGTGCAGCGCCGATTGGCCTAGCATAGACATGGCAGGGAAGCCAGATGGATCTGCTGCCGCCAAGACCCCGGAGAGAGGTACCACCGTGACCGTAGAGGAAGGCACGGTGAATACCCCAGCAGGAGATATCACAGGGATCCTAGAGGGAGGCGCGGTGAAGATTCCAGTAGGAGGCGCTGCGGAGAACCCAAAGGAAGAAACCAAGGAGAGCTCAGAGGGAGGCGCTTGGGAGATCACAGAGGAGGAAACCATGAAGAGCCAAAAGGCAGGCACTGTGGAGAACCCGGAGCAAGAGACCATGGAGAGCCCAGAGGGTAGCACTGTGGAGACCCCAGCAACTGGGATACAGAGGAGCCAAGGAGTGGCTCTGCAAAGGAGACACCAGATGCCAGGAAGTGCTCACAGCTGGGTTCAGAGGAACTAGCACTTGATGTCTTCCAGCTAGTCCAAGAAGTTCTGTCGTGGAATCTGAACCCGGAGCCAGCAAAGGACTCAGTAAATAGGCTGGGGATGCACATTGCACGAATGGCATACTGGGTGGTGGTGGTAGTGCTATCTAGGGTAACCCTAGTGGGAGGGGCTGAGCATGACCCTAGAACCCCGAGCCCAAGTCTAGTGTGCAAAAGGGCTGATGAGAGGGAATGGCAATGTGAAGCAGTTCCCTGGTTAAATTCCAGGGGGAGTGAGGACGATTAGTCCGACGGGTCAAAGCTGAGGGGAGAGGTATATGAGAGAGTGCCCCTAGTTTCCCCCTATAAACTGTACAGGACCATGCTAGATGCCTTATAAGAACATAAGAAATTGCCATGCTGGGACAGACCAAGGGTCCATCAAGCCCAGCATCCTGTTTCCAACAGAGGCCAAAAACCAGGCCATAAGAACCTGGCAATTACTCAAACACTAAGAAGAACCCATGCTACTGATGCAATTAATAGCAGTGGCTATTCCCTAAGTATAATTGATTAATAGCCATTAATGGACTTCTCCTCCAAGAACTTATCCAAACCTTTTTTGAACCCAGCTACACTAACTGCACTAACTACCTTCTCTGGCAACAAATTCCAGAGCTTTATTGTGCGTTGAGTGAAAAAGAATTTTCTCCGATTAGTCCCAAATGTGCCACTTGCCAACTTCATGGAATGCCCCCTAGTCCTTCCATTATTCGAAAGTGTAAATAACCGAGTCACATCTACTCGTTCAAGACCTCTCATGATCTTAAACACCTCTATCATATCCCCCCTCAGCCGTCTCTTCTCCAAGCTGAACAGCCCTAACCTCTTCAGCCTATCCTCATAGGGGAGCTGTTCCATCCCCTTTATCATTTTGGTTGCCCTTCTCTGTACCTTCTCCATCGCAACTATATCTTTTTTGAGATGCGGCGACCAGAATTGTACACAGTATTCAAGGTGCGGCCTCACCATGGAGCGATACAGAGGCATTATGACATTTTCCATTCTATTAACCATTCCCTTCCTAATAATTCCTAACATTCTGTTTGCTTTTTTGACTGCTGCAGCACACTGAGCCGATGATTTTAAAGTATTATCCACTATGATGCCTAGATCTTTTTCCTGGGTGGTAGCTCCTAACATGGAACCTAACATCGTGTAACTACAGCAAGGGTTATTTTTCCCTATGTGCATCACCTTGCACTTGTCCACATTAAATTTCATCTGCCATTTGGATGCCCAATCTTCCAGTCTTGCAAGGTCCTCCTGTAATGTATCACAGTCTGCCTGTGATTTAACTACTCTGAATAATTTTGTATCATCTGCAAATTTGATAACCCCACTCGTCGTATTCCTTTCCAGATCATTTATATATATATTGAAAAGCACCGGTCCCAATACAGATCCCTGAGGTACTCCACTGTTTACCCTTTTCCACTGAGAATATTGACCATTTAACCCTACTCTCTGTTTCCTGTCTTTTAACCAGTTTGTAATCCACGAAAGGACATCGCCTCCTATCCCATGACTTTTTAGTTTTCGTAGAAGCCTCTCATGAGGGACTTTGTCAAACGCCTTCTGAAAATCCAAATACACTACATCTACCGGTTCACCTTTATCCACATGTTTATTAACCCCTTCAAAAAAATGAAGCAGATTTGTTAGGCAAGACTTCCCTTGGGTAAATCCATGTTGACTGTGTCCCATTAAATCATGTCTTTCTATATGCTCTACAATTTTGATCTTGAGAATAGTTTCCACTATTTTTCCCGGCACTGAAGTCAGGCTCACTGGTCTATAATTACCCGGATCGCCCCTGGAGCCTTTTTTTAAATATTGGGGTTACATTGGCCACCCTCCAGTCTTCAGGTACAATGGATGATTTTAATGATAGGTTACAAATTTTAACTAATAGATCAGAAATTTCATTTTTGAGTTCCTTCAGAACCCTAGGATGCATACCATCTGGTCCAGGTGATTTGCTACTCTTTAGTTTGTCAATCTGGCCTACTACATCTTCCAGGTTCACAGTGATTTCGTTCAGTTCGTCTGAGTCATCACCCCTGAAAACCATCTCCGGAACTGGTATCTCCCCAACATCCTCATTAGTAAACACAGAGGCAAAGAATTCATTTAGTCTTTCTGCAATGGCCTTATCTTCCCTAAGAGCCCCTTTAACCCCTCTGTCATCTAATGGTCCAACCGACTCCCTCACAGGTTTCTTGCTTTGGATATATTTTAAAAAGTTTTTATTATGGGTTTTTGCCTCTATGGCCAACTTCATTTCAAATTCTCTCTTCGCCTGTCTTATCAATGTTTTACACTTACCTTGACAATGCTTATGTTTTATCCTATTTTCTTCAGATGGATCCTTCTTCCAATTTTTGAAGGATGTTTTTTTGGCTAAAATAGCCTCTTTCACCTCACCTTTTAACCATGACGGTAATCGTTTTGCCTTCCTTCCACCTTTCTTAATGCGCGGAATACATATGGACTGCGCCTCTAGGATTGTATTTTTAAACAATGTCCAAGCCTTGTCCACCTTAAATCCCAAACAGGAGCGTGCTCAACGGGCAGGACCCTGCGGGGCAGAAGGAGCTCAGAGGGTGTGATCAGCCAGAGGGAAATAAGAGTGGAAGCCCAGCTGGGATAGAGAGGCCCCGACCCTCCAGGAGTAGGAGCTCCTGAACACTCTGGGAAGTTGTGTGTACAGAAAACTGCGAAGGTAGGCAGTGTTGTGAAGTTTATTTTGCTGTGTGAACGTAATGAAGTAAAATTGCAAGAGAAAAGGCTGAAGTCAGAGTGCTTAGTGCTCCAGACCAGAGGATTTTACTCAGCCAGTCCTCACAGGCATGAACTTGTAATTCTTATTTCCCTGTGAAACAGAAGGGCTATAAGTCCATGTACAGTATGTAGTGAGGTAAAAACCAGGACTGGATCAGCCTATCCTGAGAAAATGGAGACAGTTGGCAACCTGATTGTGGTCCACAAATAATTCAAAAGGAAAGCCGATTTCAGACAATACATTGGCTGTTAAGAGTAGCTGATTGAACAGTTATCTTCCACTGCAAGCATTTCTGTTAAAATAGCAGTTCGGTTTAATTAATTTATAAAACAATTGTCAGTTGCGTATTGAACAAGGTCAATATTAAATATTTCAGAATTAAATACACCTTTATTTCATTTGAAAGAAACATCCTGGTAAGACAGCACGATAATCTTTTCTCAGGAGCAATAAAACAGAGTAACCCCACAGCTCCAGGACTGGTGAGGCTCTCTTGGCTTTTCTCTCCTCCTACTCTGGCTGTATTCCTGGGGGTTTCCTCTACATGAAATTCTTTCAAACAGAAGCCGAAAATTCAGAACTGACTCGTGTTCTTTACAAGCTGGTGGTGGGTGGGGGTGCCCAAACAATCTGGAGTTAAAAAAAACCAGTATGCATGCATGATAGAAAACTAGTGAGGGAAGTAAACAGCAGCAAAAGCAAAAGTACACAGCCCCTGCC
Organism: Rhinatrema bivittatum; assembly: GCF_901001135.1. NCBI lineage: Eukaryota > Metazoa > Chordata > Amphibia > Gymnophiona > Rhinatrematidae > Rhinatrema > Rhinatrema bivittatum. The sequence continues at coordinate 39,075,489 of NC_042618.1, read as the reverse complement.
ACTCCAGGCTCCCAGTGACAGCTGGGAAATGCCTGTCCTAGGACTTTGAGCCGAGAGGGTCATTTTCAATAGATGCACGCAAGCAGCTGCACAGACACGATAGAACTGTATTTTATAATCTCTGTGGCCCGAGCCACACAATTAATAAAATATGTGTATCTCCGCCCCATCCTATGTGGAAAAGTACACACATACGTTTTGTATGCTCAGAAAGCGTGCACCTGCTTTCCACGGATGCCAGTTCCACTCCCAGCAGTGCGTAGGGATATCTGCATAATGGCAACCAAGGCGGGGAAGCCTAATTTCATGGGGGGGGACACGTGGCAGTTCGCCCACCTCATCGTATCCAATTAAGGTGAGGTGATCCCTATCCGTGGGGTAAGGCGTGACTTGCGCTGGATGTCTCAGGCCTGGCTGGGCCTCTGCAGGCAATTCAACCGCAGGGGCCTCTTACTCCCAAAAAAAAGGCTTCAAGGAAGAAGACAGAGGAGCTACTGTGTGTAGGCATGGGGAAGGTGGGTGCCAGTGAAAACATATCGGAGTAGGCAGAAAGTAAGCAAAAAGGCTTTCTTGGATACGGAGAAATCTGGCAGGTGCTCACACTACGGTAGGCAGCTGGGAGATGGACTTAGCAGCGGGGACAGTCAAACAGGACAGACAAGAAGGGCAAGATAATGACATAAGAACATAACAAGTTGCCCTATTGGGTCAGACCAAGGGTCCATCAAGCCCAGCATCCTGTTTCCAACAGGGGCCAATCCAGGGTATAAGTACCTGTCAAGTACCCAAATATTAAGTAGATCCCAAGCTACTAATGCCAGGAATAACAGTGGCTATTCCCTAAGTCAACTTGATTAAAAACAGTTAATGGACTTCTCCTCCAGGAACTTATACAAACCTTTTTTGAACCCAGCTATACTAACTGCACTAACCACATCCTTTGGCAACAAATTCCAGATTTTAATTGTTCATTGAGTGAAAAATAATTTTTCTTTGATTTGTTTTAAATGTGCTACTTGTTAACTTCATGGAGTGCCCTCTATAATCTGAAAGAGTAAATAACTGTTGCAACCGTTCCTTCCCGACGGCTTCACTCCACCTACCTATCTTTCTTTGCACCTCCTCTTGCTATGGATGGACGCCTGGCTGCCGCGGCATCTGCCTGCCATCCTCTCCGGCATCCCCAGAGCGTCTTGAGTGCTGCCTCCCGCCATGCTCCGCTGGTACCTTAGGGTGCGCGTGCCGTGCGGCCCTCACTCTTATTTCCTTCTTGGCGCGAACCTCAGGCGCGTCCCCCTGTGATGACGTCACGCTGCCCGGATATTTAAAGCCTACGATGTTTGCTAGCCTTTGAGTTAGCAAGGGGATTCTTACAGATGGGATTCGCTCTCCGTACCCAGCTACTCTGCCTCTCCAGTCTTCCATTGGACTCTTAACGCTAACGGGGTACCTGCTCCTCGGGGGCCTCACTTGCTTTTCAGGTCGCTATCAGGAAACCGGTACTCACTCCTCGAGGGCCCATGTTCCCTGACTCGCTGCCTGCTCCTACCTTCTCTTCTGCCTGGAAGGATTCGCTATCTTCAACACCAGTGAGTACTACCATCTTCACCTCAGAGCTGTTCCCTGGAACCAGGTATTCGCTCCCCGAGAGCCTGCCTCCGTTCCATCCCTAGTGCCATCTCCTACGTGGAACCACTGTGTGAGTACATTACCTTCAAGCCTCTCAGCCTCAGGGATCAGATTCTCGCTCCTCGAGGGCCTGCTCTCCCTATTCTGGGGTTCTCCATACTGGGGCTTGTGCATATTAAGAACATAAGAATATAAGAAATTGCCATGCTGGGTCAGACCAAGCCCAACATCCTGTTTCCAACAGAGGCCAAACCAGGCCACAAGAACCTGGCAATTACCCAAACACTAAGAAGATCCCATGCTACTGATGCAATTATTGGCAGTGGCCATTCCCTAAGTAAATTTGATTAATAGCCGTTAATGGACTTCTCCTCCAAGAACTTATCCAAACCTTTTTTGAACCCAGCTACACTAATTGCACTAACCACATCATCTGGCAACAAATTCCAGAGCTTTATTGTGTGTTGAGTGAAAAAGAATTTTCCCCAATTAGTCTTAAATGTGCTACTTGCTAACTTCATGGAATGCCCCCTAGTCCTTCTATTATTTGAAAGTGTAAATAACCAATTCACATCTACTCGTTCAAGACCTCTCATGATCTTAAAGACCTCTAGTATATCCCCCGTCTCTTCTCCAAGCTGAACAGCCCTAACCTCTTCAGCCTTTCCTCACAGGGGAGCTGTTCCATCCCCTTTATCATTTTGGTCGCCCTTCTTTGTACCTTCTCCATCGCAACTATATCTTTTTTGAGATGCGGCGACCAGAATTGTACACAGTATTCAAGGTGCGGTCTCACCATGGAGCGATACAGAGGCATTATGACATTTTCCGTTTTATTAACCATTCCCTTCCTAATAATTCCTAACATTCTGTTTGCTTTTTTGACTGCTGCAGCACACTGAGCCGACAATTTTGAAGTATTATCCACTATGATGCCTAGATCTTTTTCCTGGGTGGTAGCTCCTAATATGGAACCTAACATCGTGTAACTACAGCAAGGGTTATTTTTCCCTATATGCAACATCTTGCACTTGTGCTCATTAAATTTCATCTGCCATTTGGATGACCAATCTTCCACTGTACTCATTATTTTCAGTTCTTTCCACTACAGCACTGCTACCGGCTGAGCTAGTATCCAGCGCCTGAGGGATACTAGCCCAGCCGGGCTACTTCTGCTGCTCACTACTGCCACCTCTGGTGGCTTCATCACATTGTCTAATAAATCAATCTCTGTGTTTGTGTGCCCTAAGCTGAGCCTGACCTGTGGTCTCTCACGGGACTTCCCCCTATGGGCATGGTCAGCTGCTACAGTGTCCAAGGTTCCACCCAAACCTCACTAATTATAACAATAACTAATTCAGATTTACCTGTTCTAGGCCTCTCATCTGCCATTTGGATGTCCAATTTTCCAGTCTCACAAGGTCTTCCTGCAATTTATCACAATCTGCTTGTGATTTAACTACTCTGAACAATTTTGTGTCATCTGCAAATCTAATAACCTCACTCGTCGTATTCCTTTCCAGATCATTTATAAAGATGGCCCTTTTCTGCCAGTATGTATTATGTTACTATGTAATTATGGGAACTGAAAGAATGGTGGGTACACAAATTGGGCTCCCAAAGAAAGAGACTTAACACAGAAATGGTCTAACTGAGTTACCGAAAGTCTGGGATAAGCACACAGGATACGGAGATTCCAAAAAGGCAAGGCAAGTCTAGCAACTGGGGACAAGGGCTATGGCCCTGAATGGAAATGAGGCACACTGGATGGATGTTATGATCCACATCTTCATTCATCATATAGGTTTATATCGTTCTATGTTTCCAGATCAAGGACCTCAAGAAGAAGGCTCATAGAAACATAGAAATGACGGCAGAAGAAGACCAAACGGCCCATCCAGTCTGCCCAGCAGGTTTCGCACTTTTTTCTCATACTTATCTGTTACTTTTGGCTCTTAGTAACCTTTAGGTTCTATTTCCCTTCCACCCCCACCATTAATGTAGAGAGCAGTGTTGGAGCTGCATTTAAGTGAAATATCTAGCTTAATTAGTTAGGGGTAGTAACCGCTGCAATAAGCAAGCTACACCCATGCTTATTTGTTTACCCAGACTATGTAATTCAGTCCTTGTTGGTTGTCTGTATATAGATCCACTTTTCTTCATTCCCCCTGCCGTTGAAGCAGAAAGTTATGCTGGATATGCATTGAAAGTGAAGTATCAGTCTGTCTCCCCTGCCGTTGAAGCAGAGAGCTATGCTGGATATGCGTGAAGTATCAGACTTTCTCCCCTGCCGTTGAAGCAGAGAGCTATGCTGGATATGCGTGAAGTATCAGACTTTCTCCCCTGCCGTTGAAGCAGAGAGCTATGCTGGATATGCGTGAAGTATCAGTCTTTCTCCCCTGCCGTTGAAGCAGAGAGTTATGCTGGATATGCATTGAAGGTGAAGTATCAGGCTTATTTGGTTTGGGGTAGTAACTGCCGTAACAAGCAAGCTACTCCCCACTTTTTTGTGAATGCAAATCCTTTTTTCCACATTCATTCACATCCTCTAGACTTTATGGATCCACAGTGTTTATCCCTCGCCCCTTTGAAGTCTTTCACACTTCTGGTCTTCACCACTTCCTCCGGAAGGGCATTCCAGGCATCCACCACCCTCTCCATGAAGAAATACTTCCTGACATTGGTTCTGAGTCTTCCTCCCTGGAGCTTCAAATCGTGACCCCTGGTTCTGCTGATTTCTTTCCAACAGAAAAGGTTTGTCGTTGTCTTTGGATCATTAAAACCTTCCAAGTATCTGAAAGTCTGTATCATATCACCTCTGCTCCTCCTTTCCTCCAAGGTGTAATGTCATGAGCTCCATGCCTTGAGGGGATTGGCTGGAGCAGTTGCAAGACAAGCAGGAGCAGGCCTCAGGTCACCCAAGTCACAACTGGGAGGTTTCACAATTTGGTCTGTGTGTGCAGCTCTGATGATGTAGCCATTACCAACTATCTAGGCATTCCACCTCTGTGTAAGGCTGTCTCTCTAGCTCACATTCCAGGCATAGGTATACTACTGACACCTCATCCACAAGCCGGCATTAAGGGGAATGGAGGTGAATCATGGAAGTCATAGTAATTGACTGGATTTAAAATACCACAGTTGAAATTATAGGCACTATGTTAGTTATTTTTTAATTGTTGCTTTGTTTTTGTGCTTTCAACAATTTCTGCTTTACAACATATTTTCCCCACTTCTACAAGGTCAAAGAACCCAGTAGCCTCATAACAGAAACATAGAAACATGATGGCAGAAAAAGACCACACAGCCTATCTTGTCTTCCCAACCACACCAACTACTCAGCTGTACAATCTCTACCACACCGTTAGAGATGTCTTGTGCTTGTCCCATGCTGTCTTGAAATCAGATATTATCCTTGCCTCCACTACCTCTACTAGGAGGCTGTTCCATGTATCCATCACCCTTTCTGTAAAGAAGTATTTCCTCAGTTTATCCCCTTTCACCCTTGTTCCATGACCCCTCGTTCCAGAGCCTCCTTTCCATAAAAAGGGACCCATTTCCTGTGCAGTGATATCTTGGAAGTATTTAAATATCTCTATCATATCTCTCCTATCTCACCTTTCTTCTAAGTGTACATGTTTAGATCTTCAAGTCTGACTCCATATGCTTTATAACAAAGACCACTGACCATTTTAGTAGCCACTCCTTGGACTGACTCCATCCGGTTTACATCCTTTTGAAGGTGTGGATCTCCAGAATTGTACAAATTCAAAACAAAAAAGAATTCAAAAAAGCTTTAAAAACGTACTTCTTCAAAGAAGCTTTTGAAAATTTAGATCCCGTTAAAAACTAGATCCTGATTTTTAAACATTATTCTTGCTTAGTTGTTTACATTGAATAAGTGTTGGATTATTACCTTTTTCTTGTTATAAGTTAATGGTTAAAATTACTGTAGTTAATTTTATTTTATTTTGAAAATTGATTATGAGTTTAATGTAATTTTTTCTATTATAATTTTAATTTGCTTAACTCAGTTGGGGGGTTATTTTATAGTTAATTTTTTATTTTGAAAATGTATTGTAAACCGTTTTGGTCATCTCATGTATTTGGTAAAACGGTATATAAATGTTATAAATAAATAAATAAATAAATAAATAAATACATACATACATACATACATACATACACAGTTTTCCAAATAAGATCTCACCAAGGACTTTTACAGAAGCATTATGTTGGTGTTTGAGGTAGTTGTGCGTGGATCCTTGGGCCGGTGGCAGATGAGCACGCCCCCGGGGGAAGATCCCGAGAGGGACCACCGGTCAGGCTCAGAGTATGGAGACAGACACACACTAGTTCTTTTATTAAACAGTATATTGAACCACCAGAGGTGGAAGTAGTGAGCTGGAAGTGCCCGGCAGGGCTGTAGTCCCTCAGGTACTGGAACAGCGATCCTGGATAACTGAGCTGTAGAGAAACTGAATATAGTGAGCAGGCAGGGTATGCAGAGTTCAGAAACTGAACCTTGATGGTAACACTCACACAATAGTCTCTAGAAGTAGTCCAGGTGTTGGAATGAGTTAGGCCCTCGAGGAGCGAGTACCTGGTTCCAGGGAAAGCTCTGAGAGAGAGATGGGTAACTCACTGGTGTTGTAGGCAGCGGTGACTTCCTGGCAGAAAGTATTCAGCAACCAGTCTGGGAACATGGGCCCTCGAGGAGCGAGTGCCGGTTCCTGACTGTGACCTGAAAAACAAAGAGAGAGCGAGGCCCCCGAGGAGCGGGTACCCCTGGTAAGTCCAAGGAGGCAGAGTAGCTAGGAGAGTGCGAAACTGGTCCTTACTAACTCGATTAGTTAGCGATTTCTAAGACCTTATATATCCGGTACTGATGACGTCATCTCAGGGGGATACCCCTGAGGTTCGTGCCCTTGCTGATACATCAGTCGGGGCCGTGCGAGCGCCCTTAGGCCCTTGTGAAACATGGCGGATTGCAGCTTCGAGCTGCTCCAGAGACACTGGAGGAAGACAGCAGAAAGATGCCGCGGCAGCCAACCTTCCACTTGAGCAAGAGGGAGTCGCCAAGGAGGAGAGGAGGGCGGAGTGGAGACGTCGGGCAGCGACGGTTGCAGCACATTATCACCTCCCTTTTTCTGCTGACCATTCCTCTCCCTATGCACCCAAGTATCTTTCTGACTTTTGCTATTGCCTTATCTAACTATTTAGCCATCTTAAGATCATGACATACAATCACTCCCAGATCTGGCTCTTGTTTCATGCTTGCAAGGATTTAAACCCTATATTGTATGTTCCCTTGGGTTTTTGCAACCTAAATGCATGCATTTTTAGCATTAAATCTTAGCTGCTTTGTAAGATCCCTCCTCATGTTTTCCACACCTCCCTGGGTGTCTACCCTGTTGCATATCATTTGCAAAACAAATATCACTACTGACACAACTCCCAGACCGCCCCTGTGTGATTTATCTTTAATACTAGGAAGTTTTTTTGAGATTTAAAACATGTTGCATTGATTGAATAAAGTGTAATTTATTTGGGATTAAACTTTTTGGCTGTTCTATCTTTTGCTTATGATCATTTGCAAAACAACAAACCTTTCCTGATAATCCTTCCGTAATATTGCTTACAGAAATGTTGAATTGGTTCAAGGACTGATCCCTGCTGCAAGCCACTCATAACATCCCTCTCCTTACAGTGAACTTCATTTATCCTTTGTTGCTTCTCCACACAACCAGTTTCTAATGCAGTCTAGTCATTTAAGGGCGCTCAGTGAACTTATAAGTCATCTATGCAGAACCATTATTTTTTTTATTCCATTTGTTCAAGCACTATGGGGTAGATTTTATAAAACAGCGCGAGCGCGTACTTTTGTTGGCGCACCAGGCGCCAACAAAAGTACGCTGGATTTTAGTAGATACGCGCGTAGCCGCGCGTATCTGCTAAAATCCTGGATCGGTGCACGCAAGGCTGCCGATTTTGGGCAGCCGGCGCGTACCAAGCCGCATAGCCTGTCTCCATTCCCTCCGAGGCCGCTCCGAAATCGGAGCGGCCTCGGAGGAAACTCCCTTTCGCTCTCCCCTCACCTTCCCCTCCCTTTCTCTACCTAACCCACCCCCCCGGCCCTATCTAAACCCCCCCCTACCTTTATCCCTGGATTTACGCCTCCCGGAGGGAGACATAAATCCACGCGCGCCAGCGGGCTGCTGGTGCGCGGAGACGTGATCCGGGGGGCGGTTCCGGAGGGCACGGCCACGCCCACGGACCGCCCCGGCCCAAAACCACGCCCCCGGGCCCGCCCACAAAACGCTGCATCCCGCCCCCAAAACGCCGCGCTGATCGTCCCCGCCCCCAACACGCCCCCCTCGAAAAACCCCGGGACTTACGCGAGTCCCGTGGCTCTGCGCGCGCTGGCAGGCCTATGGAAAATAGGCGCGCCGGCGCGCAAGGCCCTGCTCGCGTAAATCCGGGCGGATTTACGCAAGCAGGGCTCTTAAAATCCGCCCCTATAGGTTTATTCTTATCCCCAGAGGGCTTACAAACTAAAGGCCTGATTCACTAAGGGGTAGATTTAAAAAAAGGGCGCCTTTGCGTACTTTTGTAGGCACATCAGGCACAAACAAAAGTACGCTGGATTTTAGTAGATACGTGCGTAGCCGCCCGTATCTGCTAAAATCCTGGATCGGCGCACGCAAGGCTGCCGATTTCGTGTAGCCGGCGCGTGCCGAGCCGTGCAGCCTACCTCCGTTCCCTCCGAGGCCGCTCCGAAATCGGAGCGGCCTCGGAGGGAATTCGCTTTCGCCCTCCCCTCACCTTCCCCTCCCTTCCTCTACCTAACCCACCCCCCCGGCCCTATCTAAACCCCCCCCTACCTTTGTCGGGGGATTTATGCCTCCCGGAGGGAGAAGTAAATCCCCGCGTGCCAGCAGGCCGCTAGCGCGCCAAGACGCGACCCGGGGGCGGTTCCGGAGGGTGCGGCCACGCCCCCGGACCGCCCCGGGCCGAAACCATGCCCCCGGGCCCGCCCCCGAAACGCCACGTCCCGCCCCGAAAACGCCGCGCCGATCGGCCCCGCCCCTGACACGCCCCGACACGCCCCCCTCGAAAAACCCCGGGACTTACGCAAGTCCCGGGGCTCTGCGCGCGCCGGCAGGCCTATGTAAAATAGACGCACTGGCGCGCAAGGCCCTGCTCGCGTAAATCCGGGCGGATTTACGCGAGCAGGGCTCTTAAAATCCGCCCCTAAGGCTTTTCTCCCATTCTTTGTCTATGGGGAAAAAAATGCTTAGTGAATCAGGCCCTAAATTTGTATCTATGGTAATAGAGAGCGAAGTAACTTGCCCAAGGTCACAAAAAAACAACCACAGGATTTGAACGCTGCTTTCTGTTGTTTATAGCCCACTGCTCTAACCACTAGGCTACACCTCTAAGTTTAGGCTCTCCGGTGCTGGTTATCCCACTGCTTCCTAGATATCCCCTTGCCACAACTGTTCCCCTACGTCAGTCCTGCACTTTAGGGAAAAACCTCACTTCTTCAGACTAAGTATATTGCCTACACTGCCTTTCAGATTATCTGTTCACTTAATTCCCATATCATTTTCTTTCACAGATACCAGCAGTTCCGAGGAGGAGATAGAGCAGGAACAACTGCTCCAGCACCAGCACCGCTGCTGGCAAGAGCTGGGCCCAAGGTTGCCCCAGCACTGATGCCCGAGGCTACCCCACCAAGCGCCACCGAGCACTGCAATCTGCAGCTTCTCAGGCTGGCTCTGCAGGAGGAATGCCTGCTCTTCTAGCGGAGCTCGGCTCTCATGGAGTTGTAGGCGCGGCTCTGGGGTGGCGGTGCAGGAATATGGCCACCGTGCAGAGTGACTCCGGGGGAGCTGGCGGCCGAGATGCACAGCAGTGGCTACCAGCCTGGAGCAGTTAACAGATGCTTGTCAGCTGCTAGCCCTACAGCTGGCACCTTGGCACCCTGCCCAATAAGTCTGCCAAGACTTTTTCTCCTTAGCTCGCTGGCATCCTTTTCATTTATCCCCTTTCTGCTCCCTATTTCTTCCTTTCCCCTCCCTCCCCAGCTTAAAAGATATTTTCTAAATTTTAATGTTAACTGTTTAATTAAAATGTGTTCTATTTTGCTGTATCTCTGGTGTGTTATGGGTTGGGGTTTTTTTGGGTACATGGGGTGTGCCGGCTTTGCAATGCAGCATGTACCTTCTGTGCTAGTGTTGCTAGTCAGCCAGTTAACCTTTCATCCAGCTTCAGACTACCAGATGGACTAATTTCTTAACTTCCCAAATCATTTAACAGAATAATGATAACATAACCCTCACCATGGTGAATTGGTGTCAAGAGTAACTGCACAAATTCTGGAATTCTCACAGCTGTGATGAATTTCTCTGGCTGCTTTAGCTGAATGTAATTATAATTGTAATTGGTAAGAAACAATGCTTTCTTCAGTAGTTCTGTCAAGAGAGAATAAAGAAGGCACTGCTGAGCACCCTTCTCAAACTGTAAAATCCCTCCAAGCAATAAACTGTCCTAGGCTGACTTGAGTGAAAAGGACCAATTGCCAAGGAAGAAACGCAATGAGAAAAGAAATGCAAATTAGGCAATGTCCAGTCAGGAAGTTTAGATCAAGCAAACAGCAGGTCCAATGACCTTTCCCCCCTAATTGTTCTTTATAGTTATTAAGGGCCGGGTTTTCAAAAGGTTACGCGTGTCGCCGGGCCTATTTTCAAAAGGCCCGGCGACACGCGTAAAGCCCCAGGGCTTGCATAAAGGGGCAGGGAGGGGGCGGGGCGGGCCGGGGTCAGAGGCTCCCAGCACAGCGGCCATTTGCTGCTGTGCCGGGGATCGCGCGCCAACAGTTGGCCGGTGCGCGCGACTTACTTCAGCCCCAGGGCTGAAGTAAGTTTTAGAACAGAGGCCAAAAAAAGAAAAAGGTAGGGGGGAAAAGGCAGGGGAGGTAGGGGAAGGGAAGGTGGGGTGGGGGGGGGGTAGGGAAGTCCCCTCCGAGGCCCCTTGCGCGAGCCGACCCCCAATTTTATAACATGCATGCCTGTGCGTGCATGTTATAAAATCACGTGTCCATGTGCGCACGCTGGGTAGCACTTGCACATGGACGCGCTCGCGCAAGTTTAAAAATCTATCCCTAAATGTTCACTAGAAATTATATCAGAAAGCGCCACCATCATGTAATTACATCAATCAATATTAGATAGCCCGAAGAGGCGATCTAGAAATCTATCAAATAAATAAATAAATAATATTAAATAAAATAGGTGAGGGCCATATTCAGAAGCATTTAGCTGGCTAACTCAGAAGTTAACAATATATCCAAAAAGAGAACCCGCAGGTTCTTTCACTGTGGAAATATATATTTCTATGTGCATGTTCGATGTTTTTCTCTCCTATTTCACAAAAAATTTTATACAGATTTTAATCTGTATAAAAATTTAATTAGGTGGTAGGTTGGGGTTTCATATAATCATGTAGGCAACCCTGCCTCTTTCGAGCATGTTATAATCATAAACCTGCCAACCTCCTCCTGTTTTTTTTATGTATATATGAGTTCATGCAAACAAAAGTTTTTTGGTGAATAATTTATAAAACAATTTCTTCATTCGAAATACGTGGGACATCCAGCAAAATGTGTGGACCTGGAAAGGTCTTTAATGATGCTCCAAAAATGTTTTTTTTTTTTAAAATGTCACTTCACCACCGCTCTCACACTGGGGGTCATTTTTCAAAATGCGGTAAGGTGTTTTCGCATGCGATAACGTGTTTACCGCATCATATCGTATGGTGCAAAATCCAAACATGGGATATGTGAGAGAGAGAGAGAGAGAGAGAGAGAGAGAGAGAGAGAGAGAGAGAGAGAGAGAGAGAGAGAGAGAGACTGGCCATAATAGCATGTCCCATGCATAGGTATTTGTATCCCTAGGATAGGCCCACCTAGTAACTCGAGGTGGGGATTAGGTAAGAGTGTAGGGGGTTAGGGGCCACTTTCACATTGTACATGAGACGTACGAACAGAACAGTGGTCTCTTGTGAGGATTAGCTCACTCCGAAGGCCAGCTCTCTCTCTCTCTCTCTCTCATCAGGTTTGGCATGCATGTGGTACTTACCGCATTTGGTATGATGTGTACTTGAAGTCACACTCTTTCAGCTTAGTGAAAACTCTATATTCGTTCTATCACACCTCAGAGTATATTGTAATCCCATGTACATGTTTCAGACGACCAGCGTCCTTCTTCAGGGGGTGTACCAGCAAGTGGTGTCTAACACTCTATATATGAAAATTACAATGTTAGTATTGAAATTTGCTACTTCCCTTGAAGTTGCACGACCAAAGTCTCTATCACAAAGGAGTTTTCCAAAGTTGATTCGTCTTTTACTTGGGTAACTTCAAAATGTGCCACGGTGAATTTGCTGTTGCTGTGACATTTTAAAAAAACATTTTTGGAGCATCATTAAAGACCTTTCCAGGTCCACACATTTTGCTGGATGTCCCGTGTATTTCGAATGAAGAAATTGTTTTTTAAATTATTCACCAAAAATGTTTTGTTTGCATGAACTCATATATACATAAAAAAAAACAGGAGGAGGTTGGCAGGTTTATGATTATAACATGCTCGAAAGAGGCAGGGTTGCCTACATGATTATATGAAACCCCAACCTACCACCTAAAAAAATTTTTTCTGAGCGCTGAGACATTATAATCCCACTAGATATGTAGGCTATTAAAATCTGTATAAAATTTTTTGTGAAATAGGAGAGAAAAACATCGAACATACATATAGAAATATATATTTCCTCAGTGAAAGAACCTGCAGGTTCTCTTTTTGGATATATTGTTGATTATACATCACTGTGTAAGTGGCTAGATTTTTACTGGTTTGTCACAGTAACTCAGAAGTTAGCCAGCTAAATTAATATTTGGGTCCTTATCCGGATAAATTCTAGCCAGATAAATTTGGCCAGATTAGTCAGGGGCCAAACAGGAAGGAGCTGAAGGTGGCTATTTATTCAGTGGTGTGACTGTGCAGTTGAAGATATCCAGCGGTGTGACTGGGCTGCTGAATAGATCCTGCTATGTGACTGTGCCGCTGAATATATCCAGCTATCTTAATGTCAGCCAGATACGTTTATCCGGCTAACTTTAGAACAGGTGTACAGGCCAACTAGACTTAGTCGGATATCCGGATTCCTTACTCACTGATGGCACATTCAATAATCCCATAGATCGTGAACGCAACATTCTACTTGGGGTATTATAACACAAAATGTGTTTCAATTCACAGTCAACCCCCATAACCAACAATTTAAGTACAATACCCATCAATCAAAACCTTGCCTGAAATTTTACTGGCAACCAATGCAGATGCTGGAGCATGGGTCAAATTTGGGAAAATCTAAAAAAAATCCGTGTTGCAGCATTCTGCATTACCTGCAGTATTCTCAGCAGGCTATCTATCGGGTAAACCCACCAGCGATATTGCGCAATAGTCGAGATGACCCAACCAATGAGCAAGTGCAATCCAAAATAACCCCTTGGACAAAAATATATTAAGCACTTAATTGTATATAATTATTTCACTTGAATAATGTTTTTATGTGATCCAGTATTACTTTCTGCCCAATACATTGCTTTTATTGGCCAGTGGGGTTTTCCCTGCATAAGGTTGAGCTACGAGTGTTACTTCCGCCTCACGAGTTGCCACATCCATTTCATACTATATGTACTTATGGCTCTTTACACGTTTCTTTGCTCCATCCCTCAGAGATGTCAGCACTTCAGTGAGCAGACAGCCATCGTGTTATTTGAAAACTATTCCATTTCCCTGAAGCACAGGGTTCACCTCGAAACATGGACCATGTCGAATTTGCACCCTTACAAGCTTCCCAAAGATGAATGGGTTTGAATTTTACAAGCCTTTCAAAGACAAGTTGTTGGCAGTTTCTTTAAGAAAATTTTAATTACATTTAAAAATCATTTAAATATAAGTTTGAATACAAAGACTGGCGGGCTTGCCTATGATTAAAAAGTGGAGATATAGGTGGGGGACACTTTCTCTTTGTTCCAGAGGCACTAGTTTCTGTTACTAATCTGTCGGCTTTATTTGGAAGGATTTCCTTGTATATATACATTTACAGTAAGTCACCTGACTGTCAATGTATTTTCAGCCATACAAATGTACCTGATCTTTAAACCCAAACAAATCAGTGGTTAATCAGATACTGGAGAAATTGGGGCAGGAGCACTAGTAGTATTGTAGAATGCTGCTGTATTTTTAGAGTAAAAGAAATACTTTTTGAGGAGAGTTGGAGAGCAGGGCATGAATACTTGGAGGAGCAGCTGCACTAAGGGCTGATCTACCTTACTAACTGGACAGTTTCCATGAAACGACATCTAGGGAAGTGAAAAATCATACAGGCAAAGTCCAGGCATGCTCTAATAGCTTAGATCCGTGCTCATCCTTTTTAATGAGATTGTTTCCTGAGAAGGTTTTGGATCAGCTAGGTGCACTGATTAATCCATCTTTTTGTGAAGCTAGGGTTCCAGCATGTTTAAAACAATGCCAGTTAGAGACCAGTGACAAACTTGCCATTTTTGGCTAAATTATTAGAGAAAGCAGTATTGTTGCAACTGGAGTCCTCTTTAAAGGAGTCGGAGGCTTCAAATGCACACCAATATCATTTATGAACAAGGTACTATGGACAGGGGTGAGATGGTTGTAATGGGCATGTTGGACTTGTTCTTTTGACCTCATGGACCACGATACTTTGGAATTGAATTTTTAGGAAAAAAAAGTTCAGTCTGTGACAGTAAATGGGTGTACATCTTCACCTAGACTGCTTCCTGAAATAGCCGCCCCATCATTTTACCTTGTTTCTGACTTGCTTAGGGACTATTATTGGAAGAAATGGCTTTACCGTATCATTTTATGCTGATAAAGTACAAATACTGTATACATTAAGAATGATGAAAGGGAAAATGGAGAGATGGTAAACTGCTGTTTGCAGAAGATAGTGGTATGGCTATCCAGAAACAAGTGGAAGTTTAGTGGGCCAAAGACAGGTATTTAAGATTAGTTTTCCTGATTCCCTAGATGGGGTTTTCCCCATTAGTGGTAGATGGAACTCTTTGTTTCCCCTAGGAAGAAGTTAGGGATTTGGTGCTTCTGGGTCACTAGAGTCACACATTCAATTGGTAGCTATACAAGCTTTTGGCTTAGTTCAGCCACTATGCCCGTAGCTAAATTATGATGCATTTAAAAAGTAGTGGATTTTCTGGTTCTTATGGTGCTGGATTATTGTAATGCCCTTTGGTACATGCTGCAGCTTACAGATTTGTTCTGCTGGCAACCTTTTACAAACATGGCAGCGAGGGTCACTTTGGAAAATCACAAATAACTAGGACAAGCCCACTGTTGTAATTGCATCACTGGTTACCAGAAGATGCAAGAATAAGACTTAAGACCTTTCCCTGATATCTCAGGCATTAAGAAGAATTGGCCCAAGCTATCTAAGGAAGAGTAAGAGATGGTACTGCCCCAGTCAGAGCCTTTGTTCTTCCCAAGTATACTATATCTATCAGTGAACCGGTAGATATGGTATATTTGGATTTTCAGAAGGCATTTGACAAAGTTCCTCATGAGAGGCTTCTAGGAAAAGTAAAAAGTCATGGGATAGGTGGAGATGTCCTTTCATGGATTGCAAACTGGCTAAAAGACAGGAAACAGAGAGTAGGATTAAATGGACAATTTTCTCAGTGGAAGGGAGTGGACAGTGGAGTGCCTCAGGGATCTGTATTGGGACCCTTACTTTTCAATATATTTATAAATGATCTGGAAAGAAATACGACGAGTGAGATAATCAAATTCGCAGATGACACAAAATTGTTCAGAGTAGTTAAATCACAAGCAGATTGTGATAAATTGCAGGAAGACCTTGTGAGACTGGAAAATTGGGCATCCAAATGGCAGATGAAATTTAATGTGGATAAGTGCAAGGTGATGCATATAGGGAAAAATAACCCATGCTATAGTTACACAATGTTAGGTTCCATATTAGGTGCTAGAACCCAAGAAAGAGATCTAGGTGTCATAGTGGATAACACATTGAAATCGTCGGTTCAGTGTGCTGCGGCAGTCAAAAAAGCAAATAGAATGTTGGGAATTATTAGAAAGGTAATGGTGAATAAAACGGAAAATGTCATAATGCCTCTGTATCGCTCCATGGTGAGACCGCACCTTGAATACTGTGTACAATTCTGGTCGCCGCATCTCAAAAAAGATATAATTGTGATGGAGAAGGTACAGAGAAGGGCTACCAAAATGATAAGGGGAATGGAACAACTCCCCTATGAGGAAAGACTAAAGAGGTTAGGACTTTTCAGCTTGGAGAAGAGACGACTGAGGGGGGATATGATAGAGGTGTTTAAAATCATGAGTGGTCTAGAACGGGTAGATTTGAATTGGTTATTTACTCTTTTGGATAGTAGAAAGACTAGGGGGCACTCCATGAAGTTAGCATGGGGCACATTTAAAACTAATCGGAGAAAGTTCTTTTTTACTCAACGCACAATTAAACTCTGGAATTTGTTGCCAGAGGATGTGGTTAGTGCAGTTAGTATAGCTGTGTTTAAAAAAGGATTGGATAAGTTCTTGGAGGAGAACTATTAAGTTCACCTAGACAATAGCCACTGCCATTAGCAATGGTAACATGGAATAGACTTAGTTTTTGGGTACTTGCCAGGTTCTTGTGGCCTGGATTGGCCACTGTTGGAAGCAGGATGCTGGGCTTGATGGACCCTTGGTCTGACCCAGTATGGCATTTTCTTATGTTCTTATGTCCTAATTGAGGTTCCCAAAACAATTTGGTGTATAGGTTTCAGAAGAATGGCATTTTCAGCTATTATGTCAGTCTGTGGAATAAGTTTACAAAAAAAAAAATGAGAGCTGAATCTAGCTATCGAGTGTTTAGAAAGAAACTAAAAACTGTGCTGTTTCTGATTTTGACTGAGTCCATATATGTAGCCACTTTTGATTAATACTGATGATGGTAATAGGGATCTGTCCTGATGTGGTCTGCCAGAGCAGGAGCCAGGCACTTTGTCCAGGTCAAAAAAGTATGCCCTCACCTGTACACAATACACAACACCACGAGCTAGGAGACACTGTAAAATGTTCTAATATAATAAAAAAATCCTATAATTCAATAGAAGCAAAAGAAGGTGTGCTTATTTGAAGCTAATACCTTCACTAATAAAGGTTCTCCGAAGCATTTGGCTTAGAATTTAAACATCACTTGACAAAGCAATGACGGATTTACAGCTTAATAAATTGCGAAGTTGTAAAGAACAGGCTACGATGTGAAAACACCAGCACTTTAATGTTAATGTCACTGAGGATGCCTACTTTGGTGAAACCATAATCTAGATTGAAGTAGAGTTATGATGTTTTGGGAAATGGATCCCTTTCCGGTTTAATAAGGTAAGTCCAGTGAAGTTTACAGGTATCAAAATTATGGCAGACTACTTAGCAAATGTAATTTTAGAAAGTGGCAAACATATTTGATTTTAAAACACATTACTAGAAATATAAGAACGTTTTAAAAGTTAAGCCATTTCAAAAGTCAGTTAAATATTGTTTTTGGCAGGTGATGATTAAACTGTAAGCCAAGTGCTCCTGATAACGTTATCAATGGAAGCATTGGCTTCAATGAGCATGCCTTCTTTGCTTCTGTTTAATTATAGTATTTTTGTCTGTAGTAAACTGATTAGGTACTAGATCTCATTAACAGAAAAACAAACTCCCATACACTACAGGGCACATTGTGATGCACCACAAAACTCTTGCCAAAACACACACTCAGAATCTTTGTAGCAAACCTGCCATACCATAACAGCACTAACAGACATGACTCACACGACAAAAAGCAGCACTGCAAATATAATAATGGGCCCTAGAATACCAATACACCTCCCACTGGGAAAACAGAAGAATCTGGACTGCTACAGAGCTCTATATAGAACTTGGCCAGATACAGAATAAATAGTATTATTATAAAAGACAATTTTTAAGTCCATTTGGGCACATAAATTGGATGTCTGAAAATAGTCCTCTGAGAATATGGTTAAAAATATTCATGGTGTTCCACAATGCATGTTTTTTAGCTGCATTAAGGGAGGTGGTCCTGGGGGCATGTTTTGGGCCAGTCCTGGATCTGCCAATAGGCACACACCGTAATAGGAGGTGGGAGTGGAAGGGTGGGGGGTGACAGCATCAACAGTGCCTAGGGGGTGGCAAAATCCTAAATTTGTCACTGTTTTGGGTGAGATCAGAAAACAATGCTCGTAGATTGCATTTTTTAGTCTATGCACACTGCTTTTCTTCCATAGAAAATATATCTATATAAAAAGCAGATTCAAAAGTGCATGGGTATTTTGTACCCGTGACAAACTTCAAAGGAAGCATAGACGTCTACTTTCTCTTTAAAACTTGGTGCAAAGTGGAGCTGGGTGGGCATCCATTGTATATGGGGAAGAGGGACCTCGTACCTGTACAGTCAATGGAGCATAAAGAGGCCTTATGATATGTATCTGCTGAAATACCTTAAGGTCTTTATTCAGCAAGCCGGTAATCAAACATGTTATCAGGCTACGGATAGCTGGATAATTTGCATCGGATATTTGGTGGGATAAACCTCCCATTGAACATTCTTGATTAAAGTTATCCAGCTATCCACAGCTGGATAATTTTAAACCTAACCAGCAATCTTTTGAATATAGCCGATCAGGTATAAAGTTATCCATCACTGTGTGGCCGGATAACTTTAGCCTTAACTGGCTATACAGAAAATAATGTAGCCGGTTAAGTATCAAGCTGCATTCAAAATAATTTAAAGAGCGTCACTGGCCTAGTGGCCCTATTACTGCCCCCTCCCCCCAATCACAAGATGAGGCCCCTGCTTGGCTGAGTCTGGAACCCTCTCCCCTTCGCAACCCCTTAAACATCTTTAAAAAAAAAGTAGTCAGAAATATGGCACAAATTGTCTTGCCAGGCCCCCATCCTTCCCTACTTACTCCCCTCCCCTCCCCACCCCCCATCCCCACCCCTAACCCTCCCACCCTCCTGGTATTTTCAATGTGAAAAATCTTCAGCCTGGATCGCAGTATCGGCCTACTGTGACCCAAGCTGAGTGCTTCAATGGTTGCTAGGAGAGCTATTTTGGAAGCGTACACTTCTAGAGTAGCTCCCTTAGCAACCACTGAAGTGCAGGGCCCAGGCCACGTTATGCTGCTACCACAATACAGCCTGAAGATCTTTCATATCGAAGATACTGGGATACTGGGAGGGAAAGGCAAGGCGTCCTGCTCCCAAATCTGACTGGATTTGGGAGCAGGACGGGAGTGTCCGCACTGGCCCTTTAACACTTTTTAAAAGATATTTGAGGGTTTGGGGAAGAGGGGACCGGATCCGGCTCGGCAGGGCCCTGCGGTGGAGGGGGGGGGGGGGAGGTGGCAGTGATAAGAGTGCCAGGCCAGCGATGTTTTTAAAAACATTTTTAGGCATTTAGGCACTTAACCATCTATATTCTTTTGAAAATAACCATTTAAGTTTAAAATTATCCAGCGACACAGGACTGCATAACTTTAGACTTGCTAGCAGGCATGTCTTGAGTTAGCCGAATAACTTATCGGCTACCTCAACCCTGCCCTGGAATGCCCCCACACACCTCAAATACCTTTTAAAAAGTGTTAAAGGGCCAGTGCGGACACTCCCGTCCTGCTCCCAAATCCAGTCAGATTTGGGAGCAGGACGCCTTGCCTTTCCCTTATTTGGCTAAATTTTAGCCAGATAATGACTTATTAGAGGGATAACCAGATAATGACTTATTAGAGGGATAACTTGTGAGTTATTTGTCTAGATGGCTTTGAATATTGACCTCCTTGTGTTTTCTCTCTTCTCACTGTCCATGATTGTCAGATCACATTTGCCATTTCTGTCCAATGCTATGTGCTAGGCATGCTTTCCTTTTATGTTGTCTTCTGTTACATAAGACAATGATATTCCAGTAATTTTGCCTTATGCATCCTCTACATCACCTGCTTTACCGCTGGCTTTTCTGCTGCATGCATTCTTTGCCACTGTTTTCCTATACGTGCTGTCAATATAATTGGTGCATTTTGGAAATTATCTTGTGCTTGTAGTTACTGAGTGGATTTAGGTGCTAGGAGAAGGGAACTTTCTTACACATCCCCTCTACCATCAGGTGGATAGGAGAGGAACATGATGTGCATATTGGAGCGGTGCAAGGGATGAAAGATTCCCTCATCTCTTTTACACCCTTACCATCTCTCTTCCCAATCTCCTCATATTTTCAGGATCCTACCATCTGCTGCATGTTAGGCCACTGTATTCCAGGGTCAACACAACCTGCCATCTGTTTCCCTTCATCTGACCAACTCCTCCCCTCTTTCCATCCCAGGTCTGGGCCTTGACTCTTTCTTCCACTCTGCAAAGCCCTGATTTAGAAAGCCCCGATGCAAAGTGTGCGGACGGGGCTTGCGCTGGAGAAGACAAGTGGCATTGTTTCCAGCATCACGTTGGCCTGGACAGCTGTCTCAGTGAGGCTGTTGTGGCCTGAAGCTGGCAGTGGGCGGGCATTGCCTGTGAATTCAGCAGGTCTAGAGCATAGTCCATAGTGCCATACATAGGGCCCTGATTCCCCTGCCCCTCTCCCTCCCCATGCCATTGTCACTCACAAACTGGGTACTACTTATCAGGCAGGCGTGTGGAAAGTAGTAGGCCACAGCAGGGGAGAACGTCTGAACGTAGCTGTGCTCTATGAAACAGAAATTTCCTGTGAAAAGAATGTTGTGCGTGGTCTTTCCTTCCTGGTGGGGTTGAGTTAGTTGGCACTTATGGGTGAAGTAATCTGCTATCATCTTGCCTCTTACCTGACTCTCACTACTGTAATTTCCCTGTGAATCTTCCTCCAAATCTGGATTAATATTGCTAGTTTGCAAAGCATACAGCAGACAGTCACAGTCATAGCCCTTTTTTTTTTGTTTTTAGGGGAGTACCGTAAGGCATCACCAGAGCAAAGCAAACATCTGAAGTGATTTTTTTAACTTTCCATATAATTTGTATGTGTATGCATAGGCCTCTGGGTATGCATAGGCCTCTGTATACCTTCTCTGCACTAGACTTCTTGGGAAACGTACAGGATTGAGGAGCCAGGGTCGACATCATACCTTGCATTACCTAGGAACAGGGACTTTTGGAAATTAGCCTTAGAAATCTGAGATCATGTGCAGTTGATGTGGTAGTTAGCATTGCAGATGTTATCTTTGTCCCCCTGGCCTCACTCAAGTGAGTGGCAGTAATAGGTACAGCATGTCTTCTTGCTAGGCAGGTTTCCTTTTGTGTGTTTTCTTGGTTGGCATATGTAGAGTTATCCATGGCATATGTGGGAGATACAGTGTATGGGGTTAAAAATTGGGCTAGAGGAGGAGTACTACTACTACTTAACATTTCTATAGAACTACACATCATACGCAGCACTGTACAAACATACAAAAAGACAGTCCCTGCTCAATACAGCTTACAATCTAATAAGACAAACATACAGGACAGGAGGCTTAGGGTATAAACCAAGACAATGGTTAAAAAGAAAAGAACGTTAGTTAACAAGACTAAAAGTAGGCAATCAGGCATAAGATTTAAAAGTGGTTTCAAATGCAATGCCATGCAAGTAACTTTGTTCAAACAAATGGTATTGGAACCCACGAGAGAAGGAACTATACTTGACTTAGTGCTCACTACTGGAGATAATGTCTCTGATGTCCAGGTGGGCGCCCACCTTAGCACCAGTGATCATCAAACGGTATGGTTTAATATCACTAAAAGAATATGGAAAAGAAGCACAAAGACCAGAGTTTTACAGTTCAAAAACACAGACTTTGTGGAAATGGGGAAGTACCCTAGAGGAAGAACTAAATGGATGGGAGAATGAGAGAGATGTGGATCAGCAGTGGACCAATCTAAAAGGAGCAATCACCAAGGCAACTGCTCTATATGTTAGAAATGTAAAGAAAAGCAAAAGAAAAATGAAACCTATCTGGTTCTCAAAGGAGGTGGCTGACAAAATTAAAGCTAAAAGAACAGCATTCAAGAAATATAAAAGATCCCAAAGGGAGGAGCGCAAAGAAGAATATTTGATTCAACTGAGGGAGATGAAGAAATTAATCAAGTTGGCAAAAAGCCAAGCGGAAGAGAGGATTGCCAAGGAGATAAAAAATGGTGACAAAACATTTTTCAGATACATCAGCGAAAAGAGAAAAGTCCAAAGTGGTATAGTGAAATTGAAAGGTGGAAATGATCAATGTGTGGAGAGAGACGAAGAAATGGCAGAAATATTAAACAAATACTTCAGCTCTGTGTTCACTAAAGAAGACCCTGGAGAAGGACCATCTCTACACAACAAGAAACTGCAGGGAAGTGGAATAGATGAAAATCCTTTTACAGTAGATAATGTATGGGAAGAGCTAAAGAATCTGAAAGTGGACAAAGCCATGGGGCCTGATGGGATTCATCCAAGGATACTGAGGGAGCTCAGAGATGTGATGGCGGGTCCGCTGTGCGACCTGTTCAATAGATCCCTAGAAACGGGAGTGGTGCCGAGTAATTGGAGAAGAGCGGTGGTGGTCCCACTTCACAAGAGTGGGAACAGAGAGGAGGCTGGTAACTACAGACCGGTTAGCCTCACTTCGGTGGTGGGAAAAGTAATGGAGTCACTGTTGAAAGAGAGAATAGTGAACTATCTACAGTCCGGAGAATTGATGGACCAGAGGCAGCATGGATTCACCAGGGGAAGATCCTGTCAGACAAATCTGATTGACTTTTTTGACTGGGTAACCAAGGAATTGGATCAAAGAAGAGCACTCGATGTCATCTACTTGGATTTCAGCAAAGCTTTTGATACGGTTCCGCACAGGAGACTGGTGAATAAAACGAGAAGCTTAGGGGTGAGTGCCGAGGTGGTGACCTGGATTGAAAACTGGTTGACGGACAAAAGACAATGCGTGATGGTAAATGGAACTTTCTCTGAAGAGAGAGCGGTTTTAAGTGGTGTACCGCAAGGATCGGTGTTGGGACCGGTCCTGTTCAATATCTTTGTGAGCGACATTGCGGACAGGATAGAAGGTAAGGTTTGTCTTTTTGCGGTTGACACTAAGATCTGCAACAGAGTGGACACGCCAGAAGGAGTGGAGAGAATGAGACGGGATTTAAGGAAACTGGAAGAGTGGTCAAAGATATGGCAGCTGAGATTCAATGCCAAGAAGTGCAAAGTCATGCATATGGGGAGTGGAAATCCGAATGAACTGTATTCGATGGGGGGGGGGGGGGGGGGGGGGGGAAAGGCTGATGTGCACGAAGCAGGAGAAAGACCTTGGGGTGATAGTGTCTAATGATATGAAGTCTGCGAAACAATGCGACAAGGCGATGGCAAAAGCCAGAAGAATGCTGGGATGCATAGAGAGAGGAATATCGAGTAAGAAAAGGGAAGTGATTATCCCCTTGTACAGGTCCTTGGTGAGGCCTCACCTGGAGTACTGTGTTCAGTTCTGGAGACCGTATCTACAAAGAGACAAGGACAAAATGGAAGCGGTACAGAGAAGGGCGACCAGGAAGGTGGAGGGTCTTCATCGGATGACATACGAGGAGAGATTGAAGAATCTAAATATGTACTCCCTGGAGGAAAGGAGGAGCAGGGGTGATATGATTCAGACTTTCAGATACTTGAAAAACATTAATGATCCAAAGACAACGACAAACCTTTTCCGTCAGAAAAAAATCAGCAGAACCAGAGGTCACGAGCTGAGGCTCCAGGGAGGAAGACTAAGAACCAATGTCAGGAAGTATTTCTTCACGGAAAGGGTGGTGGATGCCTGGAATGCCCTTCCGGAGGAAGTGGTGAAGTCTAAAACTGTGAACGACTTCAAAGGGGCGTGGGATAAACACTGTGGTTACATCAAGTCTAGAGGGCGTGAATAAAGTGGAGGCAGCAAAACACTGCACGGAGCGGCAGTAGCCACAGAGGCATTCAAACACTGCACAGAGCGGCAGTAGCCACAGAGGCATTCACGGAGCGGGATGCCAGTGGCCAGTAGTTAGTGTCCCACCTTCACGGAGCGGAAGGATGGAGGGCTGCTATCTCCAAAAAAAAAAAATAAAAAAAATAAAAACAGGGGTGGGTAAGAGTATGGGGCAAGGGTGTGGCCTGCTTGTTACAGCGGTTGCTACCCCTAATTGAGCTGGATGTCACCTGGATGCAGATACGGAGCTGCTCTCTAAATTGGTGGTGGGGTGGAGGGGAATCAGGGCTGGAGGGTACTGGAAGCCAATAGTAACAGGTGGGAGAGAGAAAAAGGGGGAAAAAAATGGATAAAGTGCGTAGCTTGCTGGGCAGACTGGATGGGCCGTTTGGTCTTCTTCTGCCGTCATTTCTATGTTTCTATGTTTCTATGTAAAAAGGTGGGATTTTAGATGGGATTTAAACATGGCAAGAGAGGGAGCATGGCGCTCCAGTTCAGGAAGAATATTCCAAGCACACGGCGCAGCCAGGTGGAAAGCACAGTCTGGAATTGGCAGTAGAGGAAAAAGGTGCAGATAGGAGTGACTTATCCAATGAGTGGAGTGCACAAGGAGGTGTGTAATGAGAGATAAGAGAGGAGAGGTAGTGAGGTGCTGCAGAGTGAAGGCATTTGTAGGTGAGAAATAGGAGTTTGAACTGTGTGCGGTAGTGGATAAGGAGCCAATGAGGTGACTTGAGAAGAGGGGTTATGTGAGCAAAGCGACTTTGGCAAAAGATAAGTCATTTTAGCGGTGTTTTGAATATGCATAGAGGAGAAAGAGGTGTCGAAGAGGACTCCAAGGTTACAGGCTGATGGGACTGGGATGACGACTATGTTATCCACAGAAACAGAGACAGGAGAAAAAGGAGAAGTGGGCTTGGGGAGAAAGATAAGGAGCTCTGTCTTGGCCATGTTAAGTTTAAGGTGGCGACGGGACATCCAGGCAGCAATGTCAGTCAAGCAGGTCGAGATCCAAATCAGGATTTCTGGTGAAATTTCTGATGTACATAGGGAGATCTGGGAGTCATCAGCATAAAAATGGTATTGAAAGCCATGAGAGGAAATCAGAGCAGCAAGGGAATTGGTATATAGTGAGAAGAAAAGAGGGCCCAGGTCAGAGCCCTCAGGCACACCAACTGATAGTGGAATGGTAGTAGAGGAGGAAGCTCTAAAAGTGCGATGGGCGAGGTAAGAAATGAAACAAGACAGGACAGAGTCCCAAAATCCAAGCGAGGACAGAGTATCAAGGAGTAGGTGGTGACCAACATTGTCAAATGCAACAGACACGTCAAGGAGGATAAGGACAGAGTAAAGACCTTTGGTTTTAACCAAAAACAGGTCATTGGAAACTTTGGCAAGGGCTGTTTCAGTTGAATGTAGAGGGCGAAAACCAGACTGGAATGGATCAAGAATGGCTTGAGATGTAAAAAAGTCAAGACAGAGGCGGTGTGAGATGAAAGCACATTCAAGTAGTTTGGAGGCAAAAGGAGAAGGGAGATGGGATAATAGTTGGCAGGACAGATAGGATCCAGTAAGGGTTTTTTAAGGAGTGATATGATTACAGCACGTCTGAAAGCAGCAGGAACAGTAGCAGTGGAGCATGATAGACTGAGGATGTGACAGATAGAAGGGGTGACTGCAGTTGAGATAGAGCTGAGGAACTGGGTGGGGATAGGGTCAGAGGAACAATTAGTGAGTTTGGAGGAAGAGAGAAGATGAGCACTTTCTTCCACTGTGACTTCAGAAAAGGAGAGTGTGGCAGAGGCTAGGGGAAGGGTAGAGGAAAGAAGTGGGGGAAAGGCAGGTAAAGGTGAAGTAGTTGAGAACTCAAGATTAATTTTGTGAATCTTGTCATAGAAGTAGTCAGCCATGGTCTGGGCAGAGAGAGAAGGGAAGAAGGGAGGCGAAGGAAGTTTGAGGAGGTAATTAAGAGTGGCAAAGCGACGGTGAGGGTTGGATGTAAGAGAGATTGTCAGATGGACTTAGTAGTCTTGTTTGGCAAGTGCAATAGCATACAGGAAAGTGGTCATCATGAATTTGAAGTGTATGAAGTCTGCATGGGCTTGGGATTTTAACCAGAGACGCTCTGTAGAGCGGGCGCAGGAACATAAGTAGCAAATTCTGGGGGTGAGCCAAGGCTGGGGTTTAGTGCACCTTACAGGACAGGTAAGAGGAGGGGCAAGAGTGCTAAGGCTGAAGCGAGTATAGTGTTGTAAGAAGAATCTGCTTCATCAACAAGGTACTCACCCAACATTCAGTCTTTGCCATAAAAGCTCTTCCCAAACAGTTGAATAAGGGCAGAGTGAAGTAGGTTAAAATAATTGTGGCAGGATCCCAGATACTGGCAATCATATTCAGAATGTTTGTGTGTACATCACATACCACCTACATATTCAGGGAATGATAATATTTTCTGTTATAGTAACATAGTAAATGACGACAGAAAAAGACCCAAGTGGTCCATCCAGTCTGCTCAGCAAGTATGTAGCAAGCTGCTATATACAGGCTACCCCCATGGCTTCTGCTAAGGGCAGTAACTGCCACTTACCCCTTTTCTTCATTTCCATCCTTTAGTCACTAGGGATTCTCTGAGTTTATACCAAGCTCTTATGAATTCCATTACAGTTCTCATCTTAACTATTTCTATCGGAAAGGCATTCCATGCCTCCACCACACTTTCCATGAAGAAACATTTCCTGATGTTGTTCCTGAATCTACTCCCTTTAGAGCTTCATATTATGATCCCTAGTTCTACAGCTTTCCTTCCATTAGAAAAGGCTCAATTCCCATGCATCATTTATACTCTTCAAGTATTTGAACACCTATATCATATCCCCCTGCCCCTTCTCTCCTCCAGGGTATACATATTTAGGTCCTTCAGTCTCATCTCATATGGCTTTTTTTTTTAATAAATATTTTTTCATTGAAGTTTGCAAAAACATAAACAATAATGTACTGTACTACAAGCATAAAAATTGGACCAGAGGGCAAAGCATATAATCAATAAACCATATTTGACTTAGACTTCATGTGTTCAAGTCCATCATTGCAGTCTACATACTATCATACATTCAAAGTCACTTCTCGCTAGTTCCAGTATGGATCCCAGATCGGCTTATAAGTATCCATTCTGTTCTGGAGTATATAGATTACATAAGAACATAAGAAATTGCCATGCTGGGTCAGACCAAGGGTCCATCAAGCCCAGCATCCTGTTTTCAACAGAGGCCAAACCAGGCCACAAGAACCTGGCAAGTACCCAAACACCAAGAAGATCCTATGCTATTGATGCAATTAATAGCAGTGGCTGGCTATTCCCTAAGTAAACTTGATTAATAGCAGTTAATGGACTTCTTCTCCAAGAATTTATCCAAATTGTTTTTAACCCAACTACACCAACTGCACTAACCACATCCTCTGGCAACAAATTCCAGAGCTTAATTCTGTGTTGAATGAAAAATAATTTTGTCCAATTAGTTTTAAATGTGTTTCTTGCTGACTTCATGGAGTGCTCTCTAGTCCTTCTATTATCCGAAAGAGTAAATAAGTGATTCACATTTAGCCCTTCTAGACCTCTCATGATTTTAAAGACCTCTATCATATCCCCTCTCAGCCATCTCTTCTCCAAGCTGAACAGTCCTAACCTCCTTATCCTTCTCATTTTGTTCATGAGCCTTCTGAGTGGGACAGTACTGAAAGCTTTGCTGAAACCCAAATATATCACATCAAGTACTCTTCCTTGATCCAATTTTCTAATTGCCCAATCAAAAAAATCAATCAAATTAATTTGACATGACCTTCCTCTTGTAAAATGTTGCCTTGGATCTTTGCAACCCATTGGATTGTAGATAGTTGACTATCCTTACCTTCAGCAGCATTTCATTAATTTTCCCACCACCGTAGTAAGGCTTACCTGCCTGTAGTTTCCAGCCTCCTCTCTGCTCCCACTTTTGTGACGTGGAACCACCACCGCCCTCCTCCAATCTTGCGGTACCACTCCCATTTCTAAGGATGTCTTGAACAAGTCTTTCAGAGGACCTGCCAGAACCTCTCTGAGCTCCCTTAGTATTCTGGGATGCAATTCATCAGGCCCCATAGCCTTGTCCACTTTCAGCTTTGCTAGTTCCACCCAAAAGCTCTCTTCTGTAAATGGGGTTGTATTTACTCCATTCTCATCCATGCTATTGTCTATCAATAACATTCCTCCTCCAAGGTTTTCTTTGGTGAACACCAAACTGAATTATTGGTTTAATATTTCTGCTTTTTTCCTTCCCTTTCTCTTCCCTTTCACAAGGTGGCATCAACACAACATGTGTGCAGTCATTAGCATCCATCATGTTAGGTGGTGATCTTGCTTGAGTTCCAGCCATTCTGATTAGGAAATGTTATATAATTCCTAATCCATCTTTACATGGCTTGTAATACTTGTGGAAATATCTGGAGAATTAGTTTAACCCATTACACCAATTACGGTCACAGACCCAGAGGGAAGAAAACGTAACAAGCATAATGGCTGGATAAGTCCTGGTATGGCATGAGACCTGTCTGTCTGAGGATTGAGATAATCTTTTAACTTCTCATAGAAAGTCACAGTGGCCTCTAAACTGTACCTGTGGATTATTTCTGTCTCAGAAAAGCTAAGCAGGGTGGTCTTGGACCTAAAAATGTAGGGGCACAATTGGGTTTTTCCTCTCCTCTGCTGTCTTGCTCTCGCCCTGTCCCCGCTCTCTCCTTTCTCTCTCTCTCCCCCCCCAGTTCATCTTCTCTCTCTCTCTCTCTCCTTCTTTTCTCCATACTTGTTGCAGCAGCCAGAGCTCCTCCATTTCTTCCCAGCTTCCATAGTATGCACATGCAGTGGGCGGTACATTTTTTGCTGAAAGCATGCAGTCATTAACTAGTGCATAGTCTAGTGACTAAGTGGGCAATTTTCAGCCAACTCTGTGCACCTAAGATTACTGATTAAAACTTAGCCAGGAATCCTAAGCATAATTTTCAGCCACACAAAGGGCCTGATTCATCAAGGTATTTTCCCATAGACACAGAATGGGAGAAA
Source organism: Rhinatrema bivittatum (assembly GCF_901001135.1). NCBI lineage: Eukaryota > Metazoa > Chordata > Amphibia > Gymnophiona > Rhinatrematidae > Rhinatrema > Rhinatrema bivittatum. Next base: position 39,046,645 of record NC_042618.1, on the reverse strand, counting down.
AGCCTTAGTGAATTGGGCAGAAAGTGCGATGGTTGTTATATATCGTGAGAAAGACTAGCTGGCGGAACCACTAGAGGGAAAACCTGGGAGAAACCGCCAGAGCAGAGAACCAGTAAAAACAGGAAAGAAACTACGGCTCCCAGGAGGCACAGAGGTTGTGGAGGGGAAGTTTCTGAGAGCAGAGAGGGTGGAAACATCCAGGCCCTTAATCACCCAGGTGAACCATTAGCCAGGGAGAGAGTCCAGGTGAGTTTAAATAAAGAGAGTTTGCTAGAAGAGGGGGAGGGGCTGAAGCAGGAAGAAGATCTGCCAGAACCAGAGGAAAGTGCAGAGAAGATGGATGTAGATATTCTTCCAGAACCAGAGGAAAGGGACAAGGAGATGGGCGTAGAGGATCGGTGGTGGCAGACTCCCCCAGAAGAAGTTACAAGTGTGGTATCTGGCAACTAAAGCTTCTTTAAAACTCTGCTGTGGGTGGCTGTATCTGTATCTGGAAAGCCATAAAGAAGATATACTTCCAGCTACAGGCTATGGAGGGTGGTGGCAGTGAGGTTTGGTTCCCAAGAACCAAGCCCATGATAAAAAGCAGAGATTGTTGCCCTTATGACATAGAGAAGAGAGATTGCAATGTTTATAATAAACAGATCGCGACTTTTCAGAAGAAAAACAACAGAGTTGTATATGGTAACGGGTTGGTTCTGGTTGTGGAGTTAGGACTATGGAACCTCATTCCTCCAGCCTAAGACTGTGATAGAGGACACTTTGCCCGAATGCTTTAAACAGTGACACTGCTGGAAGGAATTAGGTACATTTATTAAAGACTTTATGCTACTGAGGAAGTACAGAGACTTGTTCCAGGACCCTCAGCTTTGGGAGGACAACTATTTCTGGAGTTCCTGACCCGAGACACCACAAGGAACAGTGTGCCTTGGAACTATTGTGGAAAGAGAGTGGAGCTTTGGGGTGCCACCCCACAGATTGCGACAAAAGGTACAACTGAAAATTCTCCTAACTCTAGGAGGGCAAAACCCCGTTTGCCCATCAGCAGCCTTCTGAGTTCTGCTGTCTCACCCATTACTCCCTAGCTGTAGGGCTCAAGCTCCAACAGGACAGACCTCAACAGACTTCAATGATATCCAAAAGATTTGCATTGTTTTGCAATTGTTGTCCTTCACTTGGAGTGTATAATGGTATCAAGCAAGTAGCTAATTAAAATAAATAGGAAATAAAAATATAGTACAGTGCAGAGGAACAAACTCCTTCCCTCAGGTGGTCAACCCAATTCCCTCCAAAAGACCTACTGAAGTTTGTGAAAACCAGTGAATCAGGTATTAGTTCAGTAATAGGCTCATGCCACAGAGCTGCAGTCTTGCATGTCTATACTTGCTGCCAGTTTCTCCCTAAGCTAATTGCTTTGAATATTATGATAAATCTCAGGAGTGCTGTAAAAACGCAGTTCCGTACTGCAGCCAGAACTGCAGTTGCAGAATGAGACAGGTCAAAGTTTGTGCTGAATTGTGAAAAGGAATTGAATTTTTCCTGGTTCCCTTGCTTCTGATTATGCATATATTATATGCAATCATAGCACTTAAATCTGATAGTGTGAATGGAAGCATTGGGGATTTAAGGTTGCCTTCAACATTCTCTCTACCAATCTTTCAAGGTGACCAGCATTATGCTTATTCTAATCTTTCTGGGCAAATTCAGCTAACTCCATCCATGTGTTTATAGTACAGTACATGTGCTCTTCTTCAGAATGGATGTGAAACAATGATGTGTCCGTCCAACACCCAGAGAGGATAACTTTCAAACAAGTGTGCGTGGCAGCAAATACATGCGTATATGGCTGTACGTAGTTTTACCATTGTATTTTATAACCCGCGTGTATGATATACACATTTTATAAACTCCACAACCTACACGCACATATGTATACACTGAGGGCCGGATTTTAAAAGGGTTCCGTGCACCGGGCCTATTTTAAAAAGGCCCGGCGATGCACGTAAAGTCCCGGGACGTATGTAAGTCCCGGGGCTTGCAAAAAGGGGTGGTCCGGGGGTGGAGTGTGGGCGGGGAGGGGCGGTCCAGGGTGGGGCCAGAGGCCTCCGACACAGCGGCCGTTGCCGCTGTGGCAAAGGATCACGTGTCGGCAGGCTGCCGGCGCGCGCAGCTTGCGCCTGTCCAGAGGCAGGCGCAAAAGGTATGATAAAATTTTGGAGGGGGTTAGAGTAGGGCTAGGGGGGGAAAGGTTAGGGGAAGGGGTGGGAAGGTCAGGCTGGGGGAAGGGAATGGGGGAAGACAGCACAGCTCGGCACGCGCAAGGTGCACAATTGTGCACACCCTTGCGCGCGCTGACCCCTGATTTTATAACTTGCGCGCGCCTGCGCGCAAGTTATAAAATCAGGTGTACATGTGCCCGCGCCGGGTAGCGCACGCACCCTTTTAAAATCTACCCCTGAATGTGTGCATTTTTCCTATTTTAAAAATATATGCACATATATTTCAGCTGCAAAAGTACTCCATATGTCCCAATTTATGCACATAAGTTGAACAATTTTAAAACGTGTGCATCAAGGAATTTACTAGTCTTTAAATATATAGATGCCCAACCAATATTGTTTGTTGATCTAATACTATTGTAACCTATTTTAAATTTGCTGTAATCCACTTTGAGATCATTCATGGTAAAAAGCAGAATATCGGAGGTCACATGATGCGGTGAGTGCGGGAGGATGCACGGCTTGGAGCTCCGGTGCCACCGCTAACTTTTGTTAATTTTTACAATCCTCACTCCCTCAAATTGCTTACCCAGTATCTGGGGGTATTGGGGCCCGAATGGACAAATTCATGGTGCCTCAAGCTCAGACTATGGCAAAGCACTTAAGTAAGCTGAAGGAAAAAAGAAAGCTGAAGTCTGCGGAGGACAAGATGGTGGATGTCAACGACAAAACAGGCTGAGAAGCCACTGATGCCCTAATCGCTGAACTGACTGACTCAGTTGTAAAGGTGTTAAAATAGTTGCTCAGAGAAAATTAATGAAAAAGTCTGTGAGGTGAAATTATCAGTCCAAGAAATTGGCAAGAGAGTAGCGGGGGCTGAAACAAGAATCTCTGCGTTGGAAAACAATACTATTGAGGCGACTGTGCAACTATGTGAGGCCCGTAAGCTATTGGTGGCACAGGCTGATAAAATCGATGACTGAAAACCGCTCGAAGAAACAAAGGGGTAGATTTTATAAATTTGCGCGAGGGCGTACTTTTGTTCGCTCACCAGGCGCGAACAAAAGTACGCTGGATTTTATAAGATCCGGGGTCGGCGCGCGCAAGGGGGTGCACATTTGTGCAACCTGCGCGCGCTGAGCCCGGCGCGCGTTGCCTGTTCCCTCCGAGGCCGCTCTGAAATCGGAGCGGCCTCGGAGGGAACTTTCCTTCACCCTCCCCCCACCTTCCCCTCCCTTCCCCTACCTAACCCACCCCCTCAGCCCTATCTAAACCCCCCCTACCTTTGTTGCCAGATTTACGCCTGCTGAAAGCAGGCGTAAATCACCCGACCATCACCCGGCCATCACCCGACCCGGGGGCTGGTCCGGAGGCCTTGACCATGCCCCCGGGCCGGCGCCACGCCCCCTGTCCCGCCCCGAACCGCCCCGACCCTGGTCCCGCCCCGGACATGCCCCCTCCCCGCCCCTTTTACGAAGCCCTGGGACTTATGTGCGTCCTGGGGCTGTGCGCGCGCCAGCGCGCGAGGGCCCTGCGCAAGTAAATCCGGCTGGATTTACGCACACAGGGCATTTAAAATCCAGCCCAAAGTGTAGTTTGTGGGGCCGCCGGAGAGTGTACCTGATGCTGAGCTGATGACTATCTTGGACACCTGATTGGCGCAAGCTGTGAATGATTTAATTGGAACGGCAGTGACTGAAAGAACATACCGTATTCGGCCTAAATCTGTAACGCAGACAAAACCGCAGTTTATCAACTATGCCCACAAGGTTCAATTGATGCAGGCTTTCCGAAAATGTAAGGACATCATATATCAGAGCTCTAAAAGTCCTGCTGTCACAGGATTTTTTTTCCTATAGTAGTTTCTCCACACAAAGAGTTCTCACCAACATTTGCTGCTTTGGTTCGCCGAAATATTCAATTTACTCTCCAATACCCAGCCAGATTGCGAGTGTGGGTAAATGGGCAATCCCATCATTTGGATTCACCCAGCTGAAGCGGCCAAGTTTCTAACTACTTTACCGGAATCCTCAGATAAGGAGGGATAAAGTATACATTTGGCCAGAACTTTTTGCAGGTTTGCCATTTGGCGGTTCCCCAGTCCTAACATGAAAGAAACATAGAAACATAGAAATGACGGCAGAAGAAGACCAAACGGCCCATCCAGTCTGCCCAGCAAGCTTCACACATTTTTTCTCTCATACTTATCTGTTTCTCTTAGCTCTTGGTTCTATTTCCCTTCCACCCCCACCATTGAAATATCTAGCTTGATTAGTTAGGGGTAGTAGGGGTAGTAACCGCCGCAATAAGCAAGCTACACCCATGCTTATTTGTTTTACCCAGACTATGTTATACAGTCCTTATTGGTTGTTTTTCTTCTCCCCTGCTGTTGAAGCAGGGAGCTATGCTGGAAATGTGTGATGTATCAGTCTTCTCCCGTGCCGTTGAAGCAGAGAGCCATGCTGGATATGCATCGAAAGTGAAGTATCAGACACATTTGGTTTGGGGTAGTAACCGCCGTAACAAGCCAGCTACTCCCCGCTTTGTGAGTGCGAACCCTTTTTTCTTCTCCCCTGCCGTTGAAGCAGAGAACTATGCTGTATATGCATTGAAGGTGAAGTATCAGGCTTATTTGGTTTGGGGTAGTAACCGCCGTAACAAGCCAGCTACTCCCCGCTTTGTGAGTGCAAACCCTTTTTTCTCTTCTCCCCTGCCGTTGAAGCAGAGAACTATGCTGTATATGCATTGAAGGTGAAGTATCAGGCTTATTTGGTTTGGGGTAGTAACCGCCGTAACAAGCCAGCTACTCCCCTCTTTGTGAGTGTAAATCCATTTTTCCACATTTCCTCTTGCTGTTGAAGCTTAGAGCGATATTGGAGTCACAGTAAGCATGTGTATGTTTATTGAATAAGGGTATTGTCTCCAGGCAGTAGCTGTCATTCTGGCGAGTCACCCACTCTTCATTGGCGGCCTCTTGACTTTATGGATCCACAGTGTTTATCCCACGCCCCTTTGAAGTCCTTCAAAGGATATGTTATTTGTGGGGAGGAGAACTCCTAATTGTATCTTGTACAAGTGGTTGTATCATTTTTTAAGTTCACTTTGCAATATTTGTGAATATTTGAATATACAGTATGTTTTGATATGTAGGTGAGCATTGGGATGGCACCCAAATGCACTAGTGACCTCACATCTCAATAGAGAGTTAATTTGATATATTGGGATATGAATGTACAGAGAGGAAGGGAAGGGTGGGGGGGTAAGGGATTGCTGGGTGGTTTGGGTTCTGGGATTAGTTATAGACAATTCATAATTTTACATTTGAAGAGAGTGGTACCTGTCAAGAAACATCATCAGAGAAGACTTGTGGCCCAGTGTGGGATGGACAGGTTCTTCACCTATTGTTCTCATTTATATCTCTTATTGCCTACTGTTGTGAACGATGCAGATTAAAACTCTCTCATGGAATGTGGAAGATTTGGGAACACCTATAATGAGAGGCAAAGTTCTAACTCACTTACAAAGACTGAAGGGCAACATCAGTTTTCTTTAGGAGATACAACTTTCTGATACAAACACGCTAAACTCAGGAGAAAATTGTTTGCACAAGTTTTTTCTGCATCAGGCATGTTGAAAAGTTGTGGGCTGGCCATTCTTTTTCAAAAGAATGTTTCTTTTAAGGTTCATAAGGAAATCAAAGACCCCAGTGGAAGATATATTGCTGGGCGAGCTTATGGGCAAACCCACCATTTTGGTCACGGCTTATGCACCAAACATGCATGACCATGGATTTTTTTCTACTTTAGTGACTGGAAAATTTTCCATAAATTTTTGGGGGTGATTTAAGTTGTGTAGTTGACCCTCAATGGGATTGACAAACATCTGGTCCAGTAACTAGGATGAGTGAGCAGAAAGGTATCCCATTCCTCTGCAGGCAATTTACTGGGCTTGATGTGTGGAGAGTGATGCACCCCTTGCAGTGGGATTTCACTCATTGGGCATGAGCACGTCTCACTTTTATTTATTTATTTGTTATATTTATAACCCACGATATCCAAATGTATTGATCTGTGTGGCATAAATAATAAACAGAAAACGTATGCATATGCAAGTTTAGCACTTTGATTATATGCAAAATCTTTTTTAGTATAACTATTTTATATGTAAAGGACCATCATACCACCCTGCGGTATCTGAACTTGAGAATAGTTCTATAGATAGACCAGTTTAGGATCATTTTTAATCATTTATCATCTTCCACATTTTCATTCCTATAACTGAAAAGGCCCTATTCTGCATTTCTTGATAAGCTTAATGCTTAAAACTTGCTTCCCTTAGTAAATTTTGATCTGCCAAACGTACATTCCAAACATTATTGTAAGACCGAACCAAATTCCCTGCGACTAAAACTCAGAGAGCAGGCCACAACATGGGTGGTTAAAGGCTCGTGTATGAGAAGCAGGGGAGGGGGGAGGGGA